>NW_006282381.1:3037866-3039394 GCF_000327345.1 Myotis davidii
AATCATGGGCCCACAGATTTAGTAAGTGGCACAGCAAGGAGTCCTACTTGGATCCATCATAATCTCAAGCCTATGTTCTTTTTGCCGGTGCCACTGTCTCTTGGAAGGTGGAAATCCTAGACCAGCCGTGGGCAAACTACGGCCCACAGGCAGGATCCGGCCCATTTGAAATGAATAAAACTAAAAAAAAAAAAAGAAAGACCGTACCCTTTTATGTAATGATGTTTACTTTGAATTTATATTAGTTCACACAAACACTCCATCCATGCTTTTGTTCCAGCCCTCCAGTCCAGTTTAAGAACTCATTGTGGCCCTCGAGTCAAAAAGTTTGCCCACCCCTGGCCTAGACAGTGAGAGTGCTTTGTCAGGTGCAAACACTGACAATAGGTTGCTGCCGGCTTTGTTTTCAGAAGGGCCTTTATGCAAGCCCAGGGAAAGGTTGAAGAAGCTGTCCACACACCATAGCGGGTTCTATGCTGATCAATATTGAGTCTCCAAGTGTTTTCTCCTGACAAAATTCATAATATCAAGGGAATCTATCCTGGAGAAAGCCTTTGGTATCATCATTTTTTAAGGTATATCTTGGGTTCTCTCATAGTGGGAGTGATGGGGCCGTGGGGAGTGGACATGGTCTCTGGTTCAGTCCCTCACCTGTGTTTCAAGCACAGAAGCTTCATGTCTATGTGTTATATATTATTAGAATACATTGAAAAGTATAGCATCGTAAGAGGATTCTTCTATTAAAAAATCACACAAGTTGAAAACTTATGCTGTATGCAAATTCCTATAGTGTAGATGAGGCCAGCGGAGCATGAGAGGGAAAACCATTTCCCAAAGGTCCTCAAAGATAAATGTACCCTAGAAATACAATTAGACCCCAGAAATCCAAAGTCCTGCTTTCTTCTCCTTGTTGGACCTTCAGTGCAGCTGTTAGTAGATTGAGTTTCCCATGGATTGTGATGTGCAAGGAGATTTGGGTAAGTGTCCCTAAGTCCAATGTAGCTGACTATTTAAATAATATATTATCATAGCCTGTCTTGAGGATGGGTGAATGGAAGTAACCAGCTCTAGATTTATTAAAAGTTTACTTGGACTACCTTTAGACTAGGTCATGACCATATGGGGACCAATTCACTTAAAACAATGACCTCTGGAATCAGAGTTAATGCCAAGATAAACTAGACCCATGGTCGGCAAATTGCGGCTCCCCCCCCCACCCCCGCACACACACATGGTATTTTATGGAAGAGCCACACTCAAGGGGCCAAAGAGCTGCATGTGGCTCGCAAGCCGTAGTTTGCCCACCACTGAACTAGACAGAATGATCTGTGGACACTATCCTCCATAACACCTCCGTCCTTCTCCCACTAGATGCCAGTAATACCCCACTCCTTCCCCAGCTGTGACATACCTAGACATTTCTGTCTCCTGGACTGCAAAACCACCCTCCATTGTGAACCACTGGGCTGATCTTGGCACTAAAATTATTTATTTGATCATGAATTCTTAATGCTATCCAAAAGCAAAC
>NW_006282381.1:3039531-3040509 GCF_000327345.1 Myotis davidii
TCCCCTTTCTGGGAATCAAACTGTGACCTCCTGGTTCATAGATGGACGCTCAACCACTGAGCCATGCCGGCTGGGCTAAACTCACAATCGAAAAAACAACTGCACTCATCTTAGAAAGGAAAAAAAAAAGAGTTTGAGTTAAGATGCAGCTTTTAGAACGTTTGTTTTGTGTGTTGTTTTTTTCTTAAAAACTGATTTATGGTAACTGAGTTGTGCAGGCACTGAAGTGTTTGTGAATGTTTCAAAATGACCTGCTTTTCATGAACATCAAATTTTTGATCTATTTTCAGAAGAAAAAAATGGATTGATAGCTGCTATCAAATTTGATAGCAGATCCTCGATATATATAAAAAAGTCTTCTTGCTGTAAAATTTTAGCTGCCTGTCACTTACATTATATTATGTCACAGCTCACAATGACATATTGCAATGTAATGCAATGTAAGTCACATAATAGACAACTACAATTCATAACTTTCTGAACTGGGAGAGTCATTCTTTACTGAGCAGTTTCCCAAGGGAAATAAAGGAATCCCTTTGCTTGAGGTCATTCCCAGCACTGATGTGACTGGCCTGTTTGCACCTCATCTTCTCATCCTGTCCGTACTCTATTTTTCCAAGCCGCCTTCCTGCTAAAACTGGCCTTCCTCCACTTCTTCTGATGGGGATGAAACTGTCAATCAAGTGGCTTGCCTCCATTGAGAGGACCATTTTATATTAACTGTGACAGACACCTCTACGTATAAACATGTGTCTTATTTCTGCAAAAGTGTATTCAAGCTCTACTTGGAGAGATCTTTCTGATAAATCAAAACGGAATCCAGTAATTAAATTTCTTCCTAACACTCTTATATGTCATGTACTTGACTGAAGCCTGAGAACATAAGCATGGCCTGCAAATTCCCAAATAATAGAACCAAAAGAACTATGTTCATTGCGTTCTTTTGGTGTATAAGAATAATTTGTTTATTTTATATGT
>NW_006282381.1:3043905-3050339 GCF_000327345.1 Myotis davidii
ACTTAAACTATATAGGTAGGTACATTGTTATTAACTTAATTAGGGTACTCCTAAGCTGGCCTTTGCTAAAAACGTCCTCAATCCAATTGAGGTACATTTGCTGAGGTCGACCCCTTCCAACTCTCCCATCCACACTCGTCTTGTATACTTGTTTCGTCTATCTCCTTTCATTCATCCTCTCTATATGTCCAAACCATCTCAGCATTACCTTTCTCAATCGTCAACACTACATCTTCTTTCACTCGACGTTCCCTAAACTTAATAACCTTTACTTAAAGTTTTAAGTCACCTTCACACTGTACGTGTGTGCCTGCACATGGTATTTTATGGAAGAGCCACACTCAAGGGGCCAAAGAGCTGCATGTGGCTCGCAAGCCGTAGTTTGCCAACCACTGAACTAGACAGAATGATCTGTGGACACTATCCTCCATAACACCTCCGTCCTTCTCCCACTAGATGCCAGTAATACCCCCACTCCTCCCCAGCTGTGACATACCTAGACATTTCTGTCTCCTGGACTGAAAAACCACCCTCCATTGTGAACCACTGGGCTGATCTTGGCACTAAAATTATTTATTTGATCATGAATTCTTAATGCTATCCAAAAGCAAACTAAACTCACAATCTAAATTTTTAAAAATATATTTCTATTGATTTCAAAGAGAGAGAGAGAGACATCAATGATATCAATGATAAGAGAGAATCCTTGATTTCCTCCTATACACCCCCAACTGGGAATCAAGCTCGAATCCAGGCAAGTTCCCTGTCTGGGAAGCAAACTGTGACCTCCTGGTTCATAGATGGACGCTCAACCACTGAGCCATGCCGGCTGGGCTAAACTCACAATCGAAAAAACAACTGCACTCATCTTAGAAAGGAAAAAAAAAAGAGTTTGAGTTAAGATGCAGCTTTTAGAACGTTTGTTTTGTGTGTTGTTTTTTTCTTAAAAACTGATTTATGGTAACTGAGTTGTGCAGGCACTGAAGTGTTTGTGAATGTTTCAAAATGACCTGCTTTTCATGAACATCAAATTTTTGATCTATTTTCAGAAGAAAAAAATGGATTGATAGCTGCTATCAAATTTGATAGCAGATCCTCGATATATATAAAAAAGTCTTCTTGCTGTAAAATTTTAGCTGCCTGTCACTTACATTATATTATGTCACAGCTCACAATGACATATTGCAATGTAATGCAATGTAAGTCACATAATAGACAACTACAATTCATAACTTTCTGAACTGGGAGAGTCATTCTTTACTGAGCAGTTTCCCAAGGGAAATAAAGGAATCCCTTTGCTTGAGGTCATTCCCAGCACTGATGTGACTGGCCTGTTTGCACCTCATCTTCTCATCCTGTCCGTACTCTATTTTTCCAAGCCGCCTTCCTGCTAAAACTGGCCTTCCTCCACTTCTTCTGATGGGGATGAAACTGTCAATCAAGTGGCTTGCCTCCATTGAGAGGACTATTTTATATTAACTGTGACAGACACCTCTACGTATAAACATGTGTCTTATTTCTGCAAAAGTGTATTCAAGCTCTACTTGGAGAGATCTTTCTGATAAATCAAAACGGAATCCAGTAATTAAATATCTTCCTAATACTCTTACATGTCATGTACTTGACTGAGGCCTGAGAATATAAGCAAGGCCTGCAAATTCCCAAATAATGGAACCACAGAACTATGTTCATTGCGTTCTTTTGGTGTATAAGAAGAATTTGTTTATTTTATATGTCCAGAATTCTGCCCAGATATACTAAGAAAGAGAACCTATAATATTGTAGAAGCATATCTTAAAATATATATATGTAATGTCCTGCTTTGTTTCTTATGATAGCCTTTGTTTGTTTGTGGGGTTTGTTAGTTTTATATATTTTTATTGATTTCAGAGATGGAGAGGGAGAGAGAGAGAGAAACATCAGTGATTTCATCGAGCAGCTGTCTCCTGCATGCCCTCTACTGGGGATCAAGCTTGCAACCCAGACCTGTGTCCTGACTGGGAATTGAATAGTAACTGCCTGGTTCATGGGTTGATGCTCATGATCTATTTGCAGCCACACCAGCGGGCTAGAAGCATATCTTTCAATAATATTACCGAATATTTTAATTTGGGTGAGATTGCGGTACGATCATTTCTAGTGTTCCAATCCCTTCCATAGGAATTATTTCTTTCGAAGGTTGATAAAGAAGACAAAGTACATAGTGTGTCATGTAACTTCCAGGTACCGCCTTTGGCATTTATCCTACCTTTTTTCCTTTGTTCATCACAGCAATTCCGTTGTGTCAAACACTCTCTGTCCTCAACAGTTCAAAGCCTTGCCCCAAGTCACATCTTTATTAATCAGTGGTTGCAGGACTTGTCTGATTTCAAAGTCGGGGATTTTTCTCCGAGTACCGCATGTTTGCCCACTCAGTATGTTAGAATAGATGAGTTCTTATATCCCCAGCATGAACTCATTCATTTTGTACAAGAGGAAACTGAAGTCCAAGGGGAAGGAAATCACAGCGTGACCTTGATGGAATTAGCAATGAATGTCTGGCCAAGGGAAAGCGTGAAACTCAGGGAAGGATGATTACGCTCAGCATACCAGGTACAGTATCACCTTTTCTCCCCAGACTGCCCCAAGATAAACAGCCTTCAAAAGGCTGAGAATATTATACTCAAGCAATAAAGGAAGAAAATTCTAGTAGGCAATCTGCTAGGATGAAAGCAAGGCAATGAGTAACCCAGAAAGGCCCAAGGACATCAATTACTACCTTCATCTGTAAAGGACACCAGCACATTCATTCTGGTGGCACCTTAGACAACAGATAGAATAGAAAACAGCGAGAAAATGAACCCGATGTCATGTTCAGACATCGGCATTCTCTAGTTGCCAGGGACCCACGGTAAACATTATACATTGAAAGTTAGCTAAAACCCGTTCGCCGACAGGTGTCTGAGCCAAGGATGCACGGGGAATGGAAACAACATGAACTGAGTATAGTGAGACTTGAATAAAAATTATAATGAATCACCAGCCCCAGCTCCTGGGCAGTGCTAAAGCTCCAATGACTGAAATGTCTATGAATCTCTCTGTGAATCTAGAAAGAGCTCACCACCATGATCTAATCCTGCATTCAGAAATATGTTGAAGTGGATGGTTCAACATAGTTTGTCTAGTTTGGCTGGTGTGGCTCCATTAGTTGAGTGTTGTCTCACGTACCAGGAGGTAACCAGTTCAATTCCCAGGCAGGGCATAAGTCCAGGTTGCAGGATCAATTTCCCAGTGTGGGGTGTGCAGGAGGCAGCCGATAGATGATCTCTCTCATCATTGATGTTTCTATCTCTCCCGCTCCCTTGCTCTCTGAAATAAATAAAAATATATTAAAACTAGAGGCCCAGTACACGAATTCATGCACAGGTGGGGTCCCTTGGCCCGGACAGTGATTGAGGCCTATCAGGGGGCTGGCTGGCCAGGGGGAGGGACCCCAGGATATTAGCTGGCTGGGGAGGGGCCCTGGGAGGTTGGCTGGTGGTGGGGGGGTTGGGGGTTGGAATGGAGCCACGGGAGGTTGGCTGTGGGAGCGCACTGACCACCAGGGGGCAACTCCTGCATTGAGTGTCTGCCCCCTGATGGTCAGTGCACATCATAGTGACTGGTTGACCGGTCGTTCTGGTCATTCCACCGTTTGGTTGCTGGGCTTTTATATATATAGATAGATATTAAAAAAAACACATAGTTTGTCTAAGTTCAGGCATAATGAGGACACTGATCGGAAACTCACACGGAGACTTCGTTGGCCATGACACAATGTATATCACCACCCCGTCCAGCCAAATGCTTTTTCAGAGCAGGAGCTATGAAACACATGCAAGCCAACTCTTCTTTATGTAGGACCAGTTTCATAAGCTGGGCAAGGTCCAAGAGGAAACTGTTTATGACAGTGTAGATGTTAGAATATGTAATCATTCCAAAATCATAGTACTTTGCAGGCCAGCCTGTGAATTTCTCCACTGTATAACAAAAATCCATGCTAAATTATAGCACTCTTCTTTGCAAATTCAAATTAGTCTACGACTAAGTCCTAGGAGAACAAAAATACACTGTACACGAGGGTACATATGTACAGTGTCTGATTCACTGCTTTATTCCCAGTGTTCAGGGTATTGCCTGTCACATGATACACACTATAAAAATATAGGCGTGGAATGGGTGAATAGAGATATAACGTGTTACTAACAATCTCAGAGGACAGTGGAGCAGACATCCCTTGTGTCATGTGCCTGCATCAGCAGGTAGCACACTGTTCTGAAAGCAAAGCAAAGCAAACAAATTAAACAGCATCTGATCAGCACTCTCCTGCTCTGCTCACAGATGAGGGGAACCTGACTTACTTTGAATGATAGGAATTATCTAGGCTGAAAGAGGTGGTAGCAGAGGATGTATATTCCAGACAAAGGAAGAGGAGGGGAGATTTAAAAAGCATTATTGGGTCCGGCTCAGTGGTTGAGTGTCGACCCATGAACCAGGAGGTCACAGTTCAGTTCCCGGTCTAGGGCACATGTCCGGGTTGTAGGCTCAAACACCAGTAGGGGGCATGCAGGAGGCAGCTAATCAATGATTCTCTCTCATTATTGAGGTTTCTATCTTTCTCTCCCTCTTCTTTCCTCTCAGAAATTAATGAAAACATCATCATTGGGTTTGCACATTCAAGCCAAAGGTTGCATAAGGGGCATATAAGATGATAATGAGGCATAAGGAAGAAGGTGATGGAAAATAAAGTTGGGGAGAGAGACAGCCATCATTGCCCTTTTTAAAGTATACTGGCACTGGTTGTTTGGTTTTTTTAATCTGTTTGAAATTCTGTATTTAGCATCGATGATCTTCATAACCTGGCTATTTACCATGAACTCCTAGCTCCTACCATTTTATCAACTCTCAAATATCCCGTTTGTCAATAGACAGAAAGCTGTATGCAATAGGATCTAGATACAGAAAGCCCAGTCCTATGGAAACCTGTAATTTTTAGACACTATTTTACTCTTTGATCATGATAATGATTTTGATAATGAAGGTTACATTCAAAGAACGACTTACACAGATACTCTCCTTTCTCAGTGATTGGAGACATGTTCGATCATTACCCCATCAGGTAAGGCACCCAAGTAGCATATTGTTGGTTATCACCCAGGTGCCTTATTTTAGGCCTCTTATTATTTTTGTTTATTGCATTGGGTAGATGAGCGAGATTCCGAAGGCTCACAAAATTGTAGAAGAAAGAGAAGAAGAGAGGAAAGAAACTAACATTTAATAAGTACCTTCAATTTGCTAGAAACTGAACTTAGCACATGTTTATTTTTTAACCTAAATGAATCTTTTCTGATTGAAATCAACAGTATTTCTGTTTTATGGGTAAAGAGTCAAGATTTTTCAGTTGTGTGTGCAACGGACTCAAATCTAAATATTCCTAACGATGAAGTCTGTGCAGTCCTCTATTGCACTGGGCTCTCTTTTATCATTCATTCTAATTCAGCCCAAGTCAACCTTTTTAAATTTTTAAAAAATATATATTTTTATTGATTTCAGGGAGAGAGAGTTAGAAACATCAATGATAAGAGAATCATTGATCAGTTGCCTCCTGCACAGCCCCTACTGAGGATCGAGCCCGCAACTTGGGCCTGTGACCAGACCAGGAATTGAACTATGACCTCCTGGTTCATAGGTTGACGCTCAACTACTGAGTCACACCCAACTTGGTTGTAAAAGAAATTCTTAACTTCTGAAGGTACTCTTGAACTATCACAAAAAGAATAAGGCAGATACGGAAACTATTCAAAGTAACAAGACTTTTACAAAAAGCAAAGAAAATCTAGTTTTCTGGACCAAACTATACAGTCATAGGCAACTTGGGAAGTGGAAGTAAAGATCTGTTAGGTGTTTTTATTAGCTTGCACATCGTCCTTAATTACAGTTTAGACAACAAAATGAAACATAAATGGCTTTTTGTCAACGGAACATTGCTGGAAGCATAAACAATAAATTATGAATTACTGAAGCAGAAACTTTTGTGGATCATGGATGCATAATGCTATTCTGCATATTCAGGATCCCAGGTGGACCTCCTGCTTCATGCAAATGGAGTACTACCTCTCAGGGTTCAACCTTGAGACCAAGCGCCCTGCTTCATCTTCGTAGGTGCTGACATCTTAGATGAAAGAGGCCTCTGGTCAATGTTTGGCGCTGTGTGTGGTGTTTTGAAAAAGCCCACGTGTGAGCAGAGTAGATGGCGTCAGCATATTAGAAACATAGATGCATAGGTATTCATTGCCACAGGCATGCAAGCACACCATTTGCACTTGTTGCTTGGGTATGGTTGCCTGGGAAACCCAGCAATAATGAATCTGCTCAGCTGAAGGGTGGAGGCTTTTGTAAAGGCCACTCAGGGAAAG
>NW_006282381.1:3050375-3056269 GCF_000327345.1 Myotis davidii
AGCAGTGTGGAGTGATGGGAGAACTCAAGGAGGTCCAAGGTGGCCAGAGAGAGGGCAGGGGCTTATTAAGGTGGCTCTTTCAGATTCAGTTCAGCCCAGAGGGGGCCCAGCTGGCTTAAGGTGGAAACGAGAGGGACTCTGCCTCAACCCCTGCACGCTGAGCACAGGAGAGGCACGCCTGAGGATTCAGCCCGAGAGAGATGGAGGATGGAGGGGGCCAACTCCGGCTGGGTCGGGATCACGGAAACCCACCTGCATTTCCAGGCAGCACATTTTAGTTTTGTGACAAGAGAACTCTGACATAAGCTGACATGACTCAAAAGAGGAAAGAGAGACCTGTCTAATTTTTCAGCTTATGCAAAAGAATTCCCACAGAGTATGTGTGTTGGAAGGTTGATATGCTAGAAGGGCAAGTAACCTTAACAAGTTGGAAGTGGGGGTTAGCCCTGGTGTGAAGAAAGCCGAGTTTCATTTTGGAGAAAAAGGAAAAAAGACAAAGCCTTCATATTCAAAACCAGATCCAGAAACCCTGCAGCTATTTCCGTGACTGGCAAATATTATCATTATTTCCCCACCTTCTCCTCCTCCTGTTTTTATTGCTTTATCTTTTATCTTTCTATTATGAAACCCTTATGACGGCAACACGTCGCTAGCAGATTCCTTGCAATGGAATCTAGTGAGGACCAGGGTTTTCACCATCGCCAGTGAGCCCACTTTCAGGATCACTGTATCACATTCCCACGTCAATGGAGTTAAAGCTGCCAAGAGACCTGGGTGAGGATAATAAGCTAGAGGAGATGGGCCATCGAATGGGTATCTAGGAATGAATGGCTTCGTATCATGAGCACCGTGTCCCATTACTGATGGGGGCTTTCCTATGTACCAGGCACTGTGCTGAGGGCTGTCTGAGCCCTGGGTTATGCATGCCCACGGCAGCATAGGCATACCCACACACACCTATGGGGCAACGGGCATTGCTATCCTGGCATCACAGATGAGGAAACTGAAGCTTAAAATAACTTGCCTGTAGTCATTGCTCTAACAAGGGATGCATCTAGAGGATAAAAAGACATAAAACACATACTTCTTGAAGTTGGCCAACAGATGAAATGGAAACCCTCCAAAACCAAGCATGAATTATATCCTCAACAGGTGACCACATTATGGACATTGAGACAATCCAAGATGCATTTATTCCAATGCTCTGATCAACATTTACATTATTCAGACCAATTACCATGATTACCTTTACAGTGAGATGCTTACCAATAGAATTTTGGTCAAAAAGAAGCTCTCGAGAAGAGAAAAAAATTATTATCATCAGGCACTTTGGTCCCCCTGCTGTCTTTTCTTAAGCCTAACCAACTATAATGAAGGGCAAGTACAATACCTACTTCTTTTCTTCGCATAGGCCCTCCTTAGCGTGCAGAGCTATATGTTTTTCCTCATTTCTCTATACACCTGACTCAAACACTTCAGTATAAAACATGAAGACTCCCCTTTCACTACTGCTTTCTGGCCATTCCAGTCAAGTCTTTTACCTACAATGTGCAGATTGGATAAGACCAGGTTTCTGCAGTCCTCAAATTTTCAGCAAGATATTCCTGGGAAAATGTAAATGGACCTGGAACTTGCCCGCTTGTTATATTTAATTGTTGACTGTCTTCCATTTTCACGGTTGGAATGGAAACAAATACTGGAATGTGGTCAGCACAATTCCTTTTGTTTATAAATACACCCAACTGGAAAATGGAGAAACTGATGTCGGGGTCATATAACTTTGGCAATTCAAGGCGATATGATGGTTTGGTATGTACATGTAATATAAATGACTCATCACATTTTGATCTTTGCTTTCACCTTTATTCCTATTAAAGGCTGCTTTCCTGTTCTGGCAGATATATGATTCTCCTATATTCAGAAAGAGGATTCTATGTGAAATCACTCAACTGTGTAGGAGATAAGAGACAGCTAATTTCTATCTCATTTCGTCTTTGATTCTGAATTAGTTGGCTGAAAATTGCAGTAGGACCAATCTAGATGAGAGAAGGAGATCATAGTGACTTTAAGTTGAAAGACACAGCTGTGAGTTTCTTAGAAAACTCCAAGTACTGCACCCATTTCCTTTGAAGATCTCATTTAAAAGGGGGGCCATCCACCCATCAGTTGTGAATTTGAATACTTTGACTATCTCCAAATTGTAACCTTCATCAAGTGGGAAGGGTCTTGCAAATTATGATGTGCTCAATAGAGAAACATCAGCTATTGATCATTTTAAAGTCCATCGTAAAAAGAAAATAATTCTCACCATATTATACCATTTGATTCCTGCCATGTTTTAAACAGAAAATAGACCATAGTTTTAACATAAATAATGTCTAGTATTTGGACTTTTGGTTGAGTGTGTGTGTGTGTGTGTGTGTGTATGTGTGTGTGTGTTCTCCCATCATTAATAACAAGGAATGAGTAACAGGTTCACAAGCTATCTATTTATCTATATATCTCCAACATTTTAAATCTGACAGTTTCTATTTGTTTCTACATGTGAAGAGACGAATTGCTTTTTCTATTTCACAGTAACTATTCAGATACCAAAAAGTAGTGGTCAATGGAGCAAAACACATGACTTAATACAGGAAAAGGGAGATATCCCAAAGACCTGTGGGTTCATAGCTTATTCCATGGAAATGCTGAATATTTGGATCCTAAATCCATAATCACAGTGAACATATGTCCTGGTTTCCACAAGGTAGTCCCGGTTTATGGTTTTTACAGGCATAAATATAAATACAAATAGCAACTCCTATCACTTAAAACAATGTCCCAGTTGAAATAATAACGTCTATGGCCGTTCTTTGCAAAATAAATAAACACATAATTTAAAAGGCACAATCATGGCACCAAGAGTGTGCTTTCTGTCCTGAGTAACTTTGCAGTACCTGACATCCCCCCCCCAATTATTTCACACACACACACACACACACACACACACACACACACACACCTGTAGCTTCCATTTCTAGTTCCAAAATATAACAGATAATCCATATGCCTTTAACTATTCTATTACAGGGTTTATTGAAATGTATGAGGGAGCTAAAATATGGGTTTGTAAGTGTAAAATCTTTTACTTCTACTAGTTCCAAAAATTAGAGAAAACATATGACATTCATTCATGGTAGGGCTGAAATGTCCTCTTTCAAAGGTTTAGGGAATAACGAATACAGTACCAAAACTATGCTTTCACTGACACCCAATAACAACCTCTCATCCATTCAAATATCTATTTAGCACCTTCCATGGGCCCTACCTACAATGTGCATATCTTGAAACTACAGGCAGCACAGAAAATTCCAGAAACTCAGAACCTTAGAGATGAAAAAAAACAAAACAAAAAAAAAACACCAAAGCAAACCAACAACAAAAGTCTTCACAGGGAATTTTTAAATGTAGAACATTTTCTATGCAAAATTAATGGCTGGTACCTATTAGTTCACACTCAGAGTAAGTATGGAACTCTAGTTGGTTGCTCAGTGGTTAGAGAGTCAACCATGGGACTGAAGGGTCCAAGGTTGGATTTTGGTCAAGGCCACGTACCTCAGTTGCAGGCTCAATTCCCAGCTTGGTCAGGATGAGTGCAGGAAGCAATGAATCCATGTGTCTCTCACACATTGATGTTTCTCCTCTCTCTGTCTCTCTCCCTCCCCCCTACCCTCTCTAAAAATCAATGGAACAGACTGCTGAAACGCAGAGGGAAGGCAGGGGTGGGTGGGAAGAGATCAACCAATGAACTTTTATGCATATATGCATCACCCATGGACACAAACAATAGGGTGGTGAAGGCCTGGTATGGGGTGTGGGTGGGTTAGAAGGGGTCAGTGGGGGGAAAGGGGGGGGCATATGTAATACTTTCAACAAGATTAAAAAACAAAAATAAATCAATGAAAAAAAATCCTCCATTGGATGTTTAACAAACATTGAAGGATTAACCAAAAAACAAACATAACAAAACAAAGTAAGCATGGGTACTTGGGCATGCACTTCCAGCTCAGTTTGATTTCATGTTAGTCATATTTATGTGACTTCCAGGAAAAAGAAATCTTGGCATTATTAACTAAAAAAAACGAAGGCAATGCACTTGGATTAGAGTTCTTAATTAGGGAAGTCTAACAAATGAGTAAGCTGTGACTGAGGAGAAAGCAGGATTTTGTCTCTGTAGAGTTAAGAATAGTGGAAGCCAAATAAATGAGTAATAGCTCTATAATGACTTTCTCATTTCCTTTTCTGCGATGCATCTACATTTATCAAAGCATACCCAATGAACTACGTAGCGTTATGTTAAAAAGTTAAGTCCATAACGTATTTAACAAGAGCCTAAAATGTTATTTTCTTTCATAAAGGAAGTGGTATCAACATTCACTACTTCCTTGAAACAGGATATAGCAAATAATCCAAACGATTGCCATGAACCAAATTTTCCCCTTCTGGTTGAGCACAGCTTTTATATAGACCATTCATAAATCTAAACAATTGTCTGTCGTTAAGCCAGAAGACAGCCTGAGACAATACATTTATTTTGTTAATCATTCCGTAACAGCTGAAATTTAGACTTAAACACATCCGGGCCAAAATAAGCAGTTAAAAATCCTTGTTAAGTAGACAGCGGCTAGGGAAACAAAAATGTACATATAAATGTAAAATAGATTTTTTTCCCAGTTCCCACCGGGCACCATACACAGTTATGACAATATTATTGATTATATTTCCTATGCTGTACTTGCCATCACCATGCATATTTGGTAACTGCCAGTCTGTACTTCTCAATCCCTTCACCTCTTCCACCCCGTTCTCCAAACCTCCTCTCCATCAGAGAGACTTTTTATAATCATCTATGACCTTATAGACAATCGTTAAGGGAAATACTTAATCCAAACTTGGTTCTCAACAACGAATGACATACAGAGCGTTCCCCCAAAATGTATACACATTTTAACAGCTGATAGCTCAATTCTGAAAATAAAATGCATTTTAATAAACACTGTCTTTATAATTATTCAAAGTGTGTGTATACATTTTTGGGGGACACCCTATCCATTAAATGACCTCTGTCAGTGAGAGACTTATAAATAAATCAGGTCTTATTAGCTCCAAAATAACAATGAGAAGGAGTGTCGTTCAAGCAGGATTTTCTGCTCTAATTGCTATTGTCAATGTTGGAATACAGGTTTAAAACAAATGCCTCGCATGTGTACCCACAAACCAGGCACAATTACAACAGGCTTTCCCTAAAGCCTTGGTAGGAAACAATGATATGTTTCTTTCTGATATGAGTATATATAGTTGTTAATTAAATCTTAACAACTGAAAAGTATAAGCCAGATCCTCCCCTATCAGTCAGGTCAGTATCTCAAAATTCCTGCAACTTTCATAAGGGTTAAACCTTACAGTCCATTTTCAAAAAGAAAGCGATTGAGGTATACCCTGGGATGAAATTAACATGCACATTAACAATTTGCTTATCTACTGTTTCAATATTGGAAAGAGGAAGTGATGTAATTACCATGCCATTAGGCTAATAAGCTGGATTTCGACTGCTCATGAATGAACAAAAATTATTGTATTGACATGTTCAGTCCTATTATGAACTCACATCTTCTTTTCCAAAGTATATGGCGCCCCCTTTCTCAATGCTAATATATTTACCTTCATTTTTCTTGATGGTAAAATTCGGATTGTTGACCATTTCTGGAAGAAGACTGTATAAGAAATAATGTCCGTTTTTGGGATCATCTTTGTCCATGGCACTCACCGTTTGAATGACCTGTAACATAAAAGTTGACGTCAGCATTTCTGATGACATCGATGGTTTGAACCGCCTTTCAATTTTCTAACTG
>NW_006282381.1:3056408-3079457 GCF_000327345.1 Myotis davidii
GGTTGCAAATATCAAAAAACTTTCTATATGTGACACGGCACCAGAGTTAAGTTAGGGTTTTTCAAAATGCTGACACGCCGAGCTCAAAAGGTTCGCCATCACTGGCCTAGGAGGTAAAGGACTTAAATCTTGAATCCTCACTACCCTTCTTTAATATTCTCCATCAGGTTGCATGTGTTTGCCAGCTAGAATGTTCCTTGGCACAAATGTCATTGTAACAAAGCTTTCTGAAGACTTGCATCTGTTCCCACCCAAAAATGAATACTGTTGTTAGAGCGAGTAGATAAGACATGCAAACAATGCTTTGGAGTGTATCCTGAGATAAATAAATTACAGGGATTAGAAGAATTACCACCGCACAGAGAAATGTTTGCTCAGATACGCGTACTTGGGTCCCGGTTGAATGTGCTTATTGCATTTGCAAAGCTGCATTAACTTAGGGCGAAGTTATTTCTTGGGATGTCAGAGAATTAGCTTAATAATTCTCATTTATGGCTCTGTGATATTAATCACTTCAATCAGAAACCCTGGGCAAACACTACCGTAGAAAACACATTATAGCTTATACTTCATGATGAATAACTACAACACCGTTTCTACAAGAGATGCTTGTGAAGCATGACTGTCAAGGTGATAGCAGATTCGCCATAAAAAATTTAACAGGGAAATGCTCTCACGTGTATGAAGTTTAGAGACGGCAATGATGATGCCTAATATGTTATGTCTGTTAGAACAATTATACCCCATTCAACTCTGCCAATTTCACTAAAGAGGGAAAAAATGGATGGCTTTTTTTTTTTTTTAAAAGAAAGCGACATCATTGCCTTGGAACTTGTCACCTAGACGATGTGAGAAGCACACTTTCAGAACACTTTTAGCAGCTGTGGGGATTTGCATTGTATCTGGTGTGTGCTATGTGAGAAGCAATGCAGTAAGGTTATTTGAGGCCTGAATGAAAGAACCTCTCTATTCTCCTTCTCCATTATTAAAATGGAACATATCTGGCTTGGTAGATGTTTTACTTCTGTTAAGGACCTTATGAAATATCTTCTAATTGTACTTAGCTCGAGTCACAATATCACCAAAAGTAGCACAAGATATAACTCATGGCTAAGAAAGAAATGTAGTCATTAAGGTGATGGACTCTGAAATAAAGCCATCTTGATAGAAGTCATAATTTTACCCTTCACTCATTGCCTGACACTCAACTCTGAAACTCAGTTTTGCTGCATCCCTAAATCAAAAATCTGCCAGGGTTTCTTTGATTACTGATGGAAATTCATGTCAGATGCTCAATGAAAACTAGTCACCATCATTATTATTGTTTTTGACTTTGGGGTCACTATTGTTTTTTTTTAATGTCATGGCACCTTGATAAGTGTTATCTAAGGAGGTCCCCGACCTCATCGGATTAGATGGAAACGCCCTATGTCTGCTATATATAATCGCCTAGCACATTTGCCTTGACATTTAATATGGAGACATGCCCGGGGATTCCCCTTTCAGCAAAATGAAAGAATAAAAGGTACCAAGGGAGAAGCTGTGAAACACAGATTAACTCTTTTGTGGACAGCCTACATATGCAAATATTTATCAGGGGAATATGATAAGAGCCTTCTATTAGGCAACAGAGCAGGAAGGAGTTACTGGTGAGCAGGTGTGGCATCCCTTTAGCCAATTTTGCTTCAAAAGGACTTCTATTCCTGAATGCACCTTCTGAAGAAGTAACTCCTGAAGCATGTAAGCACATGTGAAGAATAAAGGCAAATAGTCCTGGCTGGTGTGGCTCAGTTGGTTGGGTGTCGTCCCAGGCACTAAAACGTTTCTGGTTTGAGTCCCAGTCAGGACACATACCTGGGTTGAGGGTGCAATCCCTGGTAGGGGGCATGTAGGGGGGTATGCAGGAGACAGCTGATCGTTGTTCCCCTCTCATCAATGTCTCTTATCATGGATGTTTCTATCTCTCTCTCCCTCTCTTCTCTCTCTAAAAATCAATAAAAATATATTTTTTAAAAAGAATAAAGGCAAATAGAAGATTTCTTGAAAATCTGTGGTGGAAATCATTCATAACTAAATGCATTCTAATAGGATAGTTAGTGGGTCGAGCTGCTCTAGACAGTAACTTTCTTAATGTTTCTAAGTAATCTACATGACAAAGACTCATACATGCTGGCTAGTGGCAGCTACACAAGTTATTTAATTAAGCCACCACTACCCAAACAATAAAAAAAACATAATAATTTGGCTTGCCTCAAATAAAGGAGCCTAGCTGCCTGTTATACCACATCTCAGAAGTTTGGTGCAAACATTATGCCCGCAATGAACATGTTTTTCCCACCATTTATTTAAGCCAATAACTCTGTTAGATGTGCACCTTTTTAAAGCCTACTCAACCACAAAGTCTCAGGGTGGGGTCTAGGGGTCTACATCTTAGTCTTCTAGGATGGTGATTCTGCTGCATGCATTGGTCTGAGAACTGTTTTGAGCCCAGGGAGGGGGTTGGTGTCGAGAGCTCCCACATTATTATTCATTAGGAGCCTGTGCATTGTCAACCTCACCCCACGCTCAGTGCATAATGTGCTGCAGAAAAAGGGATGAAATGGTAAATCTGTAAATCAACTTCCAAATATCCTGTGAACTGGAAATGGCTAAGACTTTGGTTGGAACCATTTTTGACACCTCGTTTTATTTTCATGCAGATGGCCACTGTCTGGTCATTTTATCTCAGAGTAGACGCCTGGTAGATCACTTGAAGGACTTTCTGTCATTAAAATGCATTAGGTGCCCATCTTAAAAAGGCCGGCATTTTCATTGATGTAAGAACATCTGAATACACTTAGCTTTAATCAATAGAAGAAAAAGAACACGTTTATGCAAGGAAGTGCCTCTCCACACAAGACTTTTTACAGACACACAGAAGAGATGGCAAAGGAAGGCCGCACACATGTCCCACGGAGAGCTACTATGACATCAATTAATTTTTAAATAATTGGACAGGTATTTCATGAAAATGACAAAAACAATTCTGGAGAGTATACAGGTTTTTTTTTTTTTTTTTAGAGTACATGTAAAGCATGCAGTTAAAATATTTTCCCTTCTACCAAGAAAGTTAGAATATAATTGAAAAATCTAATGTTTAGTAATTTATTGTGGAATAATTTAAAAGGAAGCTGAGAGCTAATATGCCTCTCTATCAGAAAACCTAAGTATATGTGGATGTTGGGATGAGGAAGTAAATTCTCGGGCCCTGCTTGGGTTTCTATGGCAGCAGACAGCTGTTGGTTTCTCTGAGACCACTGATTTGAAATAACCTGAGGCATGACACAGAAAACAATGAGCATCGTGGGGCCATATCATAATTCAGACTCTGTTTTCAAAAAAAACTATTCATTGTTTATCAATAACACTACACCTAAGTTAGATACTTATTAGCAGAATTTATTAAACTTTATTTTAGGCTATTTTATATTTACTCAAAAATATTTAATAGTGGCCAGAGTGGTTCAGTGGTTGACCGTTGATAATTCCTGGTCAGGGCACATGCCAGGGTTTTGGGCTCCATCCCCAGTGTGGGGCGTGCAGGAGGCAGCCAATCAATGATTCCCTCTCATCATTGATGTTTCTATCTATCTATCCTCCCTTCCTCTCTGAAATCAATAAAAATGTATTAAAAAATATTTAATAGCTGTAGGCCATTACTGTTAGTAACTTTTTTTAAAAAATATATGTTTTATTGATTTTTTACAGAGAGGAAGGGAGAGGGATAGAGAGTTAGAAACATCGATGAGAGAGAAGCATCGATCAGCTGCTTCCTGCACACCTCCTACTGGGGATGTGCCCACAACCAAGGTACATGCCCTTGACCAGAATCGAACCTGGGACCCTTCAGTCTGCAGGCCGATGCTCTATCCACTGAGCCAAACTGGTCAGGGTTGTCAGTAACTTTTTAAAAGGCAAGTAGTCAGCAAACAAATACATTTCTAATTATCTGATCTGTTAACAACCAAAAAACCTATCATGGGATCTATTAGAATATCTCCTATCAGTTCCTGTCTATATTATTTATTGATTTATTTTGTTCTGAGGTGATGAGTTCCTGTTTTGTTTTGTTTGTTTCTCCCTCTCTGCCATTGCAAAAGTGTCTGGCTATTTTTTATCTTTTATTTTTTTTTTTAGGGAAAGTAGATGAGAGAGGGAAAGACAGAGAGAAACATTGATGTGAGAAACACATGGATTGGTTGTCTCCTGCATGCGCATGCGCCCAGGCCAGGGCCCTGGTGGGGAAGAGCCTATAACTAAGGTACCTGCCTGGAACTGAACCCTGAACCTTTTGTTCCACAGGCTGATACTCTGTCCACTGATCCAAATCGGCTAGGGCAACAGTCACTTTCTTAGGCAAAACTTAACTTTCTCTTTCTCAGAAGATTTTTCTGTAGTGAATTGGAAGGGGGTGAAGGAGAGAAGAGGAAGTCAAAGGTGGTGCAGAAAAGACAGTAGTGATTTTGGTTTTCTACTGCTTCTCCTGCCGATCATTGCCTATTTATTTCTGATTATCAATATGAGCTTTCCTGAAATGCTAACTTCTATTTCTTTTTCTTTTTATTGATTTCATAGAGGAAGGGAGAAGGAGAGATAGAAACATCAATGATGAGAGAGAATCAATGATAGGCTGCCTCCTGCCCGCCCCCTACTGGGGATCGAGTCCCCAACCCAAGCATGTGCCCTGACAGGGAATTGAACCACGACTCCCTGGTTCATAGGTCAACGCTCAACCACTGAGCCATGCATTCCATTATGCATACAAGATAAACCAGTTATAACATTGATAAATTTTTAAAAAAGAAGAAAATAATAGGAATGTGAGAAATTATACTAAAATTCACACCATAACCCAGTTATTCTCAATTATTTCAATATTGAATAATATAGTTCATATTAGCACCATTCATATCCATTAGCACCATTAATGGAGAGGTCCTGGATATTTGTTAAAAATGATTTGCATAGTAGTCCAGTCTCTACCAAGACTTTAATTTTTCTACCCAAAGTGTTTCCCCATGTTCCATTTTTTTCTGCATGAACAAACTCCTTGCCTTTATAAAGTATTAGATGGCCATTCAGAGCATGTACCTGGGGGTCCGGCCTAGAGACAGCACAGCAGGGGAATGAATGGAGATGAGGCTGTATGTGAGTCTTTTGAACATGAAGTCCCCAGTCCTTCGGGGGACACCCGGGCCTTTCTTTCATAAATTCACTGTAGCCCTTCCAACATTCTCTGTAATTTCAGTCTCTTTTCGCTCCCCTTCCCTTTACTAAACTAAGTTGGGGTAAAATGATACAGAGAAAAGGCTCCTGGAAAATGTGTTTATACAAAATTGGGATTTTCCAGTTCCTCCTGCCTCATATTTTATGTTGCTGGACCCTGAATATTTTATGTGTATTGTGTACACCTCTGAAATGATCTTTTTTCCCCCTAAATCACTCAACCACTCACTTTGCTTTGAAAACCTCATTAGTAGGATAAAACCCAGTTATTAACACAGCTTTGAAATCTCAACGGCCTTTTCACACTTTTCTCCTCTCTATCTTCTACTCTGTTACCTCCCAGTAATATTTCCTGATGCCTCCTGGACATTAGAAACATCGCTTCCTCCACTGAAACTGTATCCTGTTGTTTACTTTCCTGGAGCAAGATTTTCCCAACTGAGTGCCACTCACCACTAGTTCTGTAGTCTTCTCTGAAGGAAATTTGAGAGATTTTATAATCAGATCAGTTTGCTAGACGCCAAATACCATATACTAGTAGTCCTGTGGCGACTCATGTATTTATAAATGCAAGGGAACCTTACAGTTAAACAAAACCAACAAATAGGCATTAACTTTAACACAGTGGTTCCCAAACTTATTAGGTCAAACACACACACACACACACACACACACACACACACACACACACACCATATATTGACATTCTATACCCTACAAGTGTTTCTCAGGAACTCAATTTAGGAAACACTATCATTGCTCTGCCAGTGAGGCTCAATGGTTGTGCACTGACCTATGAACCAAGAGGTCACGTTTTGATTCCAGGTCAAGGCATATGCCCAGGTTGCGGGCTCCATCCCCAGTAGAGGGTGTGTAGGATGCAGTCGATCAATGATTCTCGTCCATCATTGTTATTTTTGTCTCTCTCTCCCTCTCTCAAATCAATACAAATATATTTATTTAAAAAAAGAAACACTATCATCTGAAACTCCATCTGAGTCATAAAAGCCTGGAAGACCTTGTGAAGACCTTGGGAAGGTGCTGTGTCTAGATAGCTTGTTGGTTATCAAACTTTCTTTTTGCTTCTCTATCATTCGAATAACATGTCAGCTCTGCTTGGTACCAGATCTTACCCAATTTATGTCACTAGCAGCAAGCCTAAAAGCTTCCATAATCTAGTGTCAATTCTACTTTCTTCCAAAAGGCATGCTCATCAGCATGGCTTCCATGACCAAGTGGAAACAAAACAAGCATACACATGTGGCCACCTCTCTCCCAGCCTACTCACTCAGTAAGTTGTAGGGTGACAATAAAACGAGGGGAATACACCAATCTGTAACAGCTCCCATATTTAAAATAATCCTCTGCACCATTTTCTGTGGTCACCAATCTCATTTAGGTGAGGGGCCGGAGTAAAACATGTGGCATCTAGACTTACACAAGATGTTCAGCTACCGCAGACAGAACCTGCAAGTGTGACCTCAAAAGAGATGTAGATGGTTTGTGTTCCTACAAGTTGATTCTAGTGGATTTAAAAACAATAATTCTATTAACTCACCAATTCATATGTGGAGGAATTAAGTAGGAGCCCTTCCCTCACTCTTGACAAATAAAACATTTGTAAATGTTTTACAGGAAACATTCTCTAAGAAAATGTTTGACTCAAGAGGAGTTATTCCAACATAGGAGACTAGATTGTCCCATTATACTAGTGTTAATCCATTTACTAGTAGAAATTATTTAAGGTGTTTTGATCCAAATCAAACCTCATGAAGATATAACAACAAGAAAAATAAAAACAACAAATATAATGCTAATAAAGTAAGCAAAGAAAAAATAAGGAAAGACTCATGGACACAGACAACAGTATGGTGACTACCAGAGGGAAGGGGGTGTGGGGCAGTAGGAGAGGATAAAGGGGGGTTAAATGGTGATGGAAGGAGATTTGACTTGGGGTGGTGAACACACAATACAATTATACAGATGATGTGTTATAGAACTGTACACATGAAACCTATAAATTTTTTATGAGCCAATATCATCCCAATAAATCCAATAAAAATAAATAATAAAATAAAGACAAAAAGCCCAACAAATACAATACCACAATATAGTTTGCTTGTAGACATGAGACTAGTTGAAATAAATACTACTAATTAGAACAACTATTCATTGAGCACCTACAACACGAGATACCGTTAACACATGAGAGTTTAAACTAAGAGAGAGTGAGGCCCAAAGACAAGAAACAAGTAAATGGTAGAGCTGTGACTCACACTTAGATGTTTCTAGTGTCAAATTTTCCACGATATTTTTTAAAGTTATGCTTTTCCTTCTGTCAAAGTTGTGCTCAAAAAGTCATACTTCCACTAATGGCTCTCTTGAAATATGCTTTGTTACAAATGATTTCCTCAAATATTGCTTTATGCATTCCACTAATTTACCATCTCCTTACTCCTGCCAAAATAAAAGGAAAATAGTGCTTTCTGCATTTGGTCGAGGCCATCAATTTCATCCATTGTAAAAGCAACCCTGTCTCCCTCTTGTGCATGCAGACAGGCTCTGAGAGGTGCCTGCTGGCAGGGAAGTTAAAATTACTTCTCCTCTATGTACTGTTTCATGAAGGCGATAAAATGCCGTAATTGCATTTCATTGTTTTGCATTTATTAAAGACCAACAAGAACTGAAAAATAAATAAATGAAGTAGCAAACTCATTCATTGCTGGTGTTTAGCAAGAGATAATGATCTTAACTTTTCTTATTAAGCTTTATTTATTTTCACTTAAGTTTTCATGGACTGCTTTTGAATAAAGCGTTATCGATCGCAGGAGTTGATTTTTGTTTTCTTTCAAAAAAGCTCACTCTGGGTCAGAATCTCATTCTCATTACTATTTTTCTAACACAGGCAATGGAATTTCAAAATCTGTTCCCTTGGGAAGCAGTGCCAGACTGGAGAAAGTGCAGGGACTGGGGCACCTTCGAGAACAGACTTTGAAACCCATCCCTGCCACTTTCCATGGGCTTAGCGGGGAGCCTTTCTCTTGGCTAGTCTCAGCTCCCACATCTGGGACATGTGATGGCCACACCAACCTCTCAGGGGTGATGAGCACATGCTAGATATCTGTATATATTATTTTATTCATGCGACTCTTGTAATTCCTTCTCTCCATCTCTATTGCCACCACCTAGACCAGACTACTGTCCACCTTTGGCACATACAGCCTTCCATTTTTATTGATTTCAGAGGGGGCGGGGAAATAGAAACATCAATGATGAGAGAGAATAATTGATTGGCTGCCTCCCGCACACCCCAAACTGGGATCAAGCCCACAACCCAGGCATGTGCCCTGACCGGGAATCGAACCATAACCTCCTGATTTTTAGGTTGATACTCAACCAACCACTGAGCCATGCCAGCCAGGCAAGTACAGTCTTCTTAATGTTCCTTCTGCTTAATTATGCATCTATGTGTGTGTGTGTGTATGTGTGTATGTGTGTGTGTGTGTGTGTGTGTGTGTGTGTGTGTATACATTAAATTCAAATGTAAAACTTTTTGTCCAATCTCATTCTTGCTTATTCCATTCTTATTATACTTGCTTATTACACTTATGCTCAGCTACAGACGTCTTCAATTCTTCAGACAAACCCAGGTCTTTCTCCCTTTGTCGTCCTGGCACAAGCTTCTCCCGTGGGCTAGAAGGTCTGGCTCCACTCCCAGCATGCCTGGCCCTTTCTCATTGCTCAGCTTCAGCTTCCATGATACCATTCACAAGGTAACTTTCTTGGACAACACTGTATAAAATAGATCTTTGCTTTTTTCATTGTTTCCTCCAGACTAGTTGCATTACTGCTTCTTCAGCCCAGTTTTCAAAATGTAAACATATCACTTATTCATTTTACTTTTTGTATAATCTCCCTTCCTTATTAAGTTCCACGTCCAGCCAGAACGACTCAGTGGTTGGGCATCAACCTATGAACCAGGAGGTCATGGTTCAATTCCCGGTCAGGGCACATGCCCAGGTTGCAGGCTCCATCCCCTGTGGGGAGTGTGCAGAAGGCAGCCAATCAATGCTTCTCTCCCATTATTTATGTTTCTCTCTCTTCCTCTCTCTTCCTCTATGAAATCAATTTAAAAAAAGAGTTCCACAAGAGAGAACACTTTTTTGGTCATTTTCATGTTATTTTCCCAGGTTCATGTGAGAATATTTAGCACCTTGAGGCTGCACAATAAATACAGTTTAATAAACAGATGAATGATTTTTCATGTGAAGAGGGTTCGCTTGTGCACTGCGTGTCTGTGAGTAGAATGAGTGTTTCCATGGTAATATCTGAGAAAATAATTATTGAAATATTTGTCACTGCCAAATGAAGTGAATTACAACCACGATTTTAAAATTCTGTGAATATCCATTACATGCTAAGCACTGGCTAGATACCTATCTAGTAATAAAGGTCATTCTCCTTTTTTTTGGGAGGGAGGGTACCTGTGATATTCCTATGAAAAATTAACTTTATATACTGCAGTATTGATCAGAGAAAGAAGAGATTAAAAGAGGTAAATCAGAATATTTTCTTAACCCAGACATAATTAACTTGATTCCAAATAGTACATCTCAACTTCTACAGCAGGTGATGAAGCTTAAATTAGCCTTCACTAGATTTATTTATGGTAACAGGGAAGCTCCTTCCTGGAGGAAAAAGAACTGAAGCAGTCTGTCGCCTAACGGGTTCTCCAACAATAAGTATTCTCTGAGACTCAATGCGAGACCTCGATTCACTCCTAGAAATACAACGTTTTTGTTCAGTCCCTGTGTCAATGCACCATCTGGGACAAATTACCCCAATTCTGTCTGTATGAGATACAAGAGGCTGGTATTGCCAATAAAATCCTAGAAAGCTCGTATGAGAAGACCAAGATGGAGAAGAGAATGATGGAAGGCCCTCTGGCCAACACTGGCCACTGAAGTTCTGTTTCTCTCACATGGGGTTCCGAGTGTGGTGTCCTCGGGCAGAATGAGGGGAGATGATGGTTTCTACACATCTGTTGCCTGCTCCTCCACCCGTCCAGCCACATTACCATTCTCTCCAGACAGAATCGGGGTGATTCCCTGCTGACTCCTGGAATACTTGATAGATGTTTCCTGTCTCTGGTAGAGGTCTTGTCATTAAGATAGCTCCATTTCCTTTCTCTCTTCAGACTCTTTCTGACTTCAGGATTTGAGGTATTGTCATGCAATTTGATCATTTCTAATTTTATTATGTGTTTGCCATAGAGAAAACTCCATGAGGGAAAAAGACTGATATGTAGGGCATTAGCCTAGTGGCATTAGTTTGCCACTAGATCCCCAGTACCAACTCAAGTCATGGCATATAGTTAGTGCTCGATTCATATTGACTGGCTGTCCAAAACCTACCATCCTATTAGACAAAAGAAATATCGCATATATTTTGCTTTCTAATTTTGAAATTAGAGATTTCAAGTAAGTGGAGAGCGTATTTTTATTCTTCCTGATAACTGAGCGCCAAGTAATGTGTAGACGACTCTATCATAGCATCATTAAATTAGAGATTAAATATATACACCATCTTCTATCTTTTTACTTAAGATAAATTATCTATAACTATTGGAATTAAAAGAAATGTTACTGGTAATCAGAAAATACCATTGGAATTTATATATTTACCATTTAAATAATTGTATATTGAAGATTTAAAGGAATTCTAACCAGAAGGGATTCATGCTGATTTTCTGTAATATGGAATGTGAACAATTTCTCTGTGTCACAGGGTTGCTGTTATTCTCTTAAGGGAACAAATTCAAGAAAAAGTCATCTTTCATTTCAGAATTATGAGAAGGTACTGGGGCTGATATGATTTTCAGTTCTACTTTCAAAGTGAACATCTGCCAATTTTAGCACAGATATGACATGAAATGGAAATCTACACCTAGAGAAGATGGAACTGGCTCCCTCCCTCCCTCCCTTCTTTCCTTTCCTTTCTTCTCTCTCTCTCTCTCCTTCCTTCCTTCCTTCCTTCCCTTTCCTTCCATCCTTCCTTTTCTTTCATATTTGGTATTTTGTTGATAAGTTCAATCCACTGGAAAATATTCAAGCACAAAATAATTATCTATGTTCATGTTGACATTGGTTCTGATTTTATGAGATGTTTTAAAAACCTCTTTGAGGTTCTCTAGGCCAGAAGTCTTTAGACTGGGTATTCTGAATGGCTTGCCCTTAGTTATTGCTAATGATCTCCAGTTGCCCTATCTCCCCAGAAGCTGATCCCCTCTGAATTTAGCCTTAAATCCATACCTTCCAGGCAAACCAGATTTCAAAGTCACCTGCACTCCTTACTCTGAGGCTGTTGTAAAGCAGACATCAAATGCTGAAAAATACTGAGTGACTATAACTCTAGTGCTAATTCAATGCTTGCCATTTATTTTTGATCATTTGAGAATGAACATTCTAATTTGAAAATGAGTCAGTGGTCTGTGGGGTGTGAGGAGAGATGACTGACAGTTTTATCGGTGTTGAACTTATATAAATGAACACTAGTGTAGGTAACAATGATGAATTTTTGGAAAACATTAAATATAAAAATGAGATACTCGAGCCATTGAAAGTGACTGGGAGTGATGTAATGAACCAAATATGACTTCTGACTAGCACAAAGAAATCAGGAAGTTCAGGAGGGGAATGATTGCTTGTGCATAAACCAGTCCAAAAATTATGCTGAACAGACAAAAGATCTGGTCTTTTCATGTAAAAATGAACCTTTAACAGACCTGCCTAAACACATTCATATGAGGATGAGCTGGTGTAGTGGACACACACACAACACAAACGTCTCTTCACAGAAGGAGTCATTTTGATCTGCAAAAATCATAAAACAAAGAATTAACTTTTCTCTTTTATTTTGATCTTGCGTAGGAAAGGTGATGAAACAACCTGATTTCCCCCCTGAAGATAAGAACTGCTGAGGAATCATTAAAACCTTGGAAACAGTTGAAATCCACTGGGTAAAACTCCCGATTTCTGGGGTTCCAAAGGCATGCATGTCAATGTCACAAGCGAAGGCGATGTTGGATTGCTGCAATATTGATGCTATTGACTCTCTCAACGTGTGCGATAAGTTTTGCATGAACAATGGAGATTTATTTAAATTCTGATGCATTTGACAGATTCTGTATGATTGAAAGGGACAAGCTTATAAGTCTGTGATTGGCTACATTACCCCAGCAATGATCTGCATCACACAACATAGCCTTGAGAGGGACCTGCATATATTGTGTATATTTTGATCAAACTCTCTGCCAATTCAATCCGCCAACTTCGCTAAAGACTAGTATATATGACATACATATCAGGGTGGGGTAAAAGTGGGTTTACAGTTGTGAGTATGTGAAACACTGTTTATTCATGTTATTGTATTAATTTCTATAGGAACAACTATAAATCTATTTTTCCCCCCACACTGTACATATAAACACACTCCATCCTTAAAGGATCACAAATGAAAATGTTCAAAACATGCTAGAGAGCAATTCCGCATGACAAAATTAAGAAACATTTGAACTAATATTAGAATATTATTAAAAATAGTGTAGCACTGTGAAAGGTGAATGTTTTGATTAGAACATTTATATTGTCTAGTTGCTTGAAATTAATCAGTGTTATTACAATTTCAGTTTGTGTGTGTGTGAGCGTGTGTGCGAGTGTGTGTGTGTGTGTGTGTGTGTTATTTTGGTAAACGATGCTAATAGTTCAGATATATGAGAGTAGTCTAGGAGAAAATGTCCACTGTTTTTAAAGGACGGTAACACACTGATCTTTTGTAATAAATGAAAAGTATGGAGCCACAATGCTAATCCTTTTTTTTTGGTGGGGAAAAAAAATCTGACTCTTGTCAGGTAAACTGCTCGGCAGATAGTAAGTTTAATTCCTAACACCCACATGAGGCACAAGAATAGTTGGATTAACAACTCCAGTGTCATGCTGTCAGCTGCTGTTTATTTAAATTAAAATGTCACCATCCAGAAATAAATTAGTAAGTCGAAAAATGATAAATTTCTTAAACATACAGTACTTTGGCACCTTGTTCAGATAAATCTATTACATTTGGGGTTTTTAGAACTTTACATACACTATTTCCATTTTGACATTCAGAGTATAGCAGGTTTGGTTTTGTTCTTGCTTATACTTCTCTTCCTCCAAACCTCCCTCACAAGTTCCCTTCCTTCCTACTCCCTCCCTCCCTCCCTCCTAACCTTCCCTCTTTCCTTTCTCCCTCCCCACTCCTTACCTCTCCGCTCTCTAACGCACTCCCTTTCTTAATTGTTCCTATTTATACTACATGATACAGGTAAAAAAAAATTCCATCAATACACAATTATCAGATGCTATAGTTACATGTCTGAGACCTATTGTTTATCTTATGTTAAAATGAATTAACTACATTTTTACAGATTTCAAAATTCACTTCCTACACCCTCAGACAACTGGTTGACCTGGGCCCACTATTCTGCGTTATTTCTATGTCTGACATGAGACAAGCATTCCCTCCCCATGAGCTTTCCCCTTGCTTCCTGTCATTTGAAGTTTACCCTTTTGCCCCCATCATGCCAACCCCTCCCCTGCTCTCATCCATACCCTGGGATAGTTTAAGCGAATTCTTTGGCTCTGTGGTCACAGCACAGCAGGCTGTTCCACTTCCTGAGCCAATCTGGTCCTATGTAGGGACAACCAACACTCAGAAAGAAAGACACGCCCTCTCTGTTTCCACCCGGAGTTTCTTGCCTGTGACTTTGCGGAATGAAAATAAGGCAGATGCACACTCTACCGCAGGTTAGTCAAATGTGAGACAGTCGTATACAAACATATCAGCATTAACAACATGGAGATATTTACTTGGCCGGGTTTTCCATTTTCACATAAAAATGCCTCATATTCGGATGCGAATTCAGGGGCGTTGTCATTGACATCCAGCACTTTAATAGCAACAGGTACTCGTGATATCTGACTGTGGTTCCCTATGGGAAGGAAAAGATAACATCAGCATTGAGGGTATTTCATTGTAACGTGCAACTAACTCAACGTTCTTCTTGAAAGCATGGGTGTCTGTTTCAACTCCCCCTCGTGGGGGTGGTCTCAACATGGTGGTTATGAAGTCTGACCACTCAATGAGAAAAAATAGTCAGGGCTTCACTGCTTTAAAAAAAAGTGTAAATTACTATTCCAAACACCATTTGCTGGAGCTTTGCTCTGAATCATTAAAAGGTTTCCCTGGTGAAGAAAGCTTTATTTTATTAATAAAGTCCATTAGACAAAAGAAAAAAAATCCTGCAGGCAACAAAGATTTATCTCTTTGTTTATCTTGGGTAGAATACAACCCAATGTTGTGCTATCCCTCATTTGACAGGCTATCTATGAAAGATGAACAAAAACCCAGCAGAAGGGCCAAATCAATTGTGATTGGTCCATCACAATGATTAAAAAATAATCTTAAAGATGGGGGATCATATTTTTTATGAATTTTGTTCTTTATTAAAACTTGACCTTGGGATGGTTTTGGATAAAATAAGCCCAAGTCATTTTAATATTTTCATTTTC
Organism: Myotis davidii; assembly: GCF_000327345.1. Taxonomy (NCBI): domain Eukaryota; kingdom Metazoa; phylum Chordata; class Mammalia; order Chiroptera; family Vespertilionidae; genus Myotis; species Myotis davidii. The sequence continues at coordinate 3,071,282 of NW_006282381.1, forward strand.
ATAAAGATTTTCATCAGTGTACACAGATAATAATCTCCTAATCTTTCCAGGTCAATCCCAATAGCAAATAATTTAATACATAATCCTTAATCCTCAAGCCCTTAAATTTAAAAAGTTACACACACACACACAGAAATCTGGTCCATTAATACATTGCTGACTTGGGCCATGTGATAATTTTTTATTTGTAGTAAATACAATATTTGACTCTGACTGTAGAATCTTTTGATGTCTTGTAAATTATGCAGAATGCACGGGGGATGGCCAATTATTTATTTGTGTTTCTGTGACACTAAATATTTATAAGCAAGCCATGAGGGGGAAAGCGTTTGACTTCTGAATATAAAGAAATCAACTTACATTTGATAGGTCAAATCTGCTTTTTGATAATTGATTACATTCAGGTCTCTAAAACCTTCAAGCACTCATCATTGTGTTTTTTCTTAAATATGATGGTATTTCTAAAGCACAGACCACATGATCAGAGCCATGTTACAAATTTATACTTGGTTAACCCCACTGGCAATGCTATATGATTTAATCTGGTTAACTAGCATGGCTACTCTCCAGTATTCTAATATGATTACCTAAGGATGGATGACTACTATCCTCTGGAATTCCAACCACCCGAGTCATGGAACATAATCTCACTTCCCCCAAATCAAGCCAATGGCCTTAGATGTGTCACCTGATACATCTTTTCTCCTTTACTATCTTACATCTAGTGGATTAATTCATTCTTCATTCAAAGAGGAAGCATGCACATCCAACTTTTGATGAAAGGAAAAGTTTTATTTAAAAGTATAGCAGCTGACTTTAAGATAATGAACTTATATTTCATACTTTATCTACTTGAGTAAATTAGATAAATAAGGCATAATTATTTGAAATAAGGTATGATTATATGCTTAAAGTTTACATCTCTTTCTAGCCTGACCATGAGCTGAAAAGTAGCTACTGAAGAGTAAAAGGAATAATATAGTGTTAGCAGTAAATGATGTTTGGAGCTCCATCCTTGCCTCCTACACCCTACATGATCCTGATCAGTTCGTTTGACCTCATGTTATCCCTGCAGAAATTGAAGCTCAAGAACATAACCTGTGATTTACAGAATTATGACATTATATGAGAAAGCATTAAAAGTGTTATGATAGTATTGGGCACATGGTAAAGGGGGAAATTTCTTGCTGAGAGAGTAGCCAGGAAGACTGAGGCTACTATCTCCCCCTCCACAGAACTCAGTTCCTACAGCAGAAGTCACTTAGAGAGACACCCCAGAGCCTTGGCTCAGGTTCTGGGGATGGGCTAGAGAAGCATAAAGCAGAGAGCTCTGAATTTCTTATAAAGAAGCTAACTTCAACCAGGCCAGTGTGGTTCAGTGGTTGAGCGTTGACCTATGGACCAGGAGGTCACTATTCGATGCCAGGTCAGGGCACATGACTGGGTTGCAGGCTCAATCCCAACTAGGGGGCATGCAGGAGGCATTCAATCAATGATTCTTTCTCATCATGGATGTTTCTATCTCCCTCTCCCTTTCCCTTCCTCTCTGAAATCAATAATCCTATCTAATAAAAAGGGAATATGCTAATTGACCCTCACATGTCACAAAGATGGCAGTACCCACAGCCATTAAGGAGGGAATATGCTAATTGACTGTCCTGCCCTCAAAGATGGCAGCACCCACAGCCAATAAGGAGGGAATATGCTAATTTAATGCCCTGCCCTCAAAGATGGCGGTGCCCAGTCCCCTCAGCCCCCCAGCCGCCCAGAGCTGGCCCAAGGTGCAGGCAAGCCTTGGATGGTGACTGCCCAGCTGCCCAGGGCTGCCCAAGGCTCAGGTAACCAGGGCTGGCCGAGGCTTGTGCTGCTGGCAGTGGCAGTGGCAGCAGCAGAGGTGTGATGGGGCATCACCTTCCCCGGATCGCCGGGTCGCCTCCCACCCTGAGGGCTTCCGGACTGTGAGAGGGGTCAGGCCGGGCTGAGGAACCCCCCTCCAGTGCATGAATATATATGCACATACATACACACTAGTATAAAAATAAATATTTTAAATAAGCCAACTTCATTTGCAAAGGGATGTGGAGAAGTTCAAGTCCATCTATGCACTAAAAATAATGGAGGTTGTTGTGAAAGGCAAATGGGGGAAGATTGGTAGAATTGGTAGATTCATTGGAGATAGAGTTGGTAGATTCATTGTAAGCCAGCAAGTGGCCAGAGAGAATCCAAAAGGGGGGGAAGAGAAGTCAGGTCATTCCTTGGCTGGAGCTGCATAACTCAGTCTCTACCTTGATTGTCACAAGGCCATCTCCTCTTTTTCCGGGGTCATCTACTCTTCCAAGAACCCTTAGTACTGAATTTGGAGCCTACCCGGGTAATCTAGAATGATCTCATTTTAAGATTCTTTATTGAATTACATCTGCAAATACCCTTTTCCAACATATTGACACAGGTTCCCAGGATTAGGCCCTGGGCATATATTTTTGAGTTTGACCATTCAACCTCCTGCATTCCCTCCTTCCTGAAAGCTATTTGGGACTGAATAGAATGGTACTATCCCAAATCTGCTCTTGTCCTAGCAAACAAAGATATAAGAAATTAATTTAGTTATACTTCCTTGCTTGAATTCATGTTTCAAAATATTATCAGATATAAGCTTAGATAACCTGTGATTCCCTTCTGAGAATTTTGTCATTCCTTCATTTATTCTTTCATCATTGTTCTCTTTCTTTGTTCAGTAAATATTTACCTCTGCATTCCCAGTTCCTAAGACAAAGTTCCTACAGTTAAGGGATCTACAGTATTCCAGGAAATAAGGGTTTGTTGTACCCTCAGGTACCCTACATATTATTCCTTTACAAAAAGCAGTGGCAGAATATTTTCTAAATTCATGGGAAATATTTAAAAGAAGGGATGACTTCTGAATTCACTTTACATAATAAGTAGACTTATCCTGGGTGAAGAAAGGTAGACAAGTCTTTTCGATTGAAGTCAGCCACATATAGAAAGGGCCAGAAGCCTGGAGACCAAGCTGTTAATAAAATAATCAGTGGCTCCAATCGTGAGAACATCCAGAGACCAGCTGGTGGTGACTTCAGGGCAGAAAGTTGAAGCCAATCAGGATGAGTCTTCTATTATAATGAGTATAAGCTATATCACGTGATCATTGGTGAGCCAGTAAAAAAATTCTTGAAATTTACAGTTTTAAAAATTATCAATAAAGCAGAATGCCAAGCACAGTTACTTTTTAAAAATATTTGTCTAAGTATATGAGTGTCCCAGAAATTTACTATGGCAATTTCTTGAAAGCATTAAGAATAAAACAATAAAATAAACAAGAAACTAGTACACCACATCCCCCAAGTATCCTCAAAAAATGTGTTATTATTGTCTCTGTTAAATAAATGTGCATGATTAAAAATTTTGCAACTTATCATAATTTCCAACATGTCATCATTAAATGCTGAAAATTCACTTTTATCTAAATTAACGAAATGATGGCAGTTCAAATTTCCAAGACATTGTAGAGCAATACAACTAATTAATTAAGCTTCTAAGAAAAATTATTCATGTCCTTCGTGACTGGCCCCAAAATGTTTGCCTTTCATCTGATACACAAACATTAAATATAAAGATAATATAATTAGAAACTTGATTAGCATTCATTAACGATTACTTTTCTAAACACCAGAGATGCGACTAAGTGGTCTGGAAGGGAAAGCCCATTTCAGTGGCCACAAGAGTCAGACAGTTTTTACATGTGATGAGAGAGAGACTGACATGGCAGCGAGGATAAACAACTCCTTGACTTTTGCCATTTGAATCGCAGCGACTCCCTGTCACCTCTCTGTCACACAGCCTCATGAACTGCCCATTAATTTTGCCCTTTGATAATCAAAGGTAATGGAATGCTGCCAAGTCTAAGTTACTTGGGAACTGGCTTCTAACTAGCTTCCATGAGCTGCTGTTTTCACAGGCATCGATTGAAATAAACAGCCTCTCCATTTCAGACTATAAGAGAGAGGGGAAAAAAAAATTGGCAAATTTAGATATACTAGTGAGGCTCAATAAATAATCCTTGAGCCTTCCATAAGCAGAAGGGCGGAAGCCATGAGCAGTAAATTCCAGTCAACAGGGCCAGGCAAAATAAGAGAATTTATAATTGTGTTGGGGATGGAGGCACAGTGGAAGTTCATAAAGTGGGAAGACGTGAACTGAGTATGTGATCAGAAAGCTGGCAACTTAGGAAATTTGAAATGAAATGGGTAGGAATTTGAAACATCATGGAAAATCATTTCAGCAGTGGGTGTAGGCTCTCTACTGACTAAAGTTAAAACCTTTTGAGGTATATTTTGCCCATACATGGTTTGATAATTTCTAAATCAGTAGCGATAATTTACCAATTCATAGGATATTAGCATCCAAACAAGTTGGAATATAATAGCCAATGGACACCAGCAGGATAGGAGGAATACCACCAGTGTGTGTGTGTGTGTGTGTGTGTGTGTGTGTGTGTGTGTGTGTGTGTGTTAATCCTTAAGGATATTTTTTCCATTAAGTTTTAGAGAGAGTGGAAGGGAGCAGGAGAGACAAAGAGAGAGACATCAATGTGAGAAAGGCATATCCATTGGTTGCCTTCCGCCTGCCCCCAAGAAGGGCTGGGGATCAAGTCTGCAAGGGAGTACATGCCCTTGACTGGAATCGAACCTGGGACCCTTCAGTCCATGGGCCAATGCTCTAATCACTGAGCCAAACCAAGCTACTAAGAATATTTTGACTTTTTTTTCTCTTTACAGTATATTTTTATGCTTTACCCTTTTACTCTAGTAGCAACTGTATTGATGCCCTGGTTCACACACAGTCCCGTGAGTGCCTCAAACACATATACCCAGAAATCTCTGCCTTCTCGTGTACATAGAAAGAACCACTGACCACCAGAATTTTAATAATTTTCATGACAGGATTGTGAAAATTCCAGCAAAGCCAGGCTTTAAAGAAGGTCACACTATTTTACTCTTTAAAAGCTGCCATATTTATACAGTGGTTGTGAAGAAAATTAGAACCATAATCAGATGGTGGGATTGGTAGCACACGAACAAAGCTTATGTGTCTTAGCGTTTCTATTCACCAAGGAGTAGCTCTCTCGCAAAAGGGAGAACAGCGCTTCCTCTCACTGCGGAAATGGTGGGCTTGCACATATTTGCAAAGTCCTTGAACTCCCTGGAGAAAAGGACTCTTAAACGGTGACTTTGGTTAGGTCCTCACAGTCCCTGTCATTTTCCCTACTGACAGCGAGAAAGCATGCTCTCTGGCCCCCCGACTTCCAAGTGCTTTCTAAATGGGGAGGACTTGTGTGGGTCTCTTGTTTATTACATTCATTTCAGTGAACCTGGGAACAGTGGGGTCACCCCACCCTTTCCCTGCGTGTCTACAGGGAGCCCTCAGTATCTTCTCTCCAGCTCATGGGAGTTCAGGGCCAGGAAACCACCTTCATGGCCTAACATTTTGATTTTCTGGGGAAACGCTGTAGACGCCACTGAGGTGAGAACTGACTTTCTGAACCTTTTAGATACTATATATTTTATTGACTATAAAACTATAACAGTTATGTTCTAAATAAAGGCAACACATAACTGCATATACACATATAAAGACAGCTTATAAATGAAAAGGCAGTACTTGATGAGAATGGAAATGTTATATTTTTTATTAATATGTTATTTAGTCTACTTTTAATTGTTTACTTATGCTTGTCACTTTTTTCTCTGTTGTCTCTATTCTTTTTCTTTTAAATATATATTTTTATTGATTTCAGAGAGGAAGGGAGAGCGAAAGAGAGATAGAAAAATCAATGTTGAGAGAGAATCACTGATTGGCTGTCTCCTGCACGCCCCCTCCTGGGGATCAAGCCTGCAAGATATCTAGCATGACCAGCATCCCAAAAGCCTCTCATGTCTTCTCAGTCATTATGCCAGTCAGGCCTGTGCCCTAACCGGGAATTGAACTGTGACCTCCTGGTTCATAGGTTGATGCTCAACCACTGAGCCACACAGGCCGGGCTCTATTCTTTTTTGTTTGTTTTGTTTCTGTTGCATGTGTATATGCATTGGGGTTTTCATTTGCTTTGTGAAAGGTATGCCTCATCATTCAACTGTATTGCTTCTGCTGAATTTGTAACTCAAAAATATCAATTCCCTCCTTTCACAGCCCTAAGTTCATGTTTATAATTTTCTTGTACATCTCCTCTTTCTCAATACTATAAGAGATAAGGAAATAAAATTTCATAATGAATTTATTATCCCCGATGCCCCCACTGGCGATCTAAGTCTTCTTTGCAGAATCTCTCATTCTGCCAAGAATTTGAATTATGTTTCTATTACTAAATCCTTAGGTTTTATTTCCCCCTTAATTATTTCAAACAGGATCGATTCAAAAATACTGGAACTAACTTTCTGGAGATTATTTTTCTAATGCAATACCACTTAAACCCCTTATAAAACAGAATCTTAATTATGAAGAGGAATTATGTACAGAGTTATTTAATATTCAGTTTAAATGCTCACTCAATATCAACTTACAATAACAATTGTGCCCTTGATTCATACATATACACACAAACACACATGCACTTTATTAGAGAAGAGAATTAATATTGTAAACAACCCAGCACATATTGCATGATCTAGTATACACTATCTCTTTGAAGTGTATTGGCTTACTATGAAGACTGTTTTCTCAAATGGGAATATGATTTCAGAGTATGGAAGGACTGAAATCAATTAATACGAGTTACATATCATAATAGATAGTAAAGAATTATCATTTTCTAAATATCGAATGAGCCTAAAAAAAATCAAATTATATAGAGTCTAGTCAGCCTGCCCATATCTACTCAAAGCCTGGAAGTGGTAAAGAAATAGGAATCCCAGGTAGTCTGACCAACAAGTTAAAAATAAATAAATAAATAAATAAATAAATAAATAAATAAATAAAAACAAAACGTGTTTATTCTCCACAGGCTTTCTTTAGCATAGCACTTGTAAAACTTAATCTTAAAAAAAAAAACCAAAAAACAACCCCCCCTCATTTAAATACAGATTACTTCCTAAACAATGCAATCCTATATAATAAAAGCCTAATATGCAAATTGACCAAACAGTAGAGCAACTGGTTGGTGGGGATAGGGCTGGCGAGCTGGCGATGCCAGGCCAGCCAAGGCGGGTGCCAGCCGGAAGAGGGAGGCAGTGGCGGCAGGGCGATGGGGCAGGGCCAGAGCTGCTCCCTGGTGGTCAGTGCACTCCCACCGGGGGAGCGCCGCTCAGCCACAAGCTGGGATGAAGCCTGGCAAGCAGTGGCCGAAGCCTCTCCTACCTCTGCTCCCCATGGGGAGTGGGACTAAGCTGTCAGTCAGACATCCCCCGAGGGCACAGGCTGGGCTGAGGGACTACCTCCCCTGCCCCTGTGCATGAATTTTTGGGCACTAGGCCTCTAGTACAATAATAAACAACATCAAAAGAAAGGTTTAATGATTCTATTTACATGGCATTTTCTATTAATATATTTACATTTAGAAATATAATCATACTTAAAAAAAATTCTTGGGGTAACTGCCTTAAAGTTATTTTTTGCATGAGATCAAGTTCTGCAGGGGAAGTGGGCCAAGCAAACAATAAACTGGATAAATCTTTAGGGTGTATTCTTGTGTACTTTTATAAGTTTATCATCCCCATGTAACCACTCCCCAGATCAAGATATCTGGCATAACCAGCATCCCAAAACCCTCCCATGGACCTTTTCTCAGTCATTATGTCTGTCAAGCTAACTCGATTCTGTTTCTTAACAATATATTAGCTTGTCTTACACTGAACATTATAAAAATTGAATTAATAGAGTACACACTTTTCTATCTGGCTTCTTTAGCTAAATATTGTATTTTTAAATTCATTTGTATGTTTGAATGTAGCTGTAGTTCATTCTTTTCCATTGTTTGGAAAATAATTTGTATTGTACATATACCACAGTAACTGTATTGAATATATACCACAGTTTATAGTATTTGTAAATTCATTCATATATTTGAGTGCAGCTGTACAGTTCATCATTTTCGATTGTTTGGAAATAACTGTATTATATATATACTATAATACTGTAATATATATATATATATATATATATATAT
>NW_006282381.1:3079496-3080037 GCF_000327345.1 Myotis davidii
ATACTGGCAGATACTTGGGTTGTTTCAGTTCAAGCTATTCTGAAAAGTGCTATTATACTTAGTATAATACTTAGTGTATTTCTCTTGGTGCACAAATATATGAACTTAGATATGTTATATACTTAGGAGTCAAGTAAAATATTGATTATAAGCTATCAACCATTCAGCTTCAATGTATGCTTCCAAATATATTCTTAATATGGATGTACCAATTTACACTTTGCCCAGTAATGTATAAATACAGCAATTGTTGGACATCTTTAACAATATCTGTTAAAGCAGGTTACTATTCATTTTTAATTTTACCCATTGCAGAGGTATGTGATTGTATGTCAGATAGATCTGAATTTGCAATAACCTGACGATTAAATGTGAAAGACCCATTATGCTTACTGGCCACTTGAATATCTTCTTTGGTGATGTACCTGTTCAGTTTTTGCAATGTTTTTTATTGTGGGTTTTTTTTTTATGTGAAGTAGCCTATAGATGGTACTTATATTCAGATAACTGATGATTTTTTAAAAATTGGTTTAAGAGAGAA
>NW_006282381.1:3081724-3082028 GCF_000327345.1 Myotis davidii
TTATCGATCTTATCCTCATACTGGCAGATACTTGGGTTGTTTCAGTTCAAGCTATTCTGAAAAGTGCTATTATACTTAGTATAATACTTAGTGTATTTCTCTTGGTGCACAAATATATGAACTTAGATATGTTATATACTTAGGAGTCAAGTAAAATATTGATTATAAGCTATCAACCATTCAGCTTCAATGTATGCTTCCAAATATATTCTTAATATGGATGTACCAATTTACACTTTGCCCAGTAATGTATAAATACAGCAATTGTTGGACATCTTTAACAATATCTGTTAAAGCAGGTTAC
>NW_006282381.1:3082193-3085603 GCF_000327345.1 Myotis davidii
TCAGTTTTTGCAATGTTTTTTATTGTGGGTTTTTTTTTTATGTGAAGTAGCCTATAGATGGTACTTATATTCAGATAACTGATGATTTTTTAAAAATTGGTTTCAGAGAGAAAGTGAGAGGAAAAGATAGAAACATCAATGATGAGAATCATTGCTCGGCTGCCTCCTGCTGGGAACTGAGCCTGCAACCCGGGCATGTGCCCTGACCTGGAATTGAACCTTGACCTCCTGGTTCATAAATCCATGCTCAACCACTGAGCACACAGGCCAGGCAAGTTTTTGCCATGTTTTAAGTTGGGTTGTCCATGTTTTCCTAATTGGTGTGCAGGTGTGCATAGTCTATGTTAAAAAGCTGAGTCCTTTGCTAGATGTGGGCATCATAATACCTCTTCCTCTCTGTGGTTTGACACAAAATTTGAAAATTCTATTACCTTTTAGGAGACATAATTACTTTTGAAATTTACATCTCTGATCTATAGGAAGATTACTAATATTGATTGTCTGAGAGGTCAAAGTTCAATTTTACCTACTGCAGATATCCAATTCACAATCCAGTCAATACAATTGAAAGTCCATCTGTGGTATCTTTGCCATAAGTCAGTTGAGACTTTTTGTACAGGTCTGTTTCTGGAATTTTCTGTTCCATTGTTCCATTTTTCTATCTTTATTGTTATATAATGCTCTCTTAATAACTCTCTACATATGAGAAAATGCTCTATACTGCAATTATGAGTATGATGAGATCAACAATTATGGTTTTCTTTTGAATTTTTTCCATTATTTTCCCTTTAAAGTTCTATGTACATTTTAGTGTTATTAGCTGAACTTTGTGTGCGTGCACATACACACACAGCTGTCGGATTTTTGATTTATATTGCAAAGAATCTATAGATAAATTTAAAGAGAACTGTCATGTTTTATATTTGAATCCCCAAATAGGGAACTTTAGATATACTTATTTATTTATTTAGAACTTAGTTAATTTCAGTAATGTTTTGTAATTTTCTGGTTAAAAGCCTTGCATATCATTCATTAGATATCATTACTACTTAATTGAAGTCACTTTAGTATTTTAAGTAGTATTTTTGTTTTATTTTCTGAGAAGTGCTAAAAAATAAATATCGCATTCTTTAATAATAATTCTACCAGGCATGCAAACTTTACTTATTATTTATCAATAGGTTTTGTTTTCATGTCTGGGTACTCAATCATGTGGTCTGTGAATAGTGACAACTTTATTTCTCCCTTCCCAATATTTACACTTTCATTTCTTACTTGTATCTGATTGTACTGGCGAAAAACCGTCAGTATAATTGCATACAAATAGCAATAGGAGACAACCTTATCTTCACTTCCAATCTCAGTGAGAAAGCTTTCAATATTTTCCCATTAGGTCTCATATTTGCTATGATTTTCTATAGTTGCCCTTTATCAGATTAAGTTCTCTTCGACTTCTAGCGTGCAAAGAGCCCCCCCTCTCCGACCTTTTTTATGAACAAGAGATGAGTATCTCACAGTTTGTGCATCTGTGGAGCTTGATCTTATGTTTTTTTTTTCTCTTAATATTTTAATTTATACTAATAGGTTTTCAAGTGTTATAATCTGTCTTTGTATTCCCTGGGTGCACTATTATATTTTTATATTAGTGGCTTTGAATTGCTAATTTGCTACCTAGGATAACATGAAGCAGGCTGTTAATTCTTCTTTCTTGTAATATTCTTGTCAGGTTTGAGCAGTAAAATCACGCCGGCTTCCTGACATGAGGTGGAAATGCTGCCTCGTTTACTTCTCTGATAAACTGTGTGTCAGAGTCACTGGGGCATGACAATTTATGTGTGAAGAGTTAGTAATCACGGATTTAATTTATTCAATACAGAAAGTGATAGACATATTTTTGTTTTTCTTATTTATGGCAGTTTGAAAAGACTGCATTTTTCAACTCAGCCTATTTCACAGGCATTTTCATATCTTATTGGATCAATATATTAGCAATATCCAATTACCATATTTTTAATGTCTATAGTCTGTAATGATGTTTCCTTCATCATTGCTGATATTGGTAATGTGTACCTTCTCTATTTTTTTTTCTTGCACAATTTTATTAACTTTATTCATTTTTGCAAAGAAATAGCTTTTGGCTTTGTTGAATGTGACTACTGGACACGGCTTCGATTTCATTATAGTCTATCCTAAATTTATCTTCAGCGCTCTAATAGTTCTTAATTTTCTGTTCACTTCTAGTCTTTTTGAAGTGGATGCTTAGATTGTTGATTTTTTTTTTAGCATTTTTTCCAGTGTAGACACTTAAGGCTAATTTCCCTCCAGGCACTGTGAGCTGTAGTCTATAAGTGGTACGATGTCATTATTTTATCATTCATTTTAAAAATGTGCTCATTCCCTTGGTGATTTTAGTCTGTATTTCATGGATCATTTAGAAGTAAGTTTATGGCTTAATTTCCACTATTTGGGATAATGTCACTTTTTCATTATTTATTTCTAGTTTAATTCCATTGCATTAAGAAAACGTACTCTGCACATGTTGAGACTCATTTTATGGTCCCATTTTGACCATTCTGGGTAAATGTTTTAAGTGTGTTTGATATGATTTTTCTCTAATTTTTAAAAATTATTTTAAAATATTTTTTCTTGATTTCAGAGAGGAAGGGAGAGATAGAAATATCTATGATGAGAGAGAATAATTGATCAGCTGCCTCCTGCATTCCCCCCACTGGGGTCGAGCCCACAACCCGGGCAAGTGCCCTGATCAGGAATCGAACCGTGACCTCCAGGTTCATAGGCCCATGCTTAACCACTGAGCCATGCCAGCCTGGTCAAGTTTTCTCTAATTTTTGAGTGCAGTGTATTTTACATTTCAGTTATATCACTTTCCTAATCATAATATTCAAACTTTCTATTCTCACCATTTTTGTTTGTTGCCTTGTTTGATTAGTATAGGCTTATGTTTTAAAATCGTTATCTACAAGCATTAATATGTCTATTTTTTCTGTTTGCTTCAGTCAATTGCTTATATACTTGGCAAACAATATCTTAGGTCAGTGATGGCGAACCTTTCAAGCTCGGCATGTCAGCATTTTGAAAAACCCTAACTTAACTCTGGTGCCGTGTCACAGATAGAAATGTTTTGATATTTGCAATCATAGTTAAACAAAGACTTATATTTTTGATATTTATTTTATATATTTAAATGCCATTTAACAAAGCAAAATCAACCAAAAAAATGAGTTTGCGTGTCACCTCTGACACGCGTGTCACAGGTTCGCTTTCACTGTTAGGAGATACACAAGATATTTCCGTCAATTTAAAAAAGATCACTTTTTTGTATCTAACTTTTGTACGTACAAATTTGTATGTGAAATAACTTTAAAAGATGACTTTTCTGCATCCTTGCC
>NW_006282381.1:3085754-3092359 GCF_000327345.1 Myotis davidii
TTTTACACTTCCAGGATCTGGGCTTTAATTTTGGATATGAAGAAAGAAAGTATATTATCTCCCTTCACACAGGGTTGGATGATCTCCTCACAGGAGGATATGCATAGATGGATCTTTGATAACGTCAAGACTGAATTTCAGATTATAAAAGGGCTGATTTAATTTCTGGTTTTCCTTGACTTCTAGAGCCCATCCTGCCTGTCCAATTTGTTTCACTCTTTAGCCTCTTAGCACATGCTGTCTGATTGCTTTCAAATCCTCTTACTCCTACACATTTTAAGAATCGGTTAAGTGCATCATGGGGAAAAGATACCAGAATGCTCTGATACCTTCTCTTCAATGACCTCCTCCCTGTAGCTTTGGCCTCTCAATTTCTGGACACCTTTGGAGCCCTGAAGTACAATGGTGTCTCTACTTTCCCATGAGGCCACCACCCACTCCAGATTATCGATCTCAGCTTGGTTTCTATGGCCTGTGAGTTCCATCAGTTAAAGCCCTGAAGGGAATAAACATGCTACATTTAGGAGTCACCACAATTTGCCTCCTTCCTATGGTGTCTTGGCTTAAGTACTGAAAGCCTTCAAACATTGTTCTCCCCTCTCCCCTAGTTTTATAGTTATTCCCAGCGGGAGAGTTAGCAAGATAGAAGCTACCATCACAGACATAAGAAAAATAATTATTCCACCAAAAGACCAGATCGCCGGAGACTGCTTTTTCTCCCCCTGTTCTTTGCCCACAATAAATTCTGCATGTATTGTGACAGTGGAACAAGATATTGAGTTAAAAAAAAACAAATCCATAATTCAAGATAAATGATTAGCAGAGGTGGCTGGAGTGATTGCAGTACAACCCCTCACCTCAGGGTCAAGGACATGACAAGGAAAGGGATGATGTTGATTTATTCCCAGAAGTAAATATTAAATGGCTTGACTACGTGAGAATGTGAACATAGCTATACATGGTTATATCTATACATCGCTATTTCTGCCAGCCGCATTTGTATCCACAAAACCATCTATCAATGTGTATTAGGAACATAAGTAGACACAGAATATTACATATTCCTTGACTAAAACAAAGGAGATATATGAGATACATTGGGTAAAATATGCAAATCTATAAGTAATAGAAAACATTATGTATTTTTTTAATAATTGTGTTTGCAGGGACAAGCAGAACACTTGTTCATAATGACTGTGCAACTTGGGATGGCCAAACTTCTCTCTCTCTCTTTCTCTCTGGTTATAGGCAAAAATTAGTTGCTAGCTATACTAAGCTTGCTTTTTACAATATCTACCCTATTAAAGAAAGGTTAATAAATTCTTCCTGGACCTAGTAAATCTATCAGGCAAATTTGCAATGCAGAAGAAAGAGAAGCTGATAAGGACACAAAGTGTCAAGCTTATTTTAGAACCTTATGAGAAAGTGAGAGGACACAGGCCGACACTGGGGCCCTCAATGATGCTGGAAAAACAACTGCAACTAGTGGTGAAAAAGCAGCACTGCTGGGGGCTTTCTGTTTGAATGTATGGAGATGGCCAAAAGCTCTGTGTGCTACCAGAACTACCTTAATTAAAAACACACACAATCATGTCAAAGACAAAAGTGAAAAGTGATTTTTTCCTTAACACACCAGAACAAAAGAAAAGAGATGAGCGAAACGCGCTGCAAGCAGAAGGCTAAGCTCCACGGCCGGCATCTGCCTTTTTGCTTTTGCACACAATCCACCTGATTGTGCTCCTTCCTGAGATGGCCTGGCCTGCTGGGGGCACAGCTTTGAACTAAGTATGATGTAATCTAATTTATCTCCACATATCAGCACATCCCCCTTAAAACGTGAATCATTTTCATGTGGGTTTCCCCCATCGAGGTACTGGAATCCATCCGTGGAGAAGGAACCACTTTAGTTGATGTTTCCTGTGCTCCACTGGGTGATGGAGAAAATTGCATGATTGGGGCCTAAGTTCTGAGGAGTCTTTATATAAGTCTCTCTCAGTACAATCCAATGGACAGTGAAATCCTCCTGGCAACCCCGAACCTTACTCCATGAGTAATCCATGCTTACCACATCAGAATATCGTCATCACCATCACCATCAGCAGCAGCTAAAATATATTTGCTGTTTACCAAACACTTACTTTCATGTGTTTCATGGCACCATGTTTTCATTTTTATGTATTTTTATTTTTGTAAGTATATTTTGATGGATTTCAGAGAGAAAGGGAGAGGAGGAGAGATGTAGAAACATCAATGATGAGAGACGATTATTGAACGATTGCCTCCTGCACACCACCTCCCTCCCCACACTGGGGATTAAGCCCGGAATCAAACCATGACTTCCTGATTCATAGATTGATGCTCAACCACCAAGCCATACTGGCCGGGCTTATTTTTATGTAACACTATGGATAAAGTAGCACGATTATTCTCTCCCATAAACATTTCACAGACAGTCATTGTAATTTTCAAAGTGACTGTTCCAACTTCCATTCAATCAACAAGTACTGTCCTTACACTTCCTGGGTGCCGGACCCTCTTCTAGGACAGGAGATACCAAATAGCGAAACCAACCCAACAACAACAACATTCAACATGGGGTTAGGGATGGGGACTCCCAGGTACAGATGAAACTGATGGACACAAATGAAACCAGATAAAGTGAGAGAGAAATGTGGGGAGGGTGTAGCCCTCCTAGGGAGGTGGCATTGCACCACCCGACTTCTTTTCCCTCCCTCAGGAGTACGAATGGCAGACATAGGACTGCAGAACCAAGTTGCCGGTGTGTGGACCTTCTTTCTCTACAACCAATCCCCTCCTTTCTCTACGTAACAGTCTGAGCATTCACCCCAGTAAGGACATATGAGACTGACGCCTTTTTCTTGGTGTTTGCTGGAAACTGTCTCCACGCCCAGCAGAGGCCTGTTGGCCACCAGGGATGATCTGAGTCAGGGCTCGGAAGGTCAAGGTTCAAACGCGTCCTGCACTCCTGTAAATGGATGCCACGAGGAGAGCACAGTCCCTTGGTGGGGGCACGTGTCACTTTCTTTGGAATTCCCTCTTATGAAGGGGACACGTGAGTTTCTGGAATCCCAGCTATTCAAGCTGGACCCTGCCATACGGGCAGAGGGTGGAATCGTAAATTCATGTCATTTAAAATAGCTGCAATGAAAATGGAGGCAGTTTTTTCTTGAATTCTTGGGACTAGCAGAATGTGTGGTACAGTTAGACTCAATGGGTCCGGTTTTTGAGCCCAGAAACATTGATTAGGGAAAAACAATAACCACAACAGCACAGCCTTGAGCAGGCTCCATATGGTAAGAACCATAGTGAGAAAATCCCTTCTTCATTTAAGACTCTTTCTCTGTCTACACAGGGATCTGGTGAGGACTGGGACAACAGCATTAATGCCGGCTGTATTTTTATACATTCTCCATGAAGCTTTGATTCCAGGAAGAGCGAGCCTGTCCTAGCATTGTAGAAATTTAGACTTCAAGCCAACTGGTGAGCAGGTTTTATGGTTTAGCAAATCCCAGTTATCATTAATAGGATGCAAATTCCACCTGGATATTTACTAGGGCTAGCAGCGATGGCGAACCTTTTGAGCTCGGCATGCCAGCATCTTGAAAAATCCTAACTTAACTCTGGTGCCATGTCACATATAGAAATTTTTTGATATTTGCAACCATAGTAAAACAAAGACTTATATTTTTGATATTTATTTTAAATATTTAAATGCCATTTAACAAAGAAAAATCAACCAAAAAAAAATGAGTTCATGTGTCACCTCTGACACGTGTGTCATAAGTTCGCCATCACTGAGCTAGGGAGACCGCAACAGAGGTAGGTGCCCTTGACCAGGAATCGAACCCATGACCTCTTTGGTTTGAGGGCCTTGACTCTGACCACTCAGCAAAACTGTCAGGGGTGTACCTACCAAATATAAATGGGCTAAGTTATAGCTTGAAGTAACTCAGTGAAACTCAATTAGGAGTTGTTATAATCACTTTCTTCCTCCTCTGGTTCCTGCATTGAAATTACAGGTCATGCATTCACAGCAGGACAAATTACTGTTTTCCCTGCAATCAGGTTGGCTCTGATTTATGCTCTATCTTTCAGGATTTCTGCCCACTGAAGTCTTTTTAAAAATATATATTTTATTGATTTTTTACAGAGAGGAAGGGAGAAGGATAGAGAGTTAGAAACATCGAAGAGAGAGAAATATCGACCAGCTGCCTCCTGCACATCTCCTGCTGGGGTTGTGCCCGCAACCAAGGTACATGCCCTTGACCGGAATCGAACCTGGGACCCTTCAGTCCGCAGGGCTATGCTCTATCCTCTGAGCCAGACCGGTCAGGGCTGCCAACTGAAGTCTTAATCTTTGGTGATCCTGTGGCTCTCAGCATTCTCTACTGGAAACCCCAAAACCAAAAACAAACAAAAAACCCCAAAAACACCAATAGCAAAAAACTCTGCAAATGAGTTTCACTGTGTAGTTCCTCATTCCAATATTCATATTTATTTCCAATTAAATGCACGAGAGCAATTCAGAATTTTGTAACTTCAAATATTGCCTATCCTGGTGATTTTTCATAACTGAGAATAAAAAGATTCTCTAATTTTTAATTTCTTCCACATAAACCTTCATTATAATTTCTTCTCAGGAAATTGTTGAAATTTGCTCAACACTAAAAAGAATTAATTGCCTAATGTATTAAAGCAATTAAACAAATCATTTCATCATATGAATAACAATGAGTATAGTTTCACGCTAACTGGGAAAAGAAAGGCAAAGGAAGGGAAGAGAAAAAGGAAGTTAATAATGATGCATGCTGGTTTATTATTCAGTTAGTCTTAGTATACATTATACAGATGGCAAAACAAAGGCATAAAGAAACTATCTCACTTCCCTGGAGTAAAAAATTAAAAAAAAATACTGATGCAACACAGGCTTGAAATTCATGTATGACTCATTTCAAAGAACAGCCAAATCCCTTGCGGTTTTAGAATATTTGCCTTAAGTTTTAAGTTGGTACAGACACCATAGGTGTGGAGTTACAAGCCATCTGCTAGCAGAAAGGATTACCCCCAAGAAGAATACCTAGGGCAAAATAATTTGCCATAAATACTCTCTTACTTTCTTTCCAAAAAAACAAACAACAAAACAAACAAAAGCCATCTGAGAGATTAAAAAACACATTAGCATAAAGGAGACATATACTCATATGTCTAAGATCAAGATTGGCCAATCACCCTTTGAGCCAACTTGACTGAAAGGTCCACATGGGCAGAATTCATTAACATAGTGAATAAGAAGAGCAAAGAGTTGGTTTATGTGGTAGCTGTACAAAACCAGTATAGTGACAGAACCTCTGGACTGGAATGCAGGGTTAGGATAAGATTAATAATGTGTATGTGTGTGTTTTAATAGTTTGCATGTAGCAGGAACTATATGTGCTCTGCCCGTGCTTCAAACTCCACTTTATGAAACAGAAAGGTAATTATATTACACTGAGTTGTGCTGAACTTTCCAGCTCAAATATTTGAAGAGGCCTATGAAAACTAAGCATGTTCTTATACTACCGGTTAATTACACAATGGCATAGGTATTAGCCAATGTTCGTTCAGCCAAACGGTAACTGTTCATAGTCTAGTCCTGGTTTATGTGTTCTTTCTCCATTCATTTATTCAATCAGTCATCCCTTCATTCAGTAAATACTTATTGAATTGTAAATACTCATTCAGTGTTATTGAATATTTATTTCCAAATACTCTTGTAGCTGTGGGGATGGTATCAGCTTACAGCATAAGACATTCTACCCGTGGGGATGAATTCATGACCAATATACATAACAATGAGAAAATTACAGGATATGTCAGAAAGGATTAAATGCTAACAAACAAACAAACAAACCAAAAAGGCAGAGTAAGGGAAATCTAATACTGGTGGGGGCTAGGGTAGGGCAAAGACTCAAAGATGGAGCCCATCTTGACTATAGCAAGAGGGTATGTATTCCAGGCCCAGGGAGCAGCTACTGCAAAGATGCTAAAGGGAGAACCTCACTAACATTTGGAATAGTCAATCACAGATTTTGGGATGGTTAGCAAAGAAAATTATTTTCTTGGGGGTAGCAATAGACTTGCACATAACAGTGACAGACTGCGAAGAGAATTAAGCAACATCTTTTTCTTGATTACCAAATTGCGATAATGTAAGACAAAACTACTTTAGGTTTTAACAAAGAATTAGGCTTGGGTTATTAACTTTAAAGTATGCAACCAACTGCTGTTCCTGGATGGAGGATGTTTTATTTCCTTAGGAAACCTCTCTGATCTAGCCCCACCTCAGAAGTTTTGCAAGAATTCTGTGCCCTTTTCTTTTCTCATATATTTTTTTAAAAATCTATTTTTTTATTGATTTCAGACAGAAGGGAGAGGAAGGGAGGGAGGGAGAAACATCAATGATGAGAGAATCATCCATCCGCTGCCTCCTGCACACCCCACACTGGGGATTGAGCTGCATCCTGGGGCATGTGCCCTTGACCAGAATTGAACCGTGACCCCCTAGTTCATGGGTCGATCCCCAACCACTGAGCCACACTGGCCAG
>NW_006282381.1:3093129-3094794 GCF_000327345.1 Myotis davidii
GTCATAAGGAATGGTCCAGGGGAAGCTGGTGATAAGCAAAAAGGGTTTTGATAAAACCGTGTAGATACAAGACATCCATCTCTACATAGCTTGGGGGTGGAAAAATTTTACACTTTTTTGTCCTAAAACATTTCCCGCAAGTTTAAAATCATAGCCACACATTATTATTGGTAATTGAGATCTTGAAGAGAAGTATTCTAAAGGAACAATTCATCATTTACACTGTTTTATTTATCAAGTGGCCTTTAGAGGATATGTTCATGAACATTATAAAATGATGATTAAGAAATTAGAAGTTCATATTGCATAATCTAAATCTATTTTTTTTACCAAGACTTGGGAAGTTTATTGTCTAATGGGGAGAATGAGAAATGTCCTTAAGTAATTATACAAAGCACAATTGAATTCCTACTATGTGCATTTACTCTTCTAAGTCCGTTAAATCTATTTTGAATCTTTAAATTATGATCACTAAATAAATACCAGCCTTCATGACTCAAAACCAGCTAGTGGAGCCAAACATGAGCAAAAGGATGAGCATGTTCAATGTCAGGAAGGGTTGCAAGGTGCTGACTTATTTGAGTTGGGGTAGGAGATGTGGTAATGGTAAATAATGTTGGAAACAGCAATAGCATTAGCTGTCATGTCTCCATCATCTACCAGGTGTCACACTGGATATCATTATATACTACCTCTTATCCCCTTTATATTTATTTACTGAAAATTAAATCAGTATGACTACATTTGAGATGAAGAAACTATAGACACTACTTTTAAGAAATAAGTCAGGACTCCCTGCATTTTTGGGCCTCAGTGTATGGTCTCAAAAGGTGTTCTGTCCAAACATGCAACCCCTTCTCTTTCCCAGAAAAATTTCTGGGCTCTCAAAGATAGATTCCTTTCTAATGTCCCTCACATCTCACCCCAAACTTGACCCCGTGTTTTGTATCTAATAGTTATTCAATAAATGTTTATTAAGTTACTAGCTGAATGAAAACAGAATTAAGAGGTGGGTAAAGGACTGGATGGATAGATGGATGGATAGATGGATAAACTGGTATGTCACAGTCAGGACACATACTAGAATCAACCAATGAATTCACAAATGAGTGGAACAAGTGGATGTCTCCCCCTGTCCCTGTCCCTGTCCCTGTCCCTCCCTCTTTTTTGGGCAGAGTTAGCACAACCAACTCCAACTTGTGTTTGAACTTTATCATCTAAACACATAAGTCTGGGCCAACAGCCAAGTCCCAGGCTGCCAGCAAAAGGGAGGCAAGCCACAGGTGCAAGTGATGATGATGACCAAGCATCTCCGTGGTTATCAGCTCGACTGTCATGTCAGCCATAGTGCTTTGTTCAATAACCCTTATTCTACTTAGCATGGGCACCATAGGCATTCGCATAACATTCATTACAGTGAATTGTTAATTGTTCTATTTTATTATTAGTTGTTATTGTTCATCTCTTCCTGGGCCTAATTTATAAATTAAACTTTATCATGGGTTATGTATGTATAGGGAAATCATAGTATTTATAGTGTTCGGTACTATCCAGGTTTTTAGGCACCCACTGGGGAGTCTTGGAACTTATCCCTACTGGATAAGGGGGAGCTACTATATACAATTATTTAGAATAAAAATTGAATTTTAAAAACCCAACTTCCTG
>NW_006282381.1:3094815-3112656 GCF_000327345.1 Myotis davidii
TACCTAATATAAAAAGCAAATATGTTTTTTTCAAAATGGTTAACAAGAGTTTTCGGATAGGGGAGGAGCTGGTCTAGGTCAATCAATCCTTTGCCGTTGATGGTCTCAGTCTGAGTATCACTAGGAAACTTGTTGAATATGCAAATGCTTGGGCTGCAAGTCACACCCAATGAATCAGAAACTCTGAGGGTGGGTGGGGCCCAAGAATCTGTGCTTCAGTCCCCTCTCCTGGTGGGTGCAGGGCATGCTGACTTTTGGGACACCCCAGCCAGGAGGTGTGTTTTATGATAACCATGAACTATATTCTGAGCAGAGCCTTGCTACTCAAAGTTAGTCCACTGGACAGCAATGTCAGTGTCATCTGGGAACTAATGAACGAGGCAGACTCGGTACTCCAGACTTATGCGTGGAGTTTAACTTCAAGAAAATAACAAAATTCACATTGAATGGGTAGTTCAGGGATTTCAGGAGGATGGTTAGTTGTGTGTTTGTTTGTTTTTTAATTTTTATAATCGTTTTGTTGAATAAGTAGGGAGGTATGGCTGGAAAATGCTTTAAAGCCTTTAGAAAATACATCAGGATTCTGGATAGTTTCTAGAATCCTCCAAAGTGAAATAAAAAATACATAAATAAGGCTCTATCTCCAGCAGCAAAATAAATGGCTAATGGAGCAAAGGAGACCTTCATTAATAACACTTAATAATAGCCACTAATGTTATTGAGCATCATGTTCTAGTGTCTGCTAGCCCCTGGAGGCCCAAAGATGAATAATTTAGGGTGAGCAATATGTAACAATCAAATGAATGAATATACCTAGTAAAATTATTCATCCCTTGCAATGTGCCAGGCATGGCACTAAGCGCTAAAAAGGAGGTTTCTCTATTTTAGTCACACAACATTCATATGATACTGATATTATCATTCACATGTCACGAGGAGGGAAATGGAAGCTCAGAAACATGCAGCGACTCTTTCATAGTCACATAGTAAATATGAGGCCCAGACAGAATTCAAACACAAGGCTATTTGCCCTAAACTCCTTCTCTGATGACAGAAGTGAGAAAAGGCATTGTGAGGTGGTCAGGAGGAGTCGGTTGAGAGAGAAATGGGTTTTAGACTCAAATCACAGAGTGCTACCCACCATCATCCCTTTCCCTGTGTCTCTCCCACAAATGGTTCCAAATGTTTATCTTTGGGAAAGTAAAAGTAATTACTACCACTCATAACCAGTTCCTGATGCAGCATAGGAACCGTTATACATGACCACAGATATGTCAGATGAATGTTATTTGTCTCAACACCAAAGTACACCAGAGTTTCTCTATCTTCATAGTCTGTTGTTTCATGAAGTATGGGGGGGGCGGTGGAGTAAGTGAAACTGACATTTAGGGTGAATAAAACCAGTGGCATGATGGAGACAAAGAGATTAACTAATGTAAAGTAATTCTTAGTTCTTCAATGCTCATTTTAATACATA
Source organism: Myotis davidii (assembly GCF_000327345.1). Lineage (NCBI taxonomy): Eukaryota > Metazoa > Chordata > Mammalia > Chiroptera > Vespertilionidae > Myotis > Myotis davidii. The sequence continues at coordinate 3,096,293 of NW_006282381.1, forward strand.
GAAACAATTCCCTTCCCTCTTCATCTCAGGACATAAATATAGGTACAGATCTATCTATCTATCTATCTATCTATCTATCTATCTATCTATCTATCCATCCATCCAAACACCTTATCCTGGTAAAAGTGTAACAAATAGAAAACTGACACATTTAGGGTGAATAAAACCAGTGGCATAACGGAGACAAAGAGATTAACTAATGTAAAGTAATTCTTAGTTCTTCAATGCTCATTTTAATACATAGAAACAATTCCCTTCCCTCTTCATCTCAGGACATAAATATAGGTACAGATCTATCTATCTATCTATCTATCTATCTATCTATCTATCTATCTATCCATCCATCCAAACACCTTATCCTGGTAAAAGTGTAACAAATAATTTCCATGTGAATCAATCAGCTAATATTTGTAATGTTTTTAAAGGAACAGGGTAACCACAAAAATGGAGAGGCCTCATCCTAGGGAAATGATTTTCTATCTCATTTTATCTTGCTTTCTCTATTTGAAAAATGGGTCCAATAATACTTGCCCTTTACAGACCTCAGAGCAATGCTGTAAGAATTAATGAAATATGTGTAGAGAGCTGTAAGCTGGATGAATTAAGAGATCATCACTGTTATTGTATTGGATTCTTTAAATAAAATTGCCAGTACAACTAGGACCCAACCTTTGTGGATAAGGCAGATATAAGAACGTAGTAGTGATGTAATTTTTAAGGAAGTCTTTGTTGTTTAAATCAAGTGCTTACATCAGAAGTGTAAATTTCAAATGGATATGATAAATAAAACATTTTTTTTTTCCTGAGGGAGGAGGGAAAAAAAGAATAAACACATTTGAGAAGTGAAAAACCAAAAAAGAGATGATCTTCAAATGCTCCAGGCTGACACCTCAGGTTGCCACCTCAGCCTCAGATCAGAGTAGGGTCATTAGATCCATGATCCCAAGATTTAATAAATGGACAACTCTGGCTTCTTTTTCTAATTCATCAAAATTAGTTGAGATACTCCTCTAGCCTTCCCCGTGCAGCTGTTGCTTGGCTGTGTGGGAGTAAAATGTCAGTTCAATTTTTCATTTTTTGCTTCCAGATGTTTGGGCATTGCACAGTTACAGGTGTGTAATTGTTTTAAAATGTGCTCAGATGAATGCAATTGAGTTCTACTGTTTTTGCCTTTTAGTCTTTAACTATAATAAGAAGAGAAGGCACTCTATGGTTTTAAAATCTGAAACAAGATCTGAAATTCACATCTTTCCTGACCTAGTACTCCAACAATGGACCTGCATACATTTGTTGTTGTCGTTAATCCTCACTCGAGGATATTTTTTCATTGATTTTTTTTTAGAGAGAGTGAAAGAGAGGGGGAAAGACAGAGAGTGGGAAACATGGATGTGAGAGAGTCACATCGATTGGTTGCCTCCTGCATGTGCCCTGACCAAGGCTGGGGATCAAGCCTATAAGTGAGGTACATGCCCTTGACCGGAATCAAACCCGGACCCTTCCATCCACAGGCTGACACTCTATCCACTGAGCTAAAGCAGATAGGGTGACCTGAATACATTTTTAAAATTAGTTGTATCTCTTTAAGAAACTCAAGGATGATTCCTTGGGAGGAAAGATAGAAGTTAGGGTGAGAGAGGGGACATTCTATATCCAGAATATAGCTGGAATAAATCACGATATTTCCAAGGAGCCCAAGTGATATTGACTTGGATCCAGTCAATGGACATGGAAAGACAGACTTAGTGGGCATTTTCCATCCCTAAGGTGCTCTCTCAGTGACGTGTGTGGAGATAGCACATCAATATAACAAAATGGGAATAACGTAACCTTTTCACTTCCCACCGTACCGTTTCAATGTAATATGTAAGGAAATTGTGCTAATTTGTCCGTGCAAGTTACCTCTGGTCTAAAGAGGAGCTTCAGGCCACGATTACCCTATAAACGCGAGACCATCCCTTCGAGCCCCAGCATGCACAGCCCCAGGGATGTTGCTGTATTCTTTGGAAAGGACAATCTAAAGATGGGAGGAGGGACACTCTGTGAGGAGCAAGCCAGCAGGCATCGTGCTCCCTCGGAGAGTGTGGAAACATATACATCCTCAGTCATATTTCCTCTGATATGTTGACACCCATCGGGGTGTTTTCCAACACGGTTCCTGCAGATTTGCAAGTGTGTGCGACGCCGTTTCCACACAGTGTGACCAACAGATGCTGTTTTTCTTGCCATTGACACAGTGTGCATTGATAGAATCGCTCTGGCCTCTATCTGTTCTCGCAGAATGAATATTAGGGAAGCGCTTCTAATTATGAATCCAGGGAAAGCCTGGGGGTTGCAGCATGGCTTGAATGATCTGGAGGAAACAAGCTTTCTGACGTTCGGCTACATCACCGAAAATGCAAGGTAAGAACACCAGCCCTGGCCTGTTTTCATAGAGTTAATTTGAGGCTACGATGCAGTAAAGAAGACAGAATCAGTCTACAAAGTGTAAAATCTTAAAGTGGAAATGTAAGGAATTCCTACGACCCGTATAACTAAAGTCTGGAGGCCAAGGTTATCCTCACTGGGCAAGGGCCTCTGTTTTGTGACTGTTTTCTAATGTGTCATTCATCTTGCCGGGGACCCTGAGATTTAGGGGTTTGTCCTCAGCTTTGCAGAAACAGAAACCTTAGTCTGTGAGCTCATTCCTGGAGTAAATGAGATCAGCCATGCATCAGCCAAGCTCTCAGAAGACACCTGATTAACAAAAAAAACAAATGTTTAGGTACAAGGGAGAAGAAGGTGCTGCTAAAGGGCCCATCGTGTGGCGTACTGCGTAAGGCAGAGGTTCTGGTGACACACACGTGTAGGTTCAACGTCTGGCCCCACCAAGCCGTAGCTGTGGCATCCCTGAAGCCTTGAGACATACAATAGCTGTCCAAGTTTCTCATTCATAGAATTTTTAATTTTAATTTTTATTTTTTTACAGAGAGGAAGGGAGAGGGATAGAGAGTTAGAAACATCGATGAGAGAGAAACATCGATCAGCTGCCTCCAGCACACCTGCAACCGGGGATGTGCCCGCAACCCAGGTACATGCCCTCGACCGGAATCAAACCCGGGACCCTTCAGTCCGCAGGCCGATGCTCTATCCACTGAGCCAAACCGGTCAGGGCTAAAATTTTTTTATTGTTTTTGTTTTTTAGAGAGAGAGGAAGGGAGAGGGTAGAGAGATAGAAACATCGATGATAGAGAAACATCATCTATCAACTACCTCCGGCACGCCCCGTACTGGGGATGGATCCAGCAACCCAGGCTTGTGGCCTGACCAAGAATCAAACTGGTACCTCCTGGTTCACGGGTCAATGCTCACCCACTGAGCCACACTAGCTGGCACAATTGTGATAATATGATATCTAACCATATAGGGAAGTTTTTAAAACACGTGGCTGATTACTCAAGTGCTGTGTCAAGCAATGAGGAAGATAGCAAGCTCATGAAATGAGGGGATGTCCTAGTGGCCCCGCCCAGCTGACCTTGGGCCCCACAGAATCTAGGGCAGACTGAGTTGTATGGCTCTAGGACAGGGTCAGTTTTCCTTTGTATTCCAAATGGTGCGGAGCCCTCCCCTCACAGGGCCAAATCTTGGTCTGTTAGGGCCTGATAAACTCTTCTGGCCTCCCCCTGAAGACTCATGATACCCCACCTCACCACAAAGGTCTGCGGGCACCTGATGGGGGGCAGCTAGACTTGGTACACCCGGGGACATTTTACTGAGTAGTTTTAGACCCAGCACTGGCATCAAGATTGAATCTATATATTTGCATTAACTAATATCACATCAATAAATTTAAAAAAGAAAGAAATGAGGGAATGGTAGTTGGTATTATTATTATTACTACTACTATTATCTGGGTCAGCATATTTTATTGCAGCTATTACTTTTTTCAATTATTTTATTTAAAAACATTAAGTTACAGTTCACATTCAATATTACTTTGTATTTGTTCCGGTTGTATAGCATAGTAGTTAGCCAATCATATACTTTGCAAAGTGTTCCCCCTGATTTTTCCAGTACCCAAAGGCATCATACATAGTTATTGCAATATTATTGAGTATATTTTCTATGCTGTAATTTACATCCCATGACTTCCAATCTGTACTTCTCAGTCCTGTAACCTCTTTCACCCAGTCCTCCACCTCTCTTCCCCTCTAGCAACCGTCACTCTGTAAAGAACTCATACAACTCAACACCAACAAGACAAACAAGCAATCCAATTTAAAAATGGGCAAAGGACCTAAATAGACACTTTTCCAAAGAGGACATGCAGATGGCCAATAGACATAGGAAAAGATGCTCAACATCACTGATCAGCAGAGAAATGCAAATGAAAACCACAATGAGCTATCTATTACCTTTCACCTGTCAGATGACTATCACCAATAAATCAACAAACAAATGCTGGAGAGGATGTGGAGAGAAGGGCACCCTTTGGCACTGTTGTTGGAAATGCAAATTATTGCAGCTATTTCTAAAATGGAATGAAATATCCCCCAAAGAGTGGCTTGAGAAATAGGGAGTGAGAGCAATGGGAGTGAGATGTAATTAAATCTCCGTGGCCTTATGCTCTGATGATCTGCCTATTCCTGGAGGCAGGGCTGGTCCCCCGAAGAGCGCATCTGGCTTGGTCCTTCAAACAGAGCATTTCTCTCTGGCAGTAACTGGATGGGTCCTCTCAGCCTGCATCTCTGAGACACGCTCAGTGCCCTATGCCTGCTCATCTCTCTCTGAAAGAATAATACCAGGGATTTTGCAGTCGGCAAGTCTTGGCCTGGCCTGAAACAATGTTGTCTCTTGAGAAGGCAACCTTATTTGATGAGATTCTGAAAATGTACATGATCATGTCAAAATATTTCCATTGGGGCTAACTTTGTTTTTACTCTGTTCTTAACAACCCCTAGCATTTATATACTATATACTTACTATATACACTATCCCACTAATCTTGCTAAAGATGTTATATGTATTCTTTTAATATCCAACATACATTTTATAAGTGATAAATTGTTTTATGGATGTGATAAAAAAGTTACTATATCTCAACTAATTACTTCCCATTAATTGAGAAAATAAATGCCTTCCTAAGGCAATAATTTTTATAAAGAATTTGGTCTCAGGGCCTCCTCAGCCACTTAAAAATTATTAAAAACCCCAAAAGATTTTATTCCCAAAAACTTTTATAACTGGGTTATATCTTTCAATATTTACCAATTAGAAATTACAATTAATTAATGAAAACATAACAATACACAAGCACACATTCATTAGCCATTGAGCAAGATATCAACACATCATGTAGCCTCAGAAAAACTCCACTCTCACTTGTAAGAGCATAAAAAAGAAAAAGAAAAATAGCACCTCAGTATTATCATCAACACATTTTGACCCCATGGAACCCATGAGAGAGTCTCAAAGACTTTAAGTCTCTCTGGACCAAACTTTGAATTTTCTGTGTTGAAAGATCAAAGGCTTTTACTGCCCTAATCCTGCCCCATATATTCCAATCATTCTCTCTTTATTATTTATTTTTTTAAGACTGGGCACTGTGTTAGGTCAGCGATTTTCAGCCGGTGTGCTGCAAGAATTTCTAAAACATGCAATACCTGACTTTTTAGTCAGGGACACCGACCTCTTTCCCCTTAGATTGTCAAATAAAAACATGGCAACAGCCAACACAATAGCCAACCGGTGTGAATGAATCAAAATTATACCTATTTCGTTTTTGTCAGATTGGCAAAAAATATCACATATTTTTTGGTGTGCTGCAGAATTTTAGTAATTGGTTTAACTGTGGTATGAGATGAAAAAGGTTGAAAATTGCTGTTAGGTGCAGTATATAACAATAGAGAATGATACCATTATCCACACCTTACAAATGATAACATCCAGGCATAGGAAGGGTGATTGCTTTGCCTAAAATCAGTTCACAGTCCCATATCTGTTTGTCCCCAAACCTGTGCTCTTCATTACCATGCTTTGAATCAGCCAGTGAAGACCCATCAACCAGAGATGAATGAGAGCCGAGTAACTGTCTCATCTCACCCCTATTCTAACATGAACCCAGAAGTCCAGAGCTACAAATATGACAGCCCAAGAACTGAACTCAAATTTCCCAAAGGGACTGATGTATCATTCCCAATTCCTTGCCTCTTAATATCAGATGTTCCTATTGCACTGAATAAAATCAACATGTTACCTTATTCTACTATTATTTATTTTTATGAATTTTACCTCAAGTAGACTGTAAACAATCTGACCCCCTGATATATATATATATATATATAATGTACTATAAGGTCTGTCAAGTATGGGTACATGAGAAAATTGGTACAAAAATTCATGTTTTTCAAAAAATATTTGCCCTCTTTAAAAATCTGTCACACAAGCAACAAAGAGCAGAAAGAGTTAAGGGTTTGGCATTAAACCTGGTGGCTTCAAACCTCACTTTATCAGATCTCTGACCTTATACATATGTGTCCCCTCATCTCCCCGGATCTTGCTTTCACACATTTCTGAAACAACGCTCAGAATACATCCATCACAAAGTTGTTTTGAGGACTGAATGAGACAAGTGTTGGCAGACAGTGACAAGCATTCTGCCTGGAATTAGGTAGGATCTCAAATTTCACTTTATTTTATCTCCTTGATTGTCACGCCAGACATGAGTCAGTTTTGCAGACAATAGTGATCATCAGAGAGTTAGCAAAGAGCCCACAGCTCTTTTTGCATTCATGCGACTTTCTTAACTCATGAGTCTTATGATAGCCAAAGAACAGGGAACTTCTTGGGCCTTCCTGAAACCAGGCACTCATTCATATGTTCCTGTCGGTCTACTGCACGTTGCTAACGCACAACAGACAGGTTCTCATGGGAACAGGTGTTCATATTATGGAGGCTACCATAACCACTACTGAAACAGGCTCAGATCAATTTCTTTTCTTTTCTCTTTTCTTTCCTTTTCGTTTCTCTTTTCTTTCTCTTTCTCTTTCTCTCTCTCTCTCTCTCTCTCTCTCTCTCTCTCTCTCTCTCTCTCTCTCTTGTTGTTGTCAATCCTCACACAAGGATATTTTTCTCTTAGACAGAGTGGAAGAGAGGGGAAGAGCCAGAGAGAGAGAGAGAAACATCCTTGTGAGAGAGACACATTGATTGGTTGTCTCCTGCATGCACTCCGACCAGGGCTGGGGATTGAGCCTGCAACCTAGGCACCTGACTGGAATCGAACCTGAGACCCTTCAGTCTGCAGGCTAATGCTCCAACCACTGAGCAAAACTGGCTGAGGCTCAAGTCCCTTCTTTTCACCACAAAATTCGCAAAACATCCTGCGTGGATCCATGCTAGTCCCTTTGCTGGTAACATCCTTGCTTTTCTTCTTCACTTGTCACAAGGGAGTATTGAACCTGACTGTGAAGAGCACTGGAGAAGGCATTTCACAGAACTCACATCTTCCTCATGTGTTGTTTGGCTGCTTTTTCCTTTTATTGGCCAACGTGACTGTAGTCCAGCAGGGGTCTCCTCCACTGCAGAAGCCCACCTCCAGTCCTGGAGCTACGTCTTTCACAACCTGTGACCCGAGAGCCCAGGGGAGGCGTGTGGACATGATCAACTCACTAATGCTTTGTCTATTCCATCAACAATTACTTGTATCTCTCGGGCAGTGACGGCGAACCTTTTGGGCTCGGCGTGTCAGCATTTTGAAAAACCCTAACTTAACTCTGGTGCCGTGTCACACATAGAAATTTTCCGATATTTGCAATCATAGTAAAACAAAGACTTATATTTTTGATATTTATTTTATATATTTAAATGTCATTTCACAAAGAAAAAATCAGCCCAAAAAATGAGTTTGCATGTCACCTCTGACATGCGTGTCATAGGTTCGCCATCACTGCGTCTAGTGACTACTGTATTAGACCTTACATTTCTTTAAGATGGACACCACTACCAGGAACAACATCCATCCTTCCAAAAGCAAAGGCAAAATAAAGACCTCTAATTTGGCACTTCCCATTTTCACAGCAGTCTCCTGTTTATATGCCAAAGGCCATCAGTGGCCTCTCTCACCGCCTTTTTACACCCATGTCTAAGCAATCACTTCCGATGACTATCCAGATCGTTTCAGATTTATTTTAGGTATCAGGTTCCCTGCGAAGTCACCCGTTTCTTGTCTTAGATGCTTTTTATACATCTTCTCGAATAAACAAATGTCGGTTTCTATGGTATTCGGTGGAGTTCAGGCTTTCTTTGTAACTGCTACATAATTATATTGGAAATGTGAAAAACAGTGCAGCAGGAAAGCAAATGCTGGCTCAGTGTGGGTATTTTTATACCCAGAGATTCTCAAAGAGGCGCGAGCAAGCGCATGTGGATGCTGTGCCCAATACACAATCTAATGACAAGCCCGATTTCCGAGCCAGAAAAAAATCCCCGCAGATATCCTTTACAGTGTGTTCGAGTGGTTTGTTTGTTTGTGCTACACAAACCAGTTAAATAAAGCCGAGACAGGAAGGGTTCTAAATGTCAGTGTCTCTTAAACAGCAAGCTCATCACAGTCCATCTGAAAAAAAACAGATGACGAGGCTTCTATCTTTATGACTATTGTTGAAAACAGATATGGAGAATATATTTATATGTGTCATGTTATATTCTAATAAAATAATGGTATATGATAGAAATGATAATGTAGTCATCACAATCTATTAATATAATCTATTATAGTATATATTAAAATATATACACATAGGCATTTTATATATGCATATGTATGTACTGTATATATATTTATATATGTGCATATATACATGCCCTACATTTACCAAGTCAGTTTTAGCTCCCTATTGATTATTATAGTTTCCTTTTAACTGATAAATAAATATATTAGATTGGCCAAGGAAACTTGATTTTCAAGCAGAGAGTTGCTAATGGAATCTAGACTGGGATTCATAAATGTTTGACTACAAACTCGAAGCTTTTCCCTCCCACACTTGCCATCCCTGGTTTTATTCCAGGTCTTCCTTCCTTCTCCAGGCTACTATTAAGCATTCACTGTCAAATTACATCAGCGGGTGTGTGGAGCAGACCTCAGTACATCCCAGGATTATCTCAGTGGGGAGCAGGAGCATTCGAACTTCAATATCAGCCCCATTGACATTCATTTATTTTCAATTTAGGAGCTGGAGGTTCTCACAGCCCAAATGCCTCTGGATCAGGTAGTTCACAGACGCAGATTTTAAATAAATTGCCCCATGTGGACCTCCCCACATTCACCACATCCAGTGACTTCAGTGGGGATGAAAGCCTACCAATCATAACTCATTGTGTTTGAACTTCTTCTCCAAAGCATCCATTGAAGAAAAGCCATAGACGCTTCAACTTTGGAAGTGACAGGTCACCTTTTGTGAATCAGGGCACGTCTCAATAGGAACTAGACCAGAGGTGGGCAAACTTTTTGACTCGAGGGCCACAATGGGTTCTTAAACTGGACCGGAGGGCCGGAACAAAAGCATGGATGGAGTGTTTGTGTGAACTAATATAAATTCAAAGTAAACATCATTACATAAAAGGGTATGGTCTTTTTTTTTTTTTTTAGTTTTATTCATTTCAAATGGACCAGATCCGGCCCGTGGGCCGTGGTTTGCCCACGGCTGGTGATGAGTAACCAATGCCTTGCCACCACAAGTGAGATGGAAGCAAGTCATCATAGTTTATACATTTGAACCTCCTGTCTAGAGGGCCACCTGACCAGGCCCTGACATGCCAGGTGGGTGGGGGTAGATAACGATGGAACTGGGACCTACTTTTAGCCGCCGGTTCTAAGCTTGGGATTAGGGATTCCTGTAATGAGAAAACATGCTGCATTTTCATTCTTTGGGCTTTGCTGCTTTGTAACCTGCCTCCACGTGTTCAATCCAGATGAGATTAAATGATAAACGGGCTTGTTGGGTCATGAAGTGTGCGCTGGCATCATTCAGGGCTCTCCTCAAGGCTCGCAGAAGTGGAGAGAAATAACGGTTTTTGATCAGAAGCCTGGCTCCTTGGGTAAAGAGAGAGGGGACCTGAGGCTCCTTTCTACCAACACCTTCCCCGTGGTCTCTGACTCCCAAGACTGGTTAATATTCTATGGGAATCCTTCCCTGTAAGCACAGTCAGTGCCCCGCAATTCTCAAACAAGGAGAGGGCCGTCGCTCCTGCCCTTTCTGTGCCAGCTTCAGTCACGGAAAGAACGGCTTAAAAATCCAGGGAGCTGTGTGCCCGTGTGCCTGTCTGCCTGAGACTTTAAACACAGAGCTGAGTGGGGTGCATGAAAGCGAAGACCCTTTCCACCAATCAACTAATAGAGTCTGTTTGGAGTCAGAAGTCATCAGGGTACTGTTTACTGGTATTAATATTATCTCCTTTATTCATTCATTCATTTAGCAAATATATACTGTACTGGGAGCCCTAAGCACTGTGCCAGGCTCCCAGGATAAAACAGGGATCAATCGATAATAAAGCAATAATAAAACATTTCATAAAGGCAAAGACTTTACCTATTTTTTCCCCTTAGAAATCTTTAGAAATGCACTCTCTTATTCACTCAGCTATATTTTAATACAACTATTGAAAAACAGAAATGTATTTTCAAAACCACAAGCAAATAAATGGTTATTATGAGTCTCAACCAGTCATTTAAAAGAAAAGAACAAGGGTTTGTGAGGACCTATATAAAAAAGGAACCCAACCTAGCACAGGTATCAGGAAATAGTAATAATAAGTTAAAACGGTTATATTAATGCTTATGTAGAAGTTGCTGCGGCATTATAAGTGCATTCGTAGATTGAATGTAACACAAATTGCTACTTAATCTGAAATTCTAAAGAATCCATAGTTAACCAGTTGATGGCTGCTAGATAGATTGCATCTAATCCTTTCTTCCAAGCATGTAAGGTGTGGAAGCACAGAATTCTGACGCACAGGTACCATCCTAAAAAGAAGATTCTGGAAGAATGGCTGTGAGGTGCCTACGTGGAGGCTACAGATTGCCATTTACTTCTTGGCCACGCACACTGAGAGTCAGCATCCCAGTCTGAAATAAATTAAAAAAGAGAAAAGGGTGGCCATAATATTTTCAACTCCTCCCATCAAGAGACGCTATTTCTCCACTCCTCGAATCCGGTCTTGTTAATGTCACTTGTTCTAGCCAATCTGGTATAGCCAACTTGATATCATTGGAGACTTAGAAAGTGCATCTCAACAGTCTTTGGCTGCTCCTAGCAAAGTGAGCCCAGCTGCCTCACAGAACCAAGAACATACATGTTTATTATTTTTGAAGCCACTAAATGACATGGTTTGTTAGGCTACATGAGGGAACTGATACTAATCAGAGCATAATATGATAATTGTGGTCCCCTTTCTGGTCAAATAGTGGGAAATGAATGCCAAATAGAAAGGTTAGCTGTAGGACAAAACTGGGAATGAGAGAGAGGAGACACCAGGTTGAGCCTGGAGGAGGACAGAGAGGGGGTGGGGGAAGAGAAAGGACTATTGACCCCTTACTCTATGCCAGGCTCTGTGTTAGGTACACGGCCTGGATGATCTGTTTGAACTCTCACAACCAACTTCAAATACAGCGACTGAGATTTAGAGATGATATAACTTATTCAAGTCACACGTACAGCATATGTTGGACCCAATATTCTGGCTGTGACATGTTGACTCATAGTTTATATTTTTAACTAATAATCACTGCTGCCTACTGAGAGAGTGGCAACAGCCGTGCCTCTGACCTTGACTTTGGGTAAGAAGGGAGCTCTTGAGCCCTAACCGGTTTGGCTCAGTGGATATAGAGCGGGCCTGCGGACTGAAGGGTCCCAGGTTCGATTCCGGTTAAGGGCATGTACCTTGGTTTCGGGCACATCCCCAGTAGGGTGTGTGCAGGAGGCAGCTGATCGATGCTTCTCTCTCATCGATGTTTCTAACTCTCTATCCCTCTCCCTTCCTCTCTGTAAAAAATCAATAAAATATATTTACAAAAAAAAAATTAAGCTGTTCATCGAAGCCCAGGGTCAAGGCTGTGTTTACAAGAACATCCACAGTTTCTTCATCAATTTCTAAAGGTTCTGGATGAATTTTGAGCTAAAAGATATAGCACTATCACTGTTATTTAAATTCTCACTACACCCGAATTTTAAGGAACAATTATAATTCCCATTACACAGATGATAAAACAGAGCAAGGAAGGAGAAATTAACTGCCCAAGGTTATATGGCCAAGACACGGTTAACTGCGTCCAACTCTAGAACCTAAGATTCCTCTAAATAATGAGTGGACCATAAAAAGGTGCTTTTCCTAAGTGTCCTGGGTTGGACAAAGCATTTATTCTGGCAACCGGGCCCTATGCCAGGAAGAAACATTCCTTAAGTGCTATCAAACTGGTGTTTTCCCAGGGAGACGTAACCATCATTAGCGAATAGCTTCGTTTGCAGTGTTGTGTGCAGCCCACGGTGGTGAGCCAGAGCGATGCATTATCACTAACTGAAAGAGATTCATTCCATGGGCAGTTCTATGCTTCCTGCTTAAGACACTTGCAGGTAAGCAAGAGTAGTGTGCTTTCTGGAAACACCATTTGCCTGCTCCCAGGTACCTGTGTCAGTGGGTTCCTCCACCTTCCATCCCACAATTTCTCTGGGAGGAACACCCCGGAATTTGCATTCAGTGGCTCTAAAATGCCCCTGCAGAGACTCTATTCTGAGCACATTAATTCCCCAACTCCCCCTCCCCGTCCATATCCTTTCTGTCTCCTTAGAGTGCCAGGGGTGGGCAAACTTTTTGACTCGAGGCCCACATTGGTTTCCTAAACTGGACCGGAGGGCCGGAACAAAAGCATGGATGGAGTGTTTGTGTGAACTAATGTAAATTCAAAGTAAACATCATTACATAAAAGGGTACGGTCTTTTTTTTTCAATAGTTTTATTCATTTCAAACGGGCCGGATCCGGCCCGCGGCCTGTAGTTTGCCCACGGCTGCCTTAGACTGCGCTTGTGATTCGTGGTGCTACCCCTTAGCAGGTCTTACCACCTGCCCCACCTAAAGGAATCCCGGGGGCTCTCTGAGCTTGAATCTCAGCCCCATGACATATCACCTCATCAAGAAGAATCACAAAAATTAGAGATAAAAAAGAACACCTTACCTCTGCCTTCCTTCACAGGGTTGTTCTAATGTACATCTGACTGGGAGTGGGGCGTGGAGAGGCGGTGCGGGGAACCTGTGAAACGTGGATTCTGGAATCCCTGCCTTGAGATCGTTATTCTGTAGGTCCTGGGGAACAGCTGAAACTCATTTGCTCTGGGTTTTACTAGTCACCCAGATGATTTGAATCAGCTGGGTAGGGTGACGTCTCTGTGCTCCTCACCTAAAAATGCTACCCCTCCAATGCACTACTACCCTGTGCTTTCTCTTCCCTGTTGCTCAGTTTCCTCACCTCTGAAATGGGAACAGAATTCCAGCCTGACCCGTCCCAAAGCTCTGCTCTGTCCACTAGGCAATATCCCTACCCTGGTCACAAACATCAGAACAGAAAGGCCGGATCTAATGCAGGTCTGTTCTTTCCTCCAGGGCACCCTTGACCCTGCCTTCACCTTCTGCCTCGCACAGAACTGCTTCATTCACTTGCTTCTGGAAGGGACATGACAGTGTCAGATACTCAGTGTAAGCAGGAGAGTGCAAGGGAAGAAGATAAAAGAGAGGTTTCTTCCATGGAAGGCAGCTAAGAACACGAAATCTGCAGTGAATCAGTATGGGTACCAATCCTGCACCCCCAACTCAACTCTTGCTCTCTATAAAAATGTGGGTAAATTACCTACCCTGTGTCTGAGTTCACTCATCTGAAAAATGCATATAATAACAGCACCAACCTAACCGGTTTGACTCAGTGGATAGAGCATCGTCTGGTGGACTGAAGGGTCCCGGGTTCGATTCCTGTCATGGCACATGCCCAGGTTGTGGGTTCGATTCCTCAGTAGGGGACATGCAGGAGGCAGCAGATCAATGATTCTCTCTCATCATTAATGTTTCTGTCACTCTCTCCCTCTCCCTTTTCTCTGAAATCAGTAATATATATTGATTCACACCTGCTTTCACAGAGTGGTGTGAGAATTAAATGCATCATAGGGCTTCCCTTCTGCTTTTTTGGTGTTTAATTAGTCAGCTAAATGTACCTTAAACCTTCACCACTGTGGTAAACAGCAGCCCGACACGGCAGTTGCAGGGGATGGGTTGCCAGAGCTGAAGCAGCAGAGATATGCTGGCTATGCCCAACCTCTTGTTAGCACGTGGGCTTCGAACCGCCAGCTCCTGTGATGAGAGGCGCTGGTTGATTGTGACGGCAAGCTAGATCTATTGCCAGTGAAACACTAGCGGAGCATCTTGCCTTGGTTAAGTGACTCTGACACAGGAGGATAAAAGACAATATCTTCCTCCTCATTAAGGGATAACAGATGGACTTCCCTAATATCCATTTTTTAGCCTAATTTCATTTGTTTAAATCTTTGCCTGATGAGATGGCGTCCTGAGAGTAATTTTAAATTGTTCTGCCTGGAACAAATATTTCTTTACCTTTATTAGAACCTCTCCCTAAGGGGTTCTGCTGTCCTGGGTGGTTTTAAATATTCATCTCATCCAAATACAATAAATCTTTCTTTAATATATATATTTTTGTTTTACCCAAGACCTGGTCTGTGGCTTTGCAAGGTAGCTATTACGTGATGAGCTAAATAATAAAACCAAGGCAAAACAAGTTATAAGCTGTTTTCTTAGTAATTACATTTTTTCTCAAGTTTTCTGTGGTTGTATTAATCCTACTTCTTTTCATGATTTAGACAAAGATGACTTCATTGTACATTTAAAGCGTCTAAATTTATGCCCACCTCAGCTGATGCTTCCCAGCTAACATTTAAGGTTCTCTTTTGTACTCTTATTCTTCCCTTTTATAAGAAAGTTACATGCAAACATTTTATTTTAAAGCAGATGGCTACCTAAGTTTATCGTTTCATGTTTCCTGAGATATCAACCTCCCAAATGAAGCTTGCTTCTTGGCCAAAAATATGCCTATGTAGTTTGTTTAGTTTCCAATCTCTGAGTAAAAACAAGTCAACTAAGTAATTTAAACGGCGAGATAACACCACTGTTTGTGCAGGAGCCATGTAAGTTTGGGTTATAGGTTTTCAGTTCTGAAAGGTTCATGGACAGGCTCATGGTCTTCATGTGGACAGAGCTATTCTGCACTTTTTCTCTATGGCGCCGACTGTGAACCTGAATCTGGGACATGCTTGAGTGATTTCTCTGAAGCCATAAAGAAAATTTAACTTGGCGTACATTTTAATATTTTTGGTAATTTGATTACACTGCATTATTAATAACAGTAACTCTATAACTTAAAAATATTCCTCTTTTTAAATATATCCTCTAGATCCATGCATGCTGTCGCAAATAGTAAGATTTCATTCTTTTTTATAGCCGAGTAATATTCCATTTATACTATACCACAGCTTTTTTATCCACTCGGCTATTGGTGGGCACTTGGGCTGCTTCCATATCTTGGATATTGTAAATGGCACTGTAATAAACATAGGGGTACACATATTCTTATGAATTGGTGTTTTGAGTTTCTTCAGATATCCCCAGATGAATACTGGAAACATCAGGGAACACTGTAAAAATATATGATTGTCTAACCACCATGCTGTGCACCTGAAACTAGTACAAAATAATGTTGAATACAAAAATATCTATACTTTTGACTAAATGAAAAAATAATATTTTACTGATAGACATAAAATATTTTTTTCATATTGATGATGCTACAATTTTAAATGTAATCATATGTCCACTGAAAGAGGTATGTTGTGCCACTTTTTTTCACCCTCAATATGGAACTGCTTGTAATTCCTGACACTCATCCTCATCTCCCTCACCTTCATGTCTTTATTTTTTTTTAAAAAAAAATATTTTTATTGATTCGAGAGAGGATAGGAGAGGGAGAGAGAGAGATAGAAACATCACTAATGAGGCAGAATCATTGATAGGCTGCCCCCCTGCATTTCCCACACTGGGGATGGAGCCCACAACCCAGGCACGTGCCCTGCCTGGGAATCGAACCATGACTTCCTGGTTCATAGGTTGACGCTCAACCACTGAGCAACACCGGCCAGGCTCCATGCCTGCCTTTATGGGTCTCTCAGCAGATTCCAAGCCATCCTTCCATCAGCAGGTGCTTCCAGGAGCCGGGAGAAAGGAAACTCCCAGAGCTCCTGGGTTTTGCCTGCTGTGTGCACTGCTCTCCCCCCCCCCCCCCC
>NW_006282381.1:3112683-3133542 GCF_000327345.1 Myotis davidii
AGAAGGCTGCTTGGCAAGGAGTAACAGCTCAATTAATGATGATTGAGTGAGTGAGCACATGCATGTCTTCTGACTGGGTTGGTACCCGCATCCGCCTGGCTCCCCAGCTCATTACCCTGAAGCATCTGCTTTCCTGTCTGTCTGCTTACTCCTCTGTAATTCCTTGCAGATGAATCTTTTGTGTCTGGGTTGCCCCTGAAGTGTCTCAGCCGCAGCTCTGCGTATTCACATCTTTTTCCTCCTTAAAGCAGAGTCCGCGGAGCCTCAGCACCAGCGTCCTTGATAAATATTTAAGTGAAGGTATCCAGCTCATAAAAAACGTGTCCTGGCTGATGGCTACCTCAAGTAGGGTGTGTTCAATAGACAAGGCAGTGCTTTAAGAAGTAATTACTATCTACCTACTTTAGAGAAATCGGTGATCCCTCTGAGTATTTCTAGAAAGCTTCAAACCAATCTAAACAGATAGGGGTTTTCTCAGAGGCTTAAGGTGATAATGCAGCGTCAACACTGCAAATGACAAACTTGCACGCCTGTGCCCCTCTAGACGGGGTGAACACTGCTGGCGAGTCAACGCCACCGATGGTGCGCTGTGTGTGCTGTACCCTTACAGTTACAAGGGGAGGGAGAGAGAGAGAGAAACATCAACAATGAGGCAGAGTCATTGATAGGCTGCCTCCCGCACACCCCACACTGGGGATGGAGCCCACAACCCAGGCACCTGCCCTGACTGGGAATGGAACCATGACCTCCTGGCTCAGAGGTCGATACTCAACCACTGAGCCACACCAGCCGGGTGCCATGCCTTCCTTTATGGGTCTCTCAACAGATTATTGGGACACTCTGGCCGAGGAACACGCCAGGGAAGACAAGGGCACACAAAATCCAGGAAAAACACCCGAGGGTCCAAAGCTCATCCCTCCCCAGGCCCATCAATCTGGTATTGTCCAAGCAACGTTAACAACTTGACGGCAGGCTCTGCGCCTGCACTTGAGGTTGCGATAAGAAACAGGCACCCTTCTCTCTTGAATCTTCACTTTTTCACCCAGTGCTGTTTTATTTTTTACTTTTATTTTTTTGGTTTGCTTTGTTAATCTTCACCTGAGGATACTTTTCCATTGATTTTTAGAGAGTGGAAGGGATGGGGAGAGACAGAGAGAGAAACCTTGATGTGAGAGAGACACATCGATTGGTTGCCTCCCACACATGCACATGCCCAGACCAGGACTGAGGATGAGCCTGCAAATGAGGAACATGCCCTTGACCAGAATCGAACCCGGGACCCTTCAGTCCATGGGCTGATGTCCTATCCACTGAGCCAACTGGTTAGGGTTTTTTTTCCTGTTTTTTGTTTTGTGTGTGTGTGTGTGTGTGTTTTGTTTATAATGACTCTTCTAACCTTAAATTATCAAAGAACCATGCACAAGTGCCATGGAGGACATTTTCCCACATCTCAGAACAAGAAAACCCCATGCCCTTCCTAACGGTCTATCCGTGGTCGGCAAACTGCGGCTCGCGAGCCACACGTGGCTCTTTGGCCCCTTGAGTGTGACTCTTCGTAAGCCTTAGGAGTACCCTAATTAAGTTAATAACAATGTACCTACCTATATAGTTTAAGTTTAAAAAATTTGGCTCTCAAAAGAAATTTCAATCGTTATACTATTGCTATTTGGCTCTGTTGACTAAAGAGTTTGCCGACCACTGGCTCTAGATCACTTTCACCTGTACGAACAAATTGATCATGTATCTCAGAGATATTTCCCCTGCATTCACACTGTGAAAACAAAGAGCAGATTGTAGAGAGAGCGCGGAGCAGAAGTGAGGTCCCACCCCTGTAAGTACCATCTACACACACTCTATGTTGTATGTTTGCCCAGGAACTTTGCTTCCTGTCAGTTTGTATTTCCTTATTCAGATTCCCAGCTCCCTCAAGATTTGAATGCTTCCTTGAATCTCTGTGACCAGGTCCTTTATGGGAAGAAGAGATTTGGATAATAGGCAGAATATGCTTTGTTTAGAAATGAAATGAACATCATGTCTCTTTTGCATGTTTTTGCATAATAAAAATGTAAGACAGAGTGTAAGTTCTCAAAGACAGTGTAGCACTAATGTCACCATCTAGCTGTTCTTTAGAGACTCAAGAGTAGTGTCATTAAGTGCAATCAAAGAAGTGTTAGGCATAAAAAAAAAATGGAAAGACCAACATAGGTTATTTTAACAACCCTGGAAGGTTTACATTTTTGCATGTAATTTATGAAAAAATAATTTTATTGAACATACAGTTTTAGACAGTCTATAATTAATGTGTAAAATACACTAAACTCTAAAAAACACACATAAAAACCATGTATAATTTCATCTCTTCAAATTAACATGTATTGATAGGGTGAGGTTTCTGTCTATATTTTCAGCCTATATATGTGTATACGCATGTGTGAGGCTCAAATATGTGAGCAATAGTTTCTATATTGGATATAGGATATTTTAGTGTCTATTTTTAGAAAAAAATATATATTTTATTGATTTTTTTACAGAGAGGAAGGGAGAGGGATAGAGAGTTAGAAACATCGATGAGAGAGAAACATCGATCAGCTGCCTCCTGCACACTCCCCACTGGGTATGTGCCCGCAACCAAGGTACATGTCCTTGACCGGAATTGAACCTGGGACCCCTGAGTCCGCAGGCCGACGCTCTATCCACTGAGCCAAACTGGTTAGGGCTGTTAGTGTCTATTTTAATTATAGTGTATAGTCCTGTAGTTCTATTTATTACCCACCCTATTATACTAAATCTTCCCTCATATTTTAACATGCACAGCATTGTTTTTTTTAAAATATATTTTATTGATTTTTTACAGAGAGGAAGGGAGAGGGATAGAGAGTTAGAAACATCTATGAGAGAGAAACATCGATCAGCTGCCTCCTGCACACCCCGCACTGGGGATATGCCCGCAACCAAGGTACATGCCCTTGACCGGAATCGAACCCGGGACCCTTCAGTCCGCAGGCCGACGCTCTATCCACTGAGCCAAACTGGTTTTGGCCACAGCATTGTTTTTTAATGGTTGAATAATGGATATAGGTTATAATAATATTTGGATATAAGAATATTGCAACCTTTGGTAAGTTAACACAATGTAAGTTATTTCTTGCTGAGATGATTCATCAAAGGCTCCTTGGGAATCATAAATTAATTTCCAATGCCCAACTCTCTACTGACCCTTTATCATGTGATCACTAGACACAAAGTGAACCCAGTCACACAAGGAAAATAAATAAACCCAGGCACTTACTAATTTCAGTAGCAATGATCGTTATGTTGTGCCATACACTTAACTCTCTGTCAAGCGGTGTTGCCAGCGTTATCTTCCCATCATCTGCGTTAATGTTGAATTGCCTCTCCAGGTCAGTGTGCCGGTCGATGGAAAACCTACAAAACAGATAGATCTGTAATCTATTTCTGTGCTCACGTGATCCAGACAGCCCACAGCAGACCTGTAGTCATCCTCAGAGAGCCATCATCATGAAGTCAAATGAATTGGGAAACTCAGCGGCATCGTCATTTGCAAAACCAAATGACTGGACGAGGCACGAGAAACTTGATAATGACTGTCCAAGGGGTAATTAGCTACCTATGCAACAAGGAGGTCAGACACCGCCACGGGTTTCAATGGGCAGCATCTTCAGAAATGGATGTTGATGAAGAGTTAATTGGACAATCCATCACATTTATTGGACAGCTTATGGTAATTAGCAGTTGCCACAAAATATCATCTAAGACGATGAACGCAAGCCCAGAGCAGGATGGGGCCGGGCAGTGGGTAATTTATGGCCGTTCAGAGGAAATGGGTGTTTGTGTTAAACTTCCATTGGACTAGCCAACGTGTGTGTGTTTGTTTTTGCTGGTTTGTTTTGTGTTTATTTCTATACAGTATATATATTAAGTATATATTTAGGCTTTCTATCAGCCTCTGTCCATAGAAATCAGACAGTTACTGATTCTCTAGTAATCATTTTTAAAAGTTGGAGGAGATCTTTTAATAGATTTATAATACTAGATTCTATGAAATTAAAAATTTTAAATGGACTTGTTAGCAGTTCCTATATTGAGAAAATTTTTGGATAAGACAGTATTATGGTGTTTTGTGTCTAGAGCCAACTGCTTCTCTGGTGTACTGAGTATTAAGATTACATAGGAATTACGTTTTCCATAGCATTTATCAATATCCACTTTATAAATCAAGATCTGTGCTTTCACTACAAAATGTCAAATATCAGAAACACAAGGTATAATTACAAAAATTGGCCCATAGGTAAGCAGTGAAGTGAACTGAAACAGGATAGAATAAAGGCCCGAAGAAGGGCATTATGAACTGAATTTTTGTGTCTCCCTGCAACTCATATGTTAAAATCCTAACTCCCAATGTGGTAGAATTTCTAAGTAATTCTTTGGGTGATAATTATAATTAGGTCATGGGTGTGGGGCCCTCATGATGAAATTAATGCCCCTTTTTTTAAAAGTTGACACAGGGTCCCTCTCTGGTTTCTGCCAGCGAGAGAGCAGGAGGACAACCACCTGCAAAGGAGGAATCTGGTTCTCACCAGACACCGAATCTGTAGGTGCCCTGGTCTTGGACGTCCAGCCTCCAGAACTGTGAGAAATACATTGCTGTGGTTTGGGCCACCAGTCTATGCTGTTCCATAACACAGCCCAAACAAGACAAAGGTCACGGACAATCCCATTTTAGGAGGAAGGACAGCCGGAAGAGTTTATGGTTAAGGTGGCTTCCTAGGAAGTGCCCATAAAATCTCTCCATTCACTGATACCCATTGACCCTAAATAGGACATCTGGTTCGCAGCTATTGGTGTTGGGCATATTTTACTTTTTATACATTTTTATGAACATTTATTATATAATCAAGTTGAAACTACGTTATAAGAAACTAAGGGAAAAATAAATTTCCCACAGTTTTACGGGTACAGTTTTGTATTGTTAATATTTTAGTGGATTTCATTGCAAACAGTTTATTATGCATCTCTTCTTATTTATGTACATCTCCTTACTTGTTTCTATATCTAATTGTGACAACAGATAGATGACAAGATAGATAGATGGATAGATGAGTAGGCAGATACATAGATAGATTCATAGATAGATAGATAGATAGATAGATTATTCCTTTCTCCTTTGAACAAATTTTTTTTTGTTAAAAATGGTATCCCTATCCTTTATATCAGATGCAAACACCAGGGAAAAAGGCATTTATGTTAAATCCTTCACACCAAAGACAAGCATCATTTAACAGTTTGGAGTAATATTAAAAAGTACTTAATTTTATTGGCAATAATTTATTGCTAAATTCCTTGAGAAAACATTGTATAATGAAATTATAACTCCTGATTCAATGAAGAGCTACAAAGGAACACTAAGAAGCTGACTTACATCTATATACCAGGCACTATACACCTACCCCACACCTTACCCCAGGATGTTTGGAGAAATTCAGAAAGGATTTAAGAACCCAGAGGCATATATATATGGATTATCAGTACTCTGGACAACATCCTGAGCCTGAGAAAGTGCTCACTGCAAAGCACTTCGATCTGTTGTATTACGAAAAGGAGACCAAAAGCCATTTTTCTGGGGGATTAGTGATGAGACCAATGAGGTCCCAAGTTCAACTGTAAAATAACTTGAAATGTGTTTTGCTTCACATATCATGTGGACTCTGACTCTTAAAAGAGCTAAGAAATGTCTGGAGGATTAATTATCACTTCGGCATCATATTCATAAATAAACTTTGGACTATAGTAATTGTATTATCTCACTTCTTATATTTCACACATTCATGCGTCAACCAATTTCCCTGAGGCCACCACAAAGGAGAATCAGCCGAATCTCTGGTACCCATGGAACCCAAATCTGAAACAGGCTCCTTGGCGATTTGATGGATGTGTAGAAATTGCCTGGGACTTCTGGCCCAGAGGAAGCACTGGGGCAGTGACAGGGTTGTGGAAGGTGTTTTTTTGTTTTAAGTTGTTTGTTGAATTTCTTATTTAAATTTGTATCATGCAGATCTCAAATTTGGAATAAACTCTATCTCCATTATTTATATACTAGAGGCCAGGTGCATGAAAATGCATGCACTCGAGGGGGAGTCCCTCAGCCTGGCCTGCCCCCTCTCACAGTCCGGGAGCCCTCTGGGGTGGTAGGCAACCCGGAGATTAGGGGAAGAGGACGCTCCATCACACTTCTGCTGCTGCCACTGCCAGCAGCACAAGCCTCAGCTGGTCCTGGTTACCTGAGCCTCAGGCAGCCCTGGGCGGCTGGGGGGCTGAGGGGACTGGGGATCTCTGGAAGCAGGCATGTGGAGAGGCCAGACGGGCCTGGCCTTGCTGCATGCCTACAGCCCCAGTGGGGCTAAGGGGACTGGGCGCCGCCATCTTTGAGGGCATGGCAGTCAATTAGCATATTCCCTCCTTATTGGCTGTGGGTGCTGCCATCTTTGAGGGTGGGGCAATCAATTAGCATATTCCCTCCTTATTGGCTGTGGGCACAGCCATCTTTGCAGGCAGGGCAGTCAATTAGCATATTCCTTCCTTATTGGCTGTGGGCGCTGCCATCTTTGCAACGGCGTGAGGTTCAATTAGCATATTCCCTCTTTATTAGATAGGATTGCTATTTCTGGGATAATTAATAAATTCACTGAGCCTGCATTTCCTTTTTCTTTAATATATTTTTATTGCTTTCAGAGAGGAAGTGAGAGGGAGAGAGAGATAGAAACATCAACGATGAGAAGGAATCATGGATCAGCTGCCTCCTCCATGCCCACTACTGGGGATTGAGCCTGCAACCCAGGCATGTGCCCTGACCTGGGAATTGAACTGTGACCTCCTGGTCCTTAGGTCGATACTCAACTACTGAGCTATACCTGCTGGTCTGTGCTTCAGTTTCTTTACTGGTCAAATATGAAATGCCCATATACTGGGGCAGGTGAGGGGGAGTTGTGAAGACTAAAAATAAGGCACAAATCAGTCCCTGGTACAGTGGGGCCTTGACTTACGAGTTTAATTCATTCCTGACAGAGCTCGTAACTCAAATTACTTGTATGTCAAATCAAAAAGTGAACGAGTGAGACACGTGATGCTGGGCTGATGTTGTGGCATTCACTGTGACGTTCGCTGCGCCAACTAGCGGTGGGGTATCTGAAGCTGGCTCATAACCCGAATTTTAGCTCGCAACTCAAAGCAAAAAAGTCGGCCAAGAGACGGCTCATATCTCGAAAAACTCATTAGTCAGGACACTCATTAGTCAAGGCCCCACTGTACTTAGCAGGCAATGAAGACATGTTCATCATCATCATCACCATAATCATCTTGTCCATTACGTGGAACTTTCATGAACTTCTCTACCTGGAAGGTGGTAGAGAGGGCACTTTCTTAACATTTTATAAATAGCATAAAACTGGGGAAACATTTGGGTATTACTTAACTCCCATAACTCTAACAGGGGCATTGTCATTTTTAAAAGTTCTAGCTCATGACAGACTTTATGGGGTGAGTCACAAGAATTTATAAAATCGGCTATAAATACAGCCCTTTAGTGAGATCAGAGGTAAGAATGTCATAATATTGTAAGATTACACAATGGGAGGAACTTGATGGGGGAAAAAAATGACTTTGTTTAAAATTCAGTTTAAAACCTCCCTCATCTATTCCAAGGGCCCCTTGCTGCCTAAATAGACATTGCACACATTTTATTGCCAATACACTTTATGATGAAGGCTCCCAAAGATTGCTAAGAAGCCCCAAATCTTGACTTAATGTAGTCAACAAACATGCATTAAACACCAAATGTGTACCAAGTACCGTGCCTTTTCCTTCTTCTGTCAGGTGACATTGGTTAAAAAAATTATATAGGTTTCATATGTGTTCTATATCATCTCTATAGTGTATTGTGTGTCCACCACCCCAAGTCAAGTCTCCTTCCACCACCATTAATCCCTCCTCTACCCTCTTCTACCTGCTCCCATCCCCTTCCCCTCTGGTAGTCACCATGCTGTTGTCTGTGACTATGAGGTTGTTTTTTTCTTAATCTCTTAGGGGAAAGACATAATTTGGCAAGTGACACGAGAAAAAGATCCCCAAACTCTTTGTAGTGTTTGTCTATACCAGTCTTCACCCTTTTCAACATATCTGCTACTATGAGTATCTCCATAGAGCATAGATTCCAAGCTGAGGAGATGATAGGCAATATTGGGTTTCCTAGTTCCCTTCTCCCTACTCCCAAAGACCCTTCTTCCCCTGACCTGACCTTGGCTCATCTTCCCTTCCTTAAGAATGTCCTTTCTATTATTCTAGTGTTAAGCATTTGCCAGCATTTTGCACTTTTAAGACAAGGACAGAATGTTTGGTTTAGATATTATGATATCACATTAGATAGCATTTTGTACTACAGTTACTCAGTAAAGGATCAGAAGAAGAATGTACAAGCATTTGTTGAGCATGGATTGTTATTATGTGTGAAACATGGTGCTAAAGAAATATGAGGAATAGGATTACATGGGATAGAAAAGGAGTAAAAAGGAAAAACTAATCATTATTTGGATTCCTAATGTATCTCCAGAAAAGCTCAATGCCTTCTAATTTATATCTTACAAGTCCTTGCATTTATAGCTCCTATATTGAAGTCTGCATTCTAATTTCTTGAAAATATGCATGTCTTGGATCCGCCGTTCCTTTGCAGAATTACTTAAGATGCATTAGAGAAAAAGATCTCGTCTGGAGAAAAGCTGAATTCACTTTAGAGAGTGATCTTCCTGCCACAGCAAGAAGAAACTTCTTATTAACACAGTGGGAAGTGGCATGTGAAAAAACGGGCTCCCTGGGTCATGCTAACATCAATGCTAATGATGGAAGTTTTGGAAATAGACATTCTTGGTCTAGCACAAAGGATATACTTTAGAAACTGCATAGTCCTTGATAACTAATGCTCACAGAAGCCCTATTTCAACTCTCTCATTTTATTGCAACAAATATCCCTGGTTGCTTTAATACGACTGCTCCTCTGACCTTAAGTAGTATGTCTTAGAAGTAAATGCTGAGGACTTCATCATTTTACTCTGTGAAGTTAGGGCCACAGATGCAAGGAAATCCCTACCTATATGCTTAGCCCCTTATTTGGAGGCTCCAATTGAACCTGCAGTACTCTGACCATGAATTCAAGCTGTTGTCACCAGCTTACTCATTGGGGGTAACTTGTGGAGGTCAGAAGTACATTGAAGAGTATGCAGTGGTTGAGAATACATAAGCATAAACAATTGGATTTTATTTATTAGGCAATAGCACCCTATCCTGCATTGCTACTGCTACTGTTGATGGTAATGGCAACTTTTACCTGAGTAATAGGTTTCCTCAAATAACACAGCCCAACTATTTATAGTTCATATTAACATATGGCTCAAAATCTCACTCTCTGTGTTTATGGCTTATATTTTGTTATCAACACCCAAATGTGATAAGTACATATATTCATTCATTCATTCATTCATTCATCCATTCATCCATTCAAATCATCTTCTACCTCTCCTCTTCCCAGTCTCACTCCCAACACTACATATGTACAGAGGACTCTGACCCCTGCTCAATGACTGTTTCTTGGTTGAGATAAAGAACATTCATTGTGACGATGTAAAGGGCATTTTAAGAGTTCTCAGGACCAAGTTTCCAACGTCAGGGAGTCTCCTGTTTTCACTGCCAATGTCTTCACTGGCTGACTATGTAAGTTAAGGTCTGGAGCAGACACAAGCAGCTCCACTGATTATCTTAGTAATCAGATAAAAAACAAGACAGGGTTTTAAAAAGTTATTCTGAACTATGTCCTTTCCATGGTAATATTTGTGAAACATCTGATAATTTTTCCAGAGAATGATTCTTCTTAACTTCTATTTAAACCATTTTATATGCCTCACTTTCCTCATCTAAAAAATTTTAAGAAAAATTAGATTGCCTTCCTTAGAAGGTTAAGGTGAATCCATTTTAAATAAAACATTGACAATTACCCTACAATTTTTAAAGTAGCTTTATGAAGAGTATAATTCTTTTTCTAAAGGACACTCTGCTAAATAATCTAAGTTTTTTTTTTTTAACAACAACAAAATATTTGAATGATTTTGGTGGTGTTTGGTGTCCATGAGAAAAGAGACATAATGTGGTACTTCAATTTGCTGTTTTCACCTAAAGGTAAGCTGATTCACCCAATAGCATCACGCTCAGATACCTTTTACTTCATAGAAATCTCAGATTACAAATCTGTCTGTTCATATGAGGTCCCATTTTTTTTTTTTAGTGTGCAGTATGTTTTATAGTTTGTTCCACACAGACCTCAGAAAAAGATCAAAAACACACTAATTTCATTTTAGTTTAGTTTTTGAAATTTATCTTTATTGTTGAAAGTATTATAAATGTCTCCTTCTCACCCCCTTCCATCAACCCCCCCTCCACCTGCTCTCTCCCTCTCCCCAGACCTTCCCAGAACTATTGTCTGTCCATGGGCCATGCATACATGCATATAAGTTCTTTGGTTAATCTCTTCCCATTCCCTGTCCCTTCCATCTGAAATACAGCAAGCTGTTGCTTGCTTCAATGTCTCTGGATCTCTTTTGTTCATCATTTTATTTTGTTCATTAGATTCCACATATAAGTGAGATCATGTGGTACTTGTCTTCCTCTGACTGGCTTTTTTCGCTTAGCATAATGCTCTCCAGGTCCCTCCATAATTGTAATGACTGCTCCTCTTGGTTAATTATGATGCCCAGTGTGTGCATAAAACCTGCTCTCTTGGACAGATGGGTGTGACTTTCTCATTGCATACAATGTCAAGTGGCAAGCTCTGTAATGTGATCACACTTTGCAATGGGTCAGGGTCTCTAAATTGGTCTGAGAAAGGGTGAGGGGTGGTCAGAGGTGGCACCAAGAAGATGTAGCATCTGTTTGGGGACAGGAAGAAAGAGTAGGATTTCTCCAGGTGGAATATGTAGAGAAAGAAATTCAGAGAGAAAATATTGAGAGTTTGGGTATCATTAGAAAAATATAAAATTAAAGGACTGGACTAGGTGCAGTGATAACTAAGATCTGACAGATGAGCATCCTATCATTTCTCTTTTCATCCTCTCTTTCCATCTCAGCTCTCCTCTCCTTCCTTCATTCACTCTTTGAATCTCTCCTATGTACAAGGCATTATGTTAGGTGCCAAGACAAACATGGCCTATCACTGAGTCTATTTGAGGAGAAAGACAATGAAAGTAAATATGGTTTTCCAAAGCTTCCAGTGACGTAATAGTGTTAAAAAAAAGTCTGTGGTGTATAAAATATTTCCAAAATATTCCAATAAAAAGAAACAGCAAATATAAAAAGAGTCTGAGTTAGAAAGGTGTGCAAGGCCCTTGAAGACCTTAACAAAGGAGAGGTGGTTGAAATTCAAGATTCATCTGGGGAAGGGCACTAAGAAATACAGCATGAAAGATGTTTAGCACTGTGCTGAGGAATGTAGCTTTCCCACTTACAGGAAGTGGAGAGCCACTTGAGGAAAACAGAGCAGGAAAGTGCTATGATCCGAACCACAGCTGAATGCCACAGAACTTCCTGCCCTATGGAAATATGACCTGTGCTGATCAGTATGGTAACTGTTAGCTACATGTGGCTATTTTGCCCTTAAAGGCTGGTGTAATTGAGAAACTGAAATTTTTACTTTAGCTGATTTAAATTAATCTGCTTTCCATTCAAAGAACCCAATGTGGTTAGTGGCTAGCCTATTGGACGGCACCGATCTAAACTGAGTTAGAGATGACTTTGGCAGCTGGGTGTGTTAAAGGGTAGGAGACAAAAGAATGGGGCTACTGTAGCATAGAAAGTATAAAACCAAACAAAACAGGGCACCGCATTATGTGGATGTGGGAGGGAAAGGTGATGGAGGAGTCTTAGAGCAACACCCTGGTGAAAGGCTCAGAAGACCTTCTATTAACCTATATTGCTTTCAAATGAACACATTTCCTCTCTTTCTTTCCTTAAAGCCATTTATGTTAATGAATTAATAAAATATAGCAAACTGGTCACATAAAACAGTACCAAAAATTTTTTTTTTTCCAGGAATACATGGCATCTGGAACTTGCAGTGGCTAAGTGAACTTTAGCTCTGTGTATGCTTTCCTATATAGGAGATTAGGAGTTGTGAGGATAAAGTCTTTTATATTGAAGATCCCAGGATGACCTTGATCCTCACTGTTCACCCTAGGATCACAGGAATCCCAACTAATTCCCATGAAGTCCCCTAAACCCGTGGTGACCTAAGAATGTCAGCAGAAATCTAGGATGAAGAGAATCCTTTAAATCCCTAAACATCTTTATGGAACTGTCAATCATGTAGATGATGACACACCCCCATTATATAGCAGTCTGGACCATAAGACCACATCCGGAACTGAGATTTAGTAATATATTTAATGTATTTACTGTAACCTTCCTAATTTTCAGCCTCTCTGCTAAGACTTGTATAGTAACTTTTTGTTTAACCCTCCCTATCAATTACTTGAGTAACTCAGATAAACTGTCCTGACTCTCAATGTCTGTGGTTGTAAAATGAGGAAAATATGCATTTTTCAGTCACAAAGTCCGTGAAATAAGTGTAAAATCCCGACCATGAAATCTAACACAGAATGAACTCTTACTAAATGTTGGCGAGCTAGGAGGGCAGTGGTATTTATTATATGTTTTCTAATTTTGGTCGAAATAATTTACTATAGAGGAAAAAAATGTGTTTATGAAAACATGCACACCCAAGGAATAATAAAAAGGATTGCATATCTATACTAAAGCAGGTTTTCTGATGATATCATAAAGTTATATATACTTTGACATTTTAATTGGACACTTAGGCTCATTTCGTACACAACTAAAGATGTAGAGTAAGTGCTAGGAATTGATAGGTGAACAAGATCTGGCCTATTAACTCTTTAGGGCTGGAAATGCACTTATATTGAAATACAAAAATAGTTTGTTTACTTGCCTAATATGCAATAGGAAGAACATAAGCACACCATTCCAGTGTGCAAGCAAATGTAATTTTTTCTAGGGAGACAAAAGTATTTTATTCCCAAAACACTCATGGCTGAACACAATGCCTGCTCCCCTGGAGTCTAACCTACTCACGTACATTTAAGCAAGTGCACAGCCTGATGTTATGCCCTTGGTATTTAATAAAGGTGACACAGACATGCTTCCTCTTTTGCCAATAAACAGAACCTCCACCTTCACTACACTCTGGGCCCTGCTCCCTTCCCTAACCTGTTCTGCCCAGTTTCAGACCCTCATCTTTGGAAGGATATTTGGGTCTTTTGCTGTCCTTCGCACCATTAAATATGTCTTCCATAACTTTGGTCCTTCTCAAGGACGTTTATAAATCTTATTCTCATTTACTGTGAAGCTACACACCCTAGCAGACATCCCAGGCTTGATTTGTGTCCTGAGTCCCATCTGAAAGGCATTTCAACCAGCCCTGTTCCACACCTCCCCCCCCGTCCCCCCCAGCAAATGGACTTGAAGCAGAGAGGATGATGCTAGTAAAAATTTGATAGATGGATGGAAATGGCATTTCTCCATATTTTCTACATGCTCTCTTCTTAAAATATGCAATATTATGTTTTTCTTTATAACACGAAGTCAAATCTGATCGTCCTTTATCAAAAGCAAGGTTGTATAATACAGTGTGTCAAACCAGAATGTAGAAATAGAAGGGAAAATAAAGGGTTGGCCAAAATGACTCCCATAAATATTTGAACATCTGATAAGGATGTCAATCTCCCTTTGTTGGGATGCAAAAGAGGGGATTTATGTTGCTTTGTGAGCATAATAACGTTAGATAACACAGCTCAGCCTACGCAAGCATCTTTGTTTCTCTCAGAATACACACACTATTAAGTTTTCCTTTAGGGAAGGGGCAGAGATTTCACCAATCAATGCAAAAACAACAACAAAAACCCAAAACTTTTCAACACCAGATCAGTACTTGTCCAAAATAGTTTCTCTCTCAAGATTCTCAGGCTATGCTCGCCTCCCTAAATTACTTATTTTTAAATGTTTTTATTAATCCATGCAGTTTGATAGTCTTTTTAAAGATTTTTATTGATTTCAGAGAGAAAGGGAGAAGGAGAGAGAGATAGAAACATCAATGATGAGAGAGAATCATTGATCCGCTGCCTCCTGCACGCCCCCCACTGGGGATTGAGCCCGCAACCTGGGCATGTGCCCTTGACCAGAATCGAACTAGGACCCTTCATCCAACAGGCTGCCGCTCTATCCTGTGAACCAAACCAGCTAGGGCCAGTTTGATAGTCTTTGATCATTACTAGCCAGGTCTGCCATGCTGCACAAATATCATTTCAGCTAAATCAATTAGCCACTTCAGTGTCTGCCTCTCCAATTGCAGGATAGATATGCATTTGCCTGCGGGAAGACACCAGAGTGTGGACGTGGGAGCTCGATGGCTAGCAGTGTGAATTCAGTCAGATTGCTTCCCTGGCAAAGAGGTTCAGTGTGCTTAGCCATGATCGACAGGAGATCCGCTGTGCAGACAGCTCTCCCTTCAAGGAGGATGTCAGAGCCGGGCAGGGAGCAGTCAGCAGACAGCCTCTAGCTATGGGCTCCCTGGAATCCGCCTCATTTACAGAGAGCATACATTCCAGGGGGACTGAAAATCATGCAAGCAGACAAATAAAGGCCCTATCGTTTGGGCACAATGCAGGACTCGCTGAACATCGATATTCACTCCAGAGAGACACACTGGGCTGGGCGAAGGCTTGGCTGGGACTGCATTTCTTGTTTTTTAAAAAATATATTTTATTGATTTTTTACAGAGAGGAAGGGAGAGGGATAGAGAGTTAGAAACATCGATGCGAGAGAAACATCGATCAGCTGCCTCCTGCATACCTCCTACTGAGGATGTGCCCGCTACCAAGGTACATGCCCCTGACCGGAATCGAACCTGGGACCCTTCAGTCTGCAGGCCGACGCTCTATCCACTGAGCCACACCGGTTAGGGGTGGGACTGCATATCAATTGGACGCCTCTCCCTACCCATCCAGCCTCTGTCCCCCTCCAGTCACAGGTGCTGATCCCTGACAAACACCTTGTATTTCAAACTCCATCCATCTCCGGGGAAAACAACCTACAGCACAGTTGATTAACTGGAATAAGAATCCTCCATGTAATTCACGAAGTTAATGTAATAAAGTGTAAAATGAGATCTATGTGAAGGGCACGGTACTACCACAGCAAATAAACGTGAGTACAGATCCACAGACTATCTCAGTTCCCTTTATTAAGTAGCTCCTCCCCTAGGAGAGGCCGCAGGGGAGTTTGCTGAACATCCTCCAGCACCTCTATTCCAAGTGGGATTCTCTGTCAGGCCCCCTCATGCTCTCAGAGAGAGGAAGGCTGCTGGACCCGGAGAATTTGCCAACACACTGAAATGCAGAGACCAGAGTTTGGCTAGGGCAGCCACCAGCCGCAAGCCTAGCACACTGTGCTGTGTCATCACTGAGATCTAGAAAAACAGGGTTTTATAATAAAGTCACGCAGGAAGCAAAATAATTCCTCACTCCACGCAGGGGAACAGGATGTCCTGTCACTAACTACTTACGGGGATTTTCCCAAAGCTACACACTAATGAAAGGCAGGTTTTTCTGGCAAAACTCAACACACAGGCACACTGTCATGGGCCCCAGGAGGACGAAGGTCCCAAGGCTCAAAGGTGGGAGTGGGGAAGGTCAAGACCCAGCACCTACAGAGAATTCTAAGAAACACACACACATGTATATGTATATGTATATATATGTGTGTATACATATAAGTATATACGTATATTTGTGGTGTGGGCCCTAGTATGGAGGTCTGGGTCCTAGATGGAGTTCTGGACCCTGGATAGAGGACTGGATTCTGGGATGGAGGTCTGGACCCCAGATGGAGGTCTGGGCCCTGGAAGGAGGTCTGGGCCCCGGATGAAGGACTGGATTCTGGGTTGGAGGTCTGGGCCCTAGATGGAAGTCTTGGGTTTTAAATATTTTTAACATCTTATATTTAGTGAGTTTCTGAGACAGAATAAGATCCCCAATCATGTGAGGGCCAACTATTCAAATTTCTGATAAAATACAAACCCCTACCCGTCTAGTGTAGAAATCGGCACGTAATTATTTCAGACTTTGCAGAGCACACTCTCTATGTCATAATTATTCAACTCCACAGTTGTCGAACATAAAATCATGAGGGTGCCTGTGTTCCAATAAAACTTTATTTAAAAATGTGGTAGATCAGCCCTCGCCAGTTTTTCTCAGTGGTTAGAGCATTGGCCCATGGGCCGAAAGGGTCAAGAGTTCAATGCCTGGTCAAGGCCACATACCTGGGTTGCAGGTTCGATCCTCAGTCCTGGTTAGGGCACATCCAGGAGGCAACCAGTTGATGTGTCTCTCTCACATCGATGTCTCTCCCTCTCACTCCCTCCTTCCTCCCATCTACTCTCTCTCTAAAGATCAGTGGGTAACACATCCTTCAGTGAGGATTAAACAATGTGGTAGGTCAGATTCGGCACACAGGCAGTGGTCAGCTGAGCCCTGGCCTACTGTAATAAAGCCACAGTTTTCACTAAAGCCACAGGCCTTCCCTTATGTAGGTCCTGTGTGTGTGTGTGTGTGTGTGTGTGTGTGTGTGTGTGTGTGTGTGTCACAGAGTATTAAAAAGATGCATAAGCTATGACAAACATGTGAATCAGCATCATGATATCTGCAATGCTCAATGCATTAGAATCTGGAACACAGACCAGTTCAGGAGCCTGAGTGACCCTCCTTATGTCCCATGATTCAGATGCTCTGCAACACGGCACACAGTTCAATGATTAACAGTGCTGCTAACATTCTCTTCTTCTTAAAGAGCACTGTGCACCTTCCCGGGGAGGTCCTACCGCATAGAAACTTGAGTTGGAATGGATCTGGCCACAGGTGTCTGTAGTCCCTTAGAATGCAGTTAGGGAGACGCTCCCCTTGGAGAGAGGCAGTGTGTATCCATTTTTCAAATGTAACAGGCATAAATGCACTTGTATATGATAACAAATGCTTTGCTAAACATTGGTTCGCAGCCTCTATATGGAAAATTTATAGGGAGATACAATTTGGAGCCGACTGCAAGTGAAGAAGCTATTTAGAGCCACATGTAATGAAATAAACCCCTTAGTTATGAATCAGTTATTATATTTCACTGAACTCCAACTGTTTCTTTCTCCCTGGTTAATTTCATTCTAGCCTTTGTTATTATGCCTAAAGAAACCATTTTAACATTTTCTCACATGCACTTTGAGTATCAAAAATTCCATCTACAAGTTTTCAGCTTTTTGCCTCTAATTGCTCGACTGGTTGCTCTAACTGCTTTAATAAATAATATTATTTGAGTTCTGCTGGTCCCAGAATTCAAAGGTCCCTGCATCACACATTATTATTCCTTTGAGGAGAAAAAGGAGACTTTTTCTACCCAAAGCATTTCTTTATAGTGAGAGAGGGAGAGAGGGAATAAAAAAAAGGGGGGAAGGGTTATAAACACAAAGTCCATCCTCCAAAAGAATACCAGGTCCTCTATGTGATATAGTTTCACTTTAAGATAATTGGAGAGCTATACTTGCTTCCATTGAAATTCATTAAGAAACTAGGCCCGGCCGGCATGTTTCAGTGGTTGAGCATTGACCCATGAACCAGGAGGTCATGGTTCAATTCCGGTTGGGGCACATGCTAGGGTTGTGGGCTCGATCCCCACAAGGGGACATGTAGGAGGCAGCCCATCAATGATTCTCTCTCATCATTGACATTTCTCTCTCTCTCGCTCTCTCTCAATAAACATATATTTAGAAAAATACAAAAACTAGGAAATCTCTTCCTCCATTTGACCCTAAAGCTCTAGAACAGTGATGGCGAACCTATGACATGCGTGTCAGGTGACACGTGAACTCATTTTTTTGGTTGATTTTTCTTTGTTAAATGGCATTTAAATATATAAAATAAATATCAAAAATATACATCTTTGTTTTACTATGGTTGCAAATATCAAAAAATTTCTCTATGTGACACGGCACCAGAGTTAAGTTAGGGTTTTTCAAAATACTGACACGCTGAGCTCAAAAGATTCGCCATCACAGCTCTAGAATCTAGTTTTATTCATCATTTTCAGATGGCATGTATTAAAGGCTAGTTTGATAAAATGGGAAGGGCTTGGGCTTCCCATGGCTATTCAGCCAGCCTCGGTAGTAGAGAATAAGGTCCCTGAGGGCAGAGGCTCAGTCTTTATAGAAATACCCTTGGGAAATGTGGGCTCTACTGATACTATTTATACAACTAAAACAAGAAATTTATATATATATATCTCCCCATATACAGTGAATGAATAAAGAAATAGATATGCAACTAAATGGATATATTAATTCATTAATTAATCAATGGTAGTGGAATTAGCAGGTATAGAGAATTCTTCAAAACAATGACTGGGAAGAGTTGGTAATTTTGAATTGGGAGCCAATCAATTTTTAT
The DNA here is from genome assembly GCF_000327345.1 of Myotis davidii. Classification (NCBI taxonomy): domain Eukaryota; kingdom Metazoa; phylum Chordata; class Mammalia; order Chiroptera; family Vespertilionidae; genus Myotis; species Myotis davidii. The sequence continues at coordinate 3,131,298 of NW_006282381.1, forward strand.
CTGGCAAACAGTGTGCAGTGCAGGAACTACATGACCAATTTTTAATTGTTTTAAACAGGCTTGCTCCTCATACTCAACCCTTCTACACTGTAAGTGGGAGTGCAAAGTGGTATAGTTGCTACAGAAAAGAAGATCAGAAATTCCTAAAAAAAAATAATAGAACTCCCATATGACCCAGCAATCCTAAACAATTTTATCCAAAAGAATTCAAGTTGGGATCCTGAAGAGATATTAGAGTTTCCATGTTAATGAAAACACTACTTCCAATAGCCAAGATGTAGGAACAACCACATCTAAATACCCATCAATATGAATGGGTGAAGAATAGGTGCTCTATAGATAAAACAATATTAGTCAGGCTTAGAAAAAGAAAATTCTATAATATGTGACAACAGAGATGAACCTGGAGGATATGTGCTAAGTAAAAGAAGTCAGCCACAAAAAGACAAATCCCACATGATTTCACTTATGGGAAGTCAAAGTTATAGAAGAAGTAGAGGCCCAGTGCATGAAATTCGTGCATTTGGGGGGGTGGGGGTGTCCCTCAGCTCAGCCTGTGCCCTCTGGCAGTCAGACATCCCTCTCGCACTCCAGGATCCCTTGCTCCTTACGCTCGGCTCGCTGCTCCTTAGCCCTGCCGCAGAGGCGGGAGAGGATCCTGCCACCACTGCTAGATTCACCAGCTGTGCGCCCAGCTTCTGGATGAATGGCCGCTCCCCTGTGGGAGCGCACTGACCACCAGGGGGCAGCTCCTGCGTTGAGCATCTGCCCCAGTGGTCAGTGTTCATCATAGTGACTGGTTGTTCTGGTCGTTCTGCCATAACGGTCGCTTAGGCTTTTATTATATAGATAGAATAGAATGGCGGATGCCAGGGGCAGGGGAAGGGCAGAATGGGAGGTTGCTAATCAGTGGCTATGAAGTTTCAGTTATATAAGATGAGTCTGCTCTGGAGCTGTGCCATGCACCACTGTGTCTGCCGCTAAGCATACTGTGTTGTGCACTGAACATGATATTGACCCTCTCAACTGATTTCTAAGTGTTCTCACCACACAAAGAAAACAACTAGGTCCTTACAAAAATGGGGAGCAACTCTAAGATGGAGGAGAGAGTCAATCAATACACTGTCTGCTTTCCCAATGAATGCCAGGTGCTCCACAGTGTAAAATACTTCCACATGGGCATTGTTTTTTAGCAGGTTTGAAGGAGTATTTTCAGGAAGAGAGCTCATTAGCGGCAAGCCTGGTGACTGAGGTGAACTATTAAAAGGCCAGAATGTAGGTGGGGTGGGGGTGGGGAAGCAACGCTCTTGTGCTGAGTGGGCACTTCAATTCAAGAGAGGAATTAGGACAACAGGGCACTGTGGCCACCACGATCATGTGTCTGCCTACGCCGCCTGCCGAATGGCCATCATTCCCACTTTTAATTTAAGCAGCTCACGAAGATACTCAAGGTGAATGCTCTGAAAGAAATACAAAGCAAGTATCTGCAGAACAGTCTCATGCCAGCTCACCGCCATGGTAACACCAAATACACACTTGAAAGAAGTGTATCGTGAGGAAAAAATGAGCCATAGAAGGTTTGTATAAAAGCGTTGACTTAGAGTCAATGTCTACCCTGTGCTAGCAGGTTTACTTCCAATATAAATAATCTGATGCATATAATGCCGTTTCAGAGTGTCTGTTACAAAGTATGGGCTCAGTGAATGGCAGCTGCCATCATCCTACATCTCATCCAAGAAGCCAGGACCCAGGAAGACATGCAGAGACATAGTGGTGTCAAAGGTAAAGGGATTTGGCTCTGAACTCTGACCGCACACCCTCTGCTATAGCACCACGCACAGAAAATGTATCCTTCTAGGCTTCCTCCTTCATTAAATTGGAATCATATCATAACATCTTTTGTGAGAAATAATCCTATATAATAAAAGGCGGATATGCAAATCAACTGGACGGCAGAGCAACTGGTCACTATGACGTGCACTGACCACCAGGGGGCAGACGCTCAATGCAGGAGCTGCCCCCTAGTGGTCCGTGTGCTCCCACAGGGAGAGCACCACTCAGCCAGAAGCTGGGCTCACTGCTGGCGAGTGCAGCGGCGGTGGCGAGAGCCTCTCCCGCCTCCTCGGTAGTGCTAAGGATGTCTGACTGCCAGCTTAGGCCTGCTCCCTGCAGAGAGCAGGCCTAAGCCATCAGTTGGACATCTCCGGAGGGCTCCCAGCCTGCGAGAGGGGGCAGGCCAGGCTGA
>NW_006282381.1:3134025-3140413 GCF_000327345.1 Myotis davidii
GAGAAAAAAAATTAAAAACATCTCATAAGTGAGCTGTGGCTGGTATGGCTCAGTTGATTGGAATGAATATATATATATATATATCTACACACACACACACACACACACACACACACACACACACATATATATCTACACATACACACACACACACACATATATGTGTGTGTGTGTATGTATAGGTTTATGTATAAGAATTTCAAAATCCATAATAGTTCATGCTTGACAATGTTCTTGAAAAAGTTGTTGAGTCTTTGGACAGAGAGTCGACCAACCAATAAATGACTGCATGTTTTAGCATGGCAGATGACACAATAAATGCCTATTTCTGGCTAGATGGCCATGTATGCATTACCCCAAAAGATGCATATGTTCTTGTCAGTATATAAAATGCAACAGCCCTAAAGAGACAGAAATGCTTTGCTCTCTGTTACTCAGTAACTCCCCGAATACCCACATCCTCTGGTTCTGTTTCTAAAAGGCTAAACAGCTCTGAATCTGTCTGCTAGGTTCATAAGGAGCTATGCAGTGCTCTGGCTCGGCAGGAAATTTAATTTTCTACTCAAATCAACCAATTGTGCATTAGGGGAGGAAAAAAAAGCTTCTCTTCATGACTCAGTTTGTGGGGGTTGGGGTGCAACTACAAAAATGAGACCAGACGCTGAGAAATGCAGCTGGTGATTCTCACATGTCTATCCCATGGAGCCAATCCATGTCCGATCAGAATCGTGCGGGGCTCGCCTTGTGAAGAACACATCCCAGCCCTGTTGTAAATGCTTTGTCACAGCATCTGCCCCTTCCTTGGGAAGGACCACAGATGTCAAGGAACTGCCACCTGCCTGACATCTATCAGAAGTATAGATCCGTCCGTGTCATCAAATGGTATTTTATCTGTTCATCTCTTCCTGGTAACACACCCCCAAATTCCCTTTGATTTGGTCCCCCACAACATGCTCTGAAGTTGGGCAATTGTTATAAAGCAGCTTCACGCCTTCTTTATGCCTGCCATTCATACCGTGACCATCATAGAAATAACAACAAAACCCAGCCCGCGTGTCTCAGTGGTTGAGTGTCCACCTACAAACCAGAAGGTCACGGTTTGATTCCCGGTCAGGGCACACACCCCAGTTGCCAACTTGATCCCCAGTGTGGGGCATGCTGGAGGCAGCTGATCAATAATTCTCTCTCATCACTGATGTTTCTCTCTCTCCTCTCTGAAGAGATCAATACAATAATATTTTTAAAAAAAATAACAACACAACAATAAGAATAATCAACTACAATGATAACCATCACTCGATGCCATGTGAACTGGAATTGTTACCAGTGACTGTCCATTTGAACATCAGTAGAGGGATAGGTTATAAAATGTACAAAAACCTGTGGGGCGACGATGAACCTGGCTTTGTACCCAGATCTGCCGACTGGAGCTCACTGTCACTGTGGTACGAAACGTCCCTCCAACCCCCTCGCTAGCTGATTAAGGGCAGGCCTCGCGCAGGAAGTCAGTTCCTGCTGGGACCTCGGATTTCATGTTTGGAGTTGATTGCCCTGATATCTGAACTCCTCGTGTCCCCAAAGGGCCCTTGGCTTGGCCTACTCCCGGGCCCCCTGTGTGTTCCCTGCTAACAAGAGCAGAAATCTTGTCAAATCAAGTGCCAAACAGGCCCCAGGACAGGCCTCTCAGTTGGACCAATCTTGCTTATTTCCTTCACATGCTGTCACTTACACTCAGAGATGTGCAGAGAGTGGCCATTCCTCCTTTCTGTGTTGGATTTTCTTTTTTTTCCAGAGGAAATGGAGTGACATGAACATGGGGAAGATTCATTTATTCATTGAGAGTGATAGAAACACCAATGACAAGGGAGAATCATTGCATTGGTCGGCTGCCTCCTGCACACCCCCAACTGGAGGTACAGCCCGGGACCCAGGTATGTGCCCTTGACTGGAATTGAACCCATGACCCCTCAGTCCACAGGCCAATGCTCTATCCACCAAGCAAACTAGCTAGGGCTATAACAGGATTTCAAGATGAAGTCATCTCACGACTTAGTCAGAAAATGGCTACCCATGGTAATGTATTTTTCTGGATACCTCCTGCTGCTGTATTCAACACTTGGCCCTTTGAGAGATATAAGTCTCTTAGCCAAATGCAGAGCATTCTGCATGTCTATCGCTTGGTGGATTCCTTTAGAACTGAGAATGGACAACTGACCATTCCTCAAATCCCCAGCTGGGGTTTTACCTTCTTAGAGTTTGGGTTCTTTTGAAGAAAACAACTTTTTTTGTATCCTTATGGGATACACTCTATATTATCCGGAATTTAGAAATGGTTTGTATTAAAAACATCTTTTCTGGATCCGAAAAAATAATTATTTTGTGCCCAAACTCAAATTATTTGGGGCACTGACTAGCTAGTCTGCTGGGTTTCCCCTCCAACCTCATCATTTCAGCACCCTTGCAAGGGTTGAGAATGTAATCCATAAATTAATAAAACTTCCAGCAAACTTATTTGTCTAGAATTTCTCTGAACAAAGAAATTAGAGGGACATGAACGCCCGTGACCCAAGTGAACGCGTTGGGTATGAGCTGACATCGAACTTACAGAGTAACTGGACAATTCTCTAAAACTGTATTCCTCCATTAAGTTTTCTGTCTCTTTTTTACAGCAAACATTCCTAAGACAATATTTGAAATCCACACTCAAACACATCATTAGCCAACACTTCACCCTTAGAGACCAGTGTACAAGTTATAGATTTGCAGTGTGCTTTGGGGGAAAAAAAGCTATTTAGCTTGAGCATTGTACTGTCATTGGGGTGACTAGCAAAAGAGAAAAGTTGTACGCAGTTCAACAGAAGAAAATAGGGTTGAGTCTCATTTCTGAAAAAAAGGCAGAAAAACTTTAATAAAGGATCATTTCTCATCTCAGGAAAGAATTCTGAGCAGGGAAAGTGTAAACAAAAGGTATTTTTGAAATGGCAGAGGAAGATTTTATCTAAAAGTCTCCAATCCAGATATGCTGACCGACCAGAAATGCTCAGATAATTTCAAAGCCAAACACCAAATACAGAAATAAAATAGGGGCTTCATCATATGTTGAGATAGTGGTCTCATGCCTCTAAATTCTCATATATAATTTACTGTAACTGTCAAAGGAGAAAGAAGAAAACCCAGCAATGCTAGGACAAAAAAAGGAAATGTATAAACAAGCAAAAACAAAATAATATAAAAGATCCACCCAAATACACTGCAAAACAGATGCAATTTTGCGTTCTCACTGAGCTCTCTGAATGCGGGAAGAGTTGTGTTCACCCTGATATCCTGGTTTGGGCATTGTATGTAGCTCCGGGTTAATGTGTGTGTATGTGTGCATGTGTACACATGTATGCATGCACCCACGTTCACATGCATATGCACACACAATATGCATTGACCAAAATTCTTTGGTCATGTGAGGTTAGTCCCTAAGGCAACCACATAGGATGCATACATAATTGCATTTTATACTGACGTGCTTGTCAACTGATATAGCCAGTAAGAGACATATACCTTATAGGACTGGAGGTGATATCAGGGTCACGTGCGGTCACTTGCCCAATCACGGAGTTCAGAGCTGCATTTTCGTGAACTTCGAGGAGATAAGTGGGTGAAGAGAAGACAGGAGGCTCATCAGCATCCTCAACGACAATTTTGACCGTGGCTGTGTCTTTAAAGGGCCCCCTGCCACTGAAACGTGGGTCAACGTGGACGTTGGCCGCCTCCACCTTCAGCGTATAGGATTTCTTGGTCTCAAAGTCCAGAGGCTGTTAAGAAATGACAAAGATGAATGTTGCTCACTAATGACCACAGCAGCAAGAACAAATGAGTGTAATGCTGATGGATGAGCGTTATGTGCATGGAAGCCCATTTGTGAGCCTTAATGGGATCCCTCTCCATTCCCCCAGATCCAACCTGTAAATCCTACAGGCATTTATGGATATCTGCGTATTATACAAGCTCGGTGAATCTAACCTCCTATTGTTGTGTTTTTGTTTTGCTCATTTCACTTGGAAATTCACAAAATATTCGCAGTCATGAATTGTGCCATCAAAATTTCACTTCAGAGTCATAATAAAATTTTACTAGTGATGCCATGACCTGCATACCAATCAGCCAGTTAATTGAGCCTCTGCTGGGAGGAGATAAGGCAGCATCAAACACCATCTCGATCTGGGAAGAATATTTTAGCATTTCTGCAACAGTGTGTGAAATGTGAAGAACGAGAAATAATCATTGTTTAGGGCAAGGAGACATTATAAAGCATAATTTAGCACTAATCTCCACAAAGAGTGTTTTCTTATTTCACTTGCAAAGCATTGCTGCTCGACTGATCATGTGGCTAAAAATGAGGTTTATCATTTATTTTTTCATTTTTTAAATATATTTTTATGGATTTCAGAGGGGAAGGGAGAGGGAGAGAGAGATAGAAACATCAATGATGAGAGAGAATCACTGATCAGTTGCCTTCTGCATGCCCCACAACAGGGATCAAGCCAGCAATCCAGGCATGTGCCTGACCAGGAATCGAACCATGACCTCCTGGTTCACAGGTCAACGCTCAACCACTGAGCCATGCAGGACTGCAAGGTTTCTTTCTTTTTTTTTCTTTTTTTTTTGAGGAGGGGGGAGGGTATTCTTAGAAGTTCTCTATGATGAGTTCTGTGCTATGAAGCAGGTGAGCATGTAAAGAAATACATATGCAGACACATATGTACTTGTGTTTATATTTAGAAGAAGGAAAGATGAGAGCAGTAGCTATAGCTCTCTAGGTCTCACCAACCACTAAAAGCAAATTGAAATGACCTCATTGCACCATTACTGACAATATTTTTGACATATTAATAACTCATTCCTTAAAAGCCCCAGAGGCTGTGGTTAATGACCTAGGTAAATATAGCTGGGTGAAAGACCATAATCCCCTTAAATAACCAGAGGGCATCTGCTTCGCAACCCGACGGTCCAATTCCCGGCAACACAGAATACTTCAGACTTCAAGAAAGTACATCTGTCAAGGTTCAAAGACACACTTTAGGTTTCTTTGCAATTTCCACTAAGAAACAGAACTTTAAATCTGCAATGCAGATTTAAAAAAGAAGAGAAGCTGGGACACAAGCCAGCATTCACGAAGTCTTTCAGAACTCCTGTATAAGTTTATCTATCATTTCAAATTTTTGTATTGATTTTTAGAGTTGAAGTCAGTTCTAATGGGACTTGACTTTTTCAGAAATATTTTCTAGGGAACAAGGCAGATGCTCACTTCGCTATCTATTCTGAAATGACTGGGTGCGTGTACCTGTGAGTAGATGATTCAACATCAGCGTTTTGCCAACCATCCCTACTGTAACACGTATGCAATTTCAAGTTCTTCAGAAACACTGGTAAATGCGACAGATTATGTTCACTTTCATTCTCAGCTCAACATAGTGACAATGTCCCCCACAATCCTGGTGTCCTTAGGATTGTATCAGACAAAAAAGAGGTCCCATGAATCGTGGAAATATGACCCCCTACACAATGTTCTCTAGAGTAAAATACATGTGTTTTCTTGGTGTTAAAATGTGTAGTATATGCTTCTAAGTTTATGAATAATTGTGAATAAAAATACAGCCAATGGCTAATTGCTTCAGCTTATAAAAGCACCTTATGGCAACAACGGAGAGCAGTTAGTAATAACAATAAAAATGACATTAGGAATCATTAGCCAAGGAAAATGTGGCTTTGGGTTATTCAATAATTGACTCAAGCATAATTATACTGTACTCTATTTTTAAATACTTTGCAATGCTTAATCCTAAGCTCAAGCCATGTATAAAGGTAGGGCTGCTCAACAGAGAATTGAAATAAATGCACCATTTTTCTCAAAATTGATCTTAAAATGTATTTTGCATACAAAGGTGAGTCCAGAACATGCCAGGTTCCCACTGCCACTGCCTCTTCAACGGGGGATTTTAAGAGCATGATCAGTGGATGGCAGTTCCCTGTGCAACATAACATAGAATTACAGAGTACATTTGGAGCTATTTCAGTGTAATACTGATCAGGACTGAGGGGAAAATGATGGGCTCCCAATGATGTGGTTCACCATCTATCTTCTTATTCGTGAACAAGCAAAACTATTTAAAAACTAGAGGCCTGGTGCATGAAATTAATGCACGGGAAGGGGCGGTCCCCTCAGCTCGTCCTGTGCCCTCTTTCCATCTGGAACCCCTTGGGGATGTCCGACTACCGGTTTAAGCCCAATCCACAAACCTACATCCCTCTCGCAATTCCTTGGCTCCTAACCACTGGGCTGCCTACCTGCCTGCCTGATCGTCTCTAACCCCTCTGCCTGCCTGACTGTCTCTAA
>NW_006282381.1:3140720-3148854 GCF_000327345.1 Myotis davidii
CCCTGGCTCATCGCCCCTAACTGCTCGTGTGGCTGCCTAATCACCCCTAACCACCTCTGCCTCCGCGCCCACCACCGTGGATTCATCAGGAAGGATGTCAGGAATGACGTCTGGAAGGTTGTTCAGCTGCCTGGTCTAATTAGCATAATACACTTTTATTATTATAGATTAATTTGGACTACTTTATGACAGAGATATAATGGACAACATTCATCTAAATACCCATGATGAGCCTGGCTGGTGTGGCTTAGTGGTTGAGCATTGACTTATGCACCAAGAGGTCAAGGTTTGATCCCTAGTCAGGGCACATGCCCAGGTTGTGGGCTCGAACCACCATCCAGGGATGTGCAGGAGGCAGCCGATCAATGATTCTCTCTCATTGTTGATGTTTCTACCTCTTTCTCCCTCTCCCTTCCTCTCTAAAAACAATAAAAATATATTAAAAAGAAACACTTCAGTGTGATTTGTGGAGACATACCAGGAAGTAGGAGGGCAGACACGGGGAGAATTAATATAGAGAAAGATTAAAAGCCATTGAACTTGCCACCTCTGTGGGCAAGTGAGGCCTCTTCCCACCGGAAATCCTCTGGGGAACCATAGATAATAGGCTTCCAAATAATTTCTTCAGAGAATAGGAGCTGTCCCCCTATCTGCATCCCTCATTGCTGGAGGGTTGCCTTTCAAGTGTTGGGTTGCCTTTCAAGTGTTTAGTTCCCTACAAATGCCTGCAGTTTTGGAAAAGGCAGTGTGATGTAGATGGGAGAGATAAGGTGAGATTGGTGGCTAGCATCACCATGGTACCTCTTTCCCAGAGTTTTAGCTGATATGCAAAGTGGGGCCAAGAGGTATGAGGTGTAAAATTAGCTCCACTTTTTTTTGCAGCTAAAGAAGAGATACCTCTATCAGCTCTAAGACTTCACCAGGAAGTCCACCCAACTCCCGCAAACCCCCAAAACTCCAGTTTCCAAGAGGTATTTTGAATGTGAACAAAGTCTTCCTTAGCTTACCTTTCTTAGTCTTATGATGCCATCCTGGGCCTGGGCATCAGAGGTGATTTCAAAGAGTGCTGTTCCATCCCCATCAATGATGTCATACGATGACTGCGCATTTTCCCCAATATCCTGATCATTGGCCTTTACTCTGCCTATGGCAGTGCCAAGAACCACATCTTCAGGTACTGAGAAGTGATACAGACCTTAGAAAAGAGGAGAAACACTGAGCATCATGCAAATTCCATTCATTCATTCATTCAGCAAGCATGTATTGGGCACCTCCTTTGCTCTGGGCACTCCTTTAAATGCTCCCACTACAATGTGGAAAAGATTTTAAAAAATTAATTTTTGCTGTGGAATGCACAATATTTTCAATGAGTCAGAGACAGAGTTCCCAGAAGCGGTGAGCTCTTTTTGAGACTCTTCTCAGAGATGGAATTGATCCTATCACATGTGTACCAAGCGTGTAGTTGGGGCAGAGTTATAGCAGGATATTAGTGAATCCGTGTGAATGTTCTTTCCAATGGACTGTACTATCACATTGGCTGCCCGTGGGGGTCTTTGTTGCTGCCCAACATAAAACAGGAAGCTAATTTCAGCACAGGAAGATGCAATGTGCAACACACACAAAGTCACTTTTGAAGCGGCCTCTGTATTTACAGACTCGGAGACCATTTTTGATAAAACCCAATTACTAAACTTCTGCTGTGCCCTGCAGCAAGCTGTTCTGACACATGAAACACTCCTCTTGCTACCAAAGTCCTTCCTCGTGGCTCTGAACACCAGCCATCCGACTTTCCAGGCTCTCTAGGCAAAAAGGCAATTACAGAGCGTGTTCCTTCTCCGGTGGGGGCAGTAAAACATGGCTAATTAGCGGCATCTTAATTCCAGTCGCTTTAGCTGTTGCCTTTGTGTTAACTCCTTCTCTTTGGCGGAGGGGAAGCTTTTGGAAACGTAACCCCTGGCTATTACCACTTCAGTGCATGTGTGCCCTACATTTCGTGGCCGACTCCTGCGTTTATTTGCCTGAGGGTTTTCTCTGCCTTTCAGAATTCACTTTGGCCCCTGCCTGTCAGACCAGAACTGGAGAGAATGAATGCCCCACAGAAGCAGCCCTCAAACACTCACAAGAGCTCCTAGCCCAGCTTCCTCCCTTCTCTGGTAGGGTAACATTTCTCCTTTTTTTTTTCTTTTGCTTGTTTATTTAATTTACAGTGTTCCAGAGTTTGCCCAGTGGGATCAGCTCCAGTCACCCACAGTGGTAGCTGGCTTGATAATGTGCGTCATTGGTTCCCTGTCTTTCTCACACACATCCTCACTTCCCTCCTGGCATTTCTTGGCATCATCTCCAAGATAAAATACTTATAATCCAATTCTTGTCTCAGTGCCTGTTTCTGGGGAATCAAAACCCAGACAACCAGGAAGTTTTAGTCCCGCTGCAACAAAAACCAGGGGAGAATCAACGCTCAATGAACTCTAAATCCAAAAGGAAAAATTACATCTGGAGAACATTACCTAATTGTGGTTTGAACACGATCACTGGGTCCCTGGGATAAACTCGGGCTCATTTTACCCACTGTAACAGGATTAGTTCAGATGAGATGATGGGTAAGGTTTTCTTGTAGCGCGAACACACTTTTATTTAATGACGACAGGAAGATGTCCCTTTGAATCATGAAATGATGGGACTGGGGAACAGAATGTTGTCCTAACAGCTTTGCCATAAGGCACGCACTAAAAATCTGTTGAGCATAAGTTTCCTGATTCTCTCATAATTGGTGCAATGATTCCATTTCCTTCAGACTTCTTATTCCAGGTAAGGTGTGAGATGCGCCATTCAGGAATAGTTATTAAGTAAATAAGGCAGCCAGGGACCTCAACTTCACTGCCTGTTCTGAGGCGGAGAGCCTTGGGAAACCAAGCAAATGGAACAATTCTTCAGCCATCTCTAGTCTATGCACTCCCATCATCTCCAGCAGTGTGATCATGTTTAATGGTTATTACCTCTAAGAAAGTTATTAACACTTCTGAAACTCATCTGCCACCGCTGAAGTGAAACAATCCGTTTTGCAAGAAAGAAGGGTTGCATCTTAGAGCATTAACTCTAATGGCAACGGAAACATTATGCTAAGTGACACAGGCCAGTCAGAGAAGGATAAATACCACGTGATCTCACTCATTTATGGAATATAATGAACAACAGAAACTGATGAACAAGGACTGATCCAGAGATGGAGAGGCATTGATTGGACTGTCGGGCCTTGGAGGGAAGGTAAGGAAGGGTGAGGGTAAGGGGGAGAGATCAACCAAAGGACTTATATGCAAGCATATAGGCCTAACCAATGGACATGTACAACAGGGGGGTGAGGGCATGAGCGGGGGGATAAGGGGTAACGTGGGGCTAAGGACACATATGTAATATCTCAATCAATAAAAAATATATTAAAAAAAAGAAAGAAAACGAAAGAGGAGGTTGGGGGAAGGATAGGAGAAATGGTGTTTCTCCATTCCAATAACGTTGTGAGAGGGGGTTGCCCTGTTGTCTGATTTATGAGTGGCCAGATGTGCCATTTCTCAGTGAAAATGCGTCTTCAATGTTCTTTCGACCTTGGGATTTCTGAAGATACATTCTCAAAGGTGCCTCAACTGTGTCATTTTCAATCCCACCTCTGTCTCTCTCCCCGTCTTTCTCTCTGTCCTCTCTTTCTTCAAAAACTGGTTCTCCTATGATATTTCCTATCCCAGCAACATGTACCAGTATGCATCAAATAGTCTTTCATGTCAGAAATATGATAATTCACCTCCTCAACTAAAACTGCAATCTATCCTTAGATTTTTGTTATCATAACTTCTCAAATATCTATGGCAACTCTGCACTCTTCTCCACTTCCACTGACACCACCCTGGCTGGCCAAGGCTACCATCACTTTTGACATGCATGACTACAACCACCTGTTAACTGGCTGCATTGTGGGGAAGACAGTGGGCAAAGGCCAGCTTTCCTTTTCTCTCCTTGAAATCAAATCCTATTACTCAAGCCACCACTTGAAATCTTTTCTCTCTTTTTTTTCAACTTAATTTTTTAAACATATTTTTATTGATTTCAGAGAGGAAGGGAAAGGGAGAGAGAGATAGAAACATTGATAGAGAGAATCAATGATCAGCTGCCTCCTGCACACCACCTACTGGAAATCAAGGCCACAACCTGGGCACGTGGCCTGACCAGGAATCGAACCATGACCGACTGGTTCAAGGGTCACTGTTCAACCACTGGGCCACACTGGCCGGGCTCAAGTTTAAATCTTTTAATGCTTTTTAGTGATGTTAGGATAAAAGTCATGTTACTTAGAATGGACTCCAAATCCAACACGTCTAACTCTTGCCTAACCTTACTCTCCAACTTCTGTGCTTCCCCTGCCGTGAAATTCTATCCATTCCCATCCAGGGCCCTACCCCCTTCTTCTACGGGGTGTTTGGACAGCCTTTTCCTCTAGGTGCAATGCCCAACCCCCAATCTCTTGTTTTTACCTTGTCTCAGCTAGTTCCTAATCATCATTCATACCTCAACTCAAGAGTCTCCATGTCAGAAAGACCTTCCCCAATCATCTCTCTAGGTCAGGTTACTTTGACAAATACTCAAAAGAAAAGGGGTTCAATGAGAGTACAAGAACGTTGGCAAATGATGACAGTCTCCCTGATTCATTGAAGGTGGTTGCCTAGAAGGCCATGGAGAAGTTTCTGAGGCCGACCATGTCCTTAGCAGAGAAGAGTTGAGTCAGTGATCACTGATGTTCCCGTAGCTGAGGAAAAGTATATATTTTGTAGCAAATGTATATGCCTTTTCCACCTCCGATGCTAAAGATTTGGTTTATTTTATATGACAAGTAGGACTATTGATAGAACAATATCTGAGGTGCATTTAATTACTCTATCAAAATTTCTTAATGGAAGGAACCCTGGAATAGAGAAATATGCTCACATCTTGCAGTTTCAGCTCCACTACTTAACTACATGCTTAATATTTGGAAATTATTTCAATTGATTTAAACTTTGGGTGCATTTAATACCAAATGACAAGAGGGTTGCTTGCTTTGTGTATACATGTGAATTGCCCTACTTTGTATATAATCCACAGTAAATGATGGCAATGGGCTCTTTGGATATTTATAACATACATTTGAATTTTTAAATATAATTATAATATACATTAATTATAATATAAATATAAATAATAAAACATATAACATACATTCGAATGCCAACATCACACTTAGATTCGCATCCAGTGCAGGAAACTCACTTACTCTGGGCAAATTTTGGAGGATTGTCATTAACATCAGTAAGAGTCACTGTCAGTGTCGTGGTCCCGGACAGGCCCCCGGAGTGGCCACCCATGTCCTTGGCTTGGATGACGACCAGGTACTCCTCTTTGGCTTCTCTGTCCATGTTGGGAAGGGCAGTTTTTATGATTGCTGATGGAGAGAGAAATGGGAGAAGGACTCTCAGGCAGACAGCTCATTCAAAAATAAATGTGTGAATCTCTCTCTCTCTCTCTCTCTCTCTCTCTCTCTCTCTCTCTCTCACACACACACACACACACACACACAACCCCCCCCCCACACATACATAAACACATACAAGTCCCCGCTCACACAATTTTCAGTTTTCTTTTGACATTTCACTGGTGTGTGTTTGTGATGCCAACACTAAGGAAGATTAGAATCACAGACAGCAGTAGATAACTTGCGAAAATCCATTTTAACGCGTCTTTCTAAAAACTTGCAAAAATATACATTCCAAAGTAAACTGAATGGCATACTCTTGCCTCCCAAATTAAAGTATAAATCATAACACAGCCTCATCTACCCAGGGAAACCCTGGAAGTAAAAGAATCCTACAATTTATCACAGGCTCCAAGTCCCCTACAGGAGGAGTAAATACACAAATAGCTCGAAGGCTCTGAGGTCAAAGATAAATTATTCTGATGCTCCCAAATACATTTTGAGAAGTAAAGAGTAAATGCATTTTTGGAATCAACTCAGATGAATTAGATACCAATCAGAATTCATATAGGCGAGTGTCTAAATCCCAAGGTACTATGTGTTCAACTACATTTATACTTTAAGTGTTTACTTACACCTTCTCTATTGCTAAAGAAAAATACTTAAGAAAATCAGAAAGATCATGAAAAAAGAAAACAGCGTAAAACATAAAATAATATGGAATAATCTAAAATCATGAGTGCTAAAATGTCAGTGTTTTTTCTTCTGATTTATTTTCAGGGTTTTATCTATCTGCCTCTTTGTCAGTTGTACTAATAATTTAATTTTCTTGTTAAAGATTCAAAATTTGCATAGGTCCTGAACTTATTTTGAAAATCTGTATTTAGTCCTCTCTCTACCCTTATAATTGTTTTCATAGATAAGCATTGCTAACATATGTGTATAATTCTAAAGCCATTACTTGAAAATGCATACAAATGTGCATATGTATATAAACATTTAACCACAAATATGATCATGATATAGGCATTTACTCACACAATGGATGTCTTTGAGATATCTTCTTTTAAATATATTTTTGATTTCAGAGAGGAAGGAAGAAGGAGAGCGAGACAGAACATCAATGATGAGAGGGAATCATTGATCAGCTGCCTCCTGCATGTCTCACAATGGGGATCAAGCCAGCAATCCAGGCATGTGCCTGACCAGGAATCGAACCATGACATTCTGGTTCATATGTCAATGCTCAACCACTGAGCCACACTGGCCAGGCTGAGATATTTTCTTGTTAGCACATAGAGGTCCAACTTATTACTTCTTATAGGTGCATCCTTGTTCATTTATGAGTAACTATGCGCAACTTAGTCCCATATTAATGGATACTGCAGTTATTTCCATTTCAAAGAATAGCCATCTATCTTATAAGAATATTATATTTTTTTCTGTGCCCTGAATTTTTACTTAAGTCTATATCATAGGATGCCCCTCCCCATCTTGCTAAAACCCCATAAGAAAAATGATCATGACTAGCCTAGTATATTCCTATTGAATGGATGTGTGTTGTACCTCTGGCCCAAGTGAAAGAAAACTGTTCAGATTAAAGATAATTCCCCCTTACTTCTAACCCAGGGACATCATAGATGTTCAGTTCAAACTGAGGATGAGCCACACTCTGACACTCTTGAAGTTGTAATTCTGTTTTGTTTTGTTTGTTGCTGTTTTTTTTTTTTAAACTCCTATAGTCTAATTGAATCATCTGTCTATAAAAGGTTTGTGAGAAGTTCAAGTCCCTGCATCATTTGAGTAGCTGGTGGGGCCCGAGAGTATCCTGGGAAATCTAATCCACCCAGGCAGTGTGCAGGCTCGGGGAAGAGCTGAGTTCTTATGTACTTTATTTGACCTTGACATAACTTTCATATCAAAGCCTCCCATCCGGGAGCATTCACTTGGATATCTATGCTTATTTGAAAACACTGATGGTAACATAATAATATCTTTCATTACAATTGTTTGTCTCAGGATTTGATCATATCATACTATAACTCAATACATCACACTTGCAAGGTTATAAACCAAAACGGGAAGAAAAGGAAAAAAAGAAATACAGCCATTACTTAGACGTAGATCACTATCCCTTGATTGTCTCTCTTAACCTGGCCATTCCATGGTCAATAGTTCCTTTGTTAAACTCTCCTCAATGACTCCATTCCTGCCAGAATCTTCTAAGATATGGTTAGAATACCTGTTCCTTACCTAAGTGTTAAACGTGGTTCCAGTATGCCATTGTTACACAGCCATGTACTGTGTAATGTCAATGAATAGCATATGGCTGTCCCAGACATGCCGTTGTTACACAGACATCTACAGGTAAAATGTATGTCAATGAATAGCCTATGGCTGCCCCAAGGATCGCTCCTCATCTGTGAAACTGAGAATAATACCTATTCACTTAGATTAGTTGCTCAACAGGACCCCGCTGGGAAGCTGCACATCTGGGCGATTTCACACCTCCTCTTTTCTTCTGCAACATCTGGAGGAGTTTTCCTGGTTTCTAAGGCAAGCAGGAGCCTCTCCAAGGTTTTGTCAGGGCATGGGGCACATATAATTGGCTTTAATACAAACTATAATAAACAGCGCTTG
>NW_006282381.1:3148971-3159169 GCF_000327345.1 Myotis davidii
TCTCAACCTCAGTAGCAGTAACTTGTTAGAAAACCCAAGACTGAATTTCTGGAACATTTTTCTGCTGCGTGGTGGCTGTAAAGGCAGGAGAGGAAAAACACACAAGTGCCCTTTGCTCTCCTATTTGTTCTCCATTGGGGTGGGACGTGTTCACTTTTTTTGAAATTCCTATTCAAAAGGCAAATCAATCCACTTGCATAAATATTGCAAGATATTGATAAGCTCCTAAAATAGAAATTTTGAAACTGCCTGAAAACGTCCTTCTGCTTCTCCCTAAATCATTTGCTTTGGTTCCCATATTACCCCGAGCCCTAGAAGGCTCAGGCTGTGTCCTCTGTGGGTGAGAGAACTGCCATATGTATACATACATACACATACATACATACATATGTTGTTTGGTATTACATACCAGCCAACACAGAGCAGAAAATACTCTGTGTGATCAGGCTGTTTTTCCTCTCCGATTTGAGAAATAAAAAAATTTGACCCATGAATACCCCACCCCAAATTTGCTAAAATGTTCAATTAAGAAGCATTTTTATGCATTTTCAACTTTGATTTTTAAAAGGTAGCTAGGAACTCCCTCTATACTCTTTTCACCAGTATAAACAAATTTAAAACACCTTGCGATGGTGCTAATTTTCTATTTTTTAATTTATTGGCTTGAGAGAGAGCCACACATTGGTTTGTTGTTCCACATATTTATACATTCATCGGTTGATTCTTTTATGTACCACGGCCGGGGATTGAATCGGCAACCTTGGCATAGCAAAACAATGCTCTAACAACTGAGCTACCCTGTCCAGGGCACGATGGTGTTAATTTTAAATAGCTTCCCATTGCCCCAAATCTGAATTGTGTCTCCTTTTGTCACCGTCATGCTCAACCCCACATGCCTATGTCTCCCACATGCTTATGGTCACACCTTCTCAATGCTCAGAAACGTGTTCATAAACTTAAACGTGATGTTGAAATGCCCATGACACCAACTCGGCAACAGATTCAGGTGTTCAATTTATGGCACTCAGCGTGACAATATTCTTTCTGCTGAGACAGTTAGTAAAACTCCTTGATGTAGATATTTGCTAAATAACCTCACAAAAAATAAAATCAACTTATTTTTTCCAATGGAAATTTCAGGATTACAACTTGGAGTTGAACCGATGAAAAATATCACCCCTGGTATCTCTGGCTTTTGTAATTTTCCAACACAGCAACTGTTCTGGGGTTTAGACTTAGACCCTTTTCACTAGTCCCCCTTGAGTAAGTCACAGAACATCCTGGGGACCCACCTTTTCCTTGAAAACGGAGGCACTAATGTGTTGAGAAGGAAAAACAAACCAACACAATTGGTGTTCAGGAGGATGAGCAGGTCCCGCTGGATTCTCAATAACATTAAACGCAGATTCAATTCAGAAAAGAAATGTAAACAAATACTTTTTAGAAGTCTTTCCCTGGAACTTCATTTTGAAAATCTAATCAGAAAAATCAATTAATGAAAACAGTCCATCCTCCAGGAATTCAATTCAATGCGGGTATTGAAACTGGCACAGGGGAGCAGGAAAGAGAAGGTCTGGGGATCGAGATGAACCCTGGTAGGAAGATTAAAACAGGGAAGGGGGACCTTGCTCTGAAACTGGCATTCACTACCCTACAGTGAACAGTCTGACTGTGACTATAGCTATGAATTAGATTGATGGGTGATGTCTGATGATAGATGATCGATAGATAGATGAATAGATAGATATGATAGATAGATGGTAGATAGATACATACATAGATACAGATAGTAGATAGATAGATAGATAGATAGATAGCTAGATAGAGAGATAGATAGATATGATAGATAGATGGTAGATAGATACATACATAGATATAGTTGGTAGATGATAGACAGATATAGATAGATATGATAGATACAGATGGTAGATGATAGATAGATGATAGATAGATAAATTGATAGACAGATAGATATAGATAGATAAACAATAGGTGGCTGATAGAAGATCTGCATTTGGAGAAAATAATTTCCTCATATATTTCTGGTGCTTCATTCTCCTGTACTTAAAAGGCATGGCCTTATCTTATATTTGTTCAATCAAATGGAGATTTCTCTGGTGCGGCACTTGAAGAATTTAAATCCTAGACCGGCCTAAGTTCTACTATGTGCTAAGCAGCTGCTCCTCATGCCTCATCATTCAGAGAGTACTTCTGATTAGAATCCCGTCTCAGACACCTCAAAAATTTAAAATGTGTGTGTGTGTGTGTGTGTGTTTTCTTCCCAATGTCTCAGACACCTCAAAAATTTAAAACGTGTGTGTGTGTGTGTTTTCTTCCCATTGTCTTTGGCGTTATCATTTGGGAAGCATTCTGTATCCGTCAGGAAGACTTTTTATAATTTCTGTGCTATCAGGAGATTGAGAGGCTGCCAGAGAACGGCAAGGAGGTGCTGATTAACTCCTTTGTCATCGTGAAGGCTGATTACTGTAATTCAGCCCTTGTGGGCCCCCCAGACTGTGCCGCTCAAAGACTGCAGTTGATATGAAATGCTGCGCTCGACTCCTCTCTTGAATGCAACTTGTTGAGCCCGTTATCCTGGTCACGAAACCACTAGCTTTGTCGTTCCCCGAAACTCTTGCCATTTCAATGTGCGATTGTTATCCTACTATCTGTAAAACTCACTTCGCAATAAGTCTTTTTTTGGGGGGGAGTCACAGACTGCACCCATACTTTCTGCAACCGTGGGATCTGGGCCACAGCAGCCAGTGATGAGGGTGAGGGATATATACCCAGAGCTGCTTCAACACGTGCCCACATTACCACTGAAGAATAGCTTCAGTATAATCCCTTCAATCACGCCCAACCTGCACGAATATGTCACAAAGGAGAAAGCGACACATGAGAAAGCTGCTCGCCTCCACAGGGTACAAAATCTCCTGTGTTTCTCTTTCTCCGTGACTAGAACTAGGAATTAGCGAGATGGGTAATGACTGATGACAGACAGGTAGATAGACCGAAAAACAGACAGACAGACAGGAAGATACATAGATACAGATGGGTGATAAAAGAGTCTCTATTTGGAGAAACTAGATTTCTTATCTATTTCTGGTTCTTTTGTAAAACAGAACAATATAATTGGAAGCTAATTCATTAAATGCATCAGTAATCAAAGGGTTATTTATACATTTTGACTTGATACTTTTAAAATCAGAACTTATTCCAAGAAAATTTAAAATGTTCCTTTCTTGCTTCTTTTTAGAGTGTATTCACTTTTTGTATGATATTTCGTAAAGACAACCAATTTAAATATGTAACAAGGTTAATATTAACTTACTGGTTAAGATTATATAGATTAAAAGTATACACTAAAGCCGAAACCGGTTTGGCTCAGTGGATAGAGCGTCGGCCTGCAGACTGAGGGGTCCCGGGTTCGATTCCGGTCAGGGGCATGTACCTGGGTTGTGGGCACATCCCCAGTAGGAGATGTGCAGGAGACAGCTGATCGATGCTTCTCTCTCATCGATGTTTCTGGCTCTCTGTCTCTCTCCCTTCCTCTCTGTAGAAAATCAGTGAAATATATTAAAAAAAAGTATACACTATGAAGGAGATGTTTATTTTTATCTTTATAATTATGTTACAAATGTCTGTAGCAACATAAAATGCTGATAACAATTTCTAAATTTTATTTAAAAAGAATATTTGTCATAATTATTTTGTATTATAATGTGCTTATAAAAATTTGGCAAAGAATATACATAAAGATAACGTGAAGTGTTTTGTAAAGGAATAGAAGGCCCTCTCCTTCCCGCAATAAATTTCCCTGAACTCTCTAATGCAGCGGTTCTCAACCTGTGGGTCGCGACGCCTTTGGCGGTCGAATGACCCTTTCACAGGGATCGCCTAAGACCATCGAGCATATCAGATATTTACATTACGATTCATAACAGTAGCAACATTACAGTTATGAAGTAGCAACAAAAATAATTTTATGGTTGGGTCACAACATGAGGAACTGTATTTAAAGGGCCAGAAGGTTGAGAACCACTGCTCTAATGGGAGTCGTAGTACGGTACCTGCTAGAAAAAGGGCTTTGGGGTTAGACATATGAGAACTTATTTTGGTAGGAGTGCTACCCACCATGTGATCTTGGGCAGACAACTGAAACTCACCGAAGCTCACAAATCTCTTGTGTAAAATGCTATTTAGTGCTAAACCAGAGTTTCAGTTTGGTACATGTGAGATAAAAAGCCAAATGCATTACTTTATACACATATAGATATTATTACATATAGATATAGGTACATACACAGAGACATATAAATATATACATATTTTTGGATTTATATTTCCAAATATATTCATACATCAGACATATATTTATACCTAACTTTGTATTTACATTTTATAAATATATACCTATTGATAGATATTTATGTAAACACAATTTAGGTACTCATTCCATGTAATAATAATCACAATACACTTATTTTAATAAAAATTAGTAACGAAGTTTCTGTTCTGCGATGCTACAAGACATGAACATCCCTCACCAACTTCAGAATGGTATGCCTCTGCAGTGATTTCCAGGCAACAACAAAAATCTGCATCCAAATATCTACATAATCTGTGCCCAGCTGATCTTTTACCACAACATTCTACACAACACATGGCTTTTAAAAAATGGAGATCTAATGGACATATAGCATTGTCTTAGCTTCAGGTATAACCAAATGTTTTGATGTTTGCATGTACACGCAGTGCTCACCACAATAAGATATGTACCTTTCTTCAGACGTTCCTCATACTGTGGTGCCTGCACAAGTTTGTGGAGAGTCAGCCCAGACCACCCTGGGCCTTCACTCGGCCTCTTAGAACGCCATTCATGTTCTCAGGTCTAGCTCTGATGTTGCAGAGACAAAGAAGCCCTCCCAGGCAGAGCTAATGACTCCCTTCCTTTCCACCTTCATGCACCTTTGCTAGGACCTGACTCACGGCATTTAGCTTTATGTCTTTTCTCCATTTCACCACGTCCTCTATGATTTCAACCTGTCCTGAGAGCCAAGTACTGTGGGCAGGAACCATATCTTATTCATCTTCCGATGCCCAGAACCAAACCTAATCTCTGGCACATAATGGGTACTCAACCAATGTAGGAGAGAATAAAAGAATACCAAGGAAATGAATGAAGGTAGGAGGGATGAAGGAGGGAAAAGAAAGGCAGAAAAAAGTGGTAATAGAGTTTTTCCTAGCTGCTTTGGGGACTCAGTATTGGAGTATGCAAACACTGGATAAATGTCAGTAATTGTCATGTCTACAGGGTCCAAAGAACTAGATACAAATATAATATAACAGAGCCACCAAGTGGGGAGGGGGGGATCAAGATTTGAATCTAAGTCTTGCAACCTTCAAGGCTCAAAAAATGCCCAGGACTATTCCGGACCATCTCATGAGTCACATCTTAAGGTCATACCAGTTTGCCAGAGGAAGGTCATAAGGTCATGACACTTCAATGATTGCCAGTGAGGTGAGTGTGTTTTGCAGATTAAAGAACCCAAGGGCTCTCTCTGTTTCTCTAGATATTTTACCCATTTCATAACTGACATTTGAGTTGTTTACTAAGCGCCTCGGTGTATGTTCATGGGTTAGTGTTCTAATATTTCAGATAATCTCAGGATTACTAAAAAAAAGGGGGGGGGTAATGCTGATGAACTATTGTATCCTAGTAACATTTCATGAATTTAATTATTTGAAGGTGAATTCATGAAAAAACAGTTGCTTTCATCTCCAGGGGTGGGCAAACGTTTTGACTCAGGGCCACAATGGGTTCTTAAACTGGACCGGAGGGCCGGAACAAAAGCATGGATGGAGTGTTTCTGTGAACTAATATAAATTCAAAGTAAACATCATTACATAAAAGGGTACGGTCTTTTTTTTTTTTTTTTAGTTTTATTCATTTCAAACGGGCCGGATCCGGCCCGCGGGCCGTAGTTTGCCCACGGCTGATCTACACGCTTTACCAATAATGCCTTAGTCTTACTTGTCATTTTTCAAGTGCCATTTTTATTTATTTCTCTTGGCATATATACAGATATGACATTCACATTCTCCTAAAATTATTTAGAGGTAAAATTAGCCAAAACTGTATTATTAGATGACTAGTAGGGGTTTGGCATATGGTCCAGCAATGAGAAAGGTCTCAGGCCATGTCACATAGACTGTACCACGCAAGATTCCAAATCTGGGTCTCTAGAATTTTAGTTATAAATAAATTAGTGAAGTTATCCACTCTCTTTCGGCCAAAAACCCCCCAAAAAACTAACCAAACAAACAAAAACCCCTCCATATCGTGCTTACTAAGATATTTTTCCAACAATCTCCTCCTATGTTATCACAATATCTTAACATGAGTCTGACAGACATGACTTCTTTCTTTGACTTAGAGAATCTTGACTTATACAGTTCATATGTATTTAACTCTATAGGACCCTCCCCATTTATTTTTGAAAACTGGTGCTAGAGAACAGTAGGCTTGCAAGCTGTAAATTAGACCATGAGGAACTATCCAGTATCTTAATATATACAAATTACTTATTTGCATGTGAATTTCCTGTCTCAGGAGGCAGTATACTCTTTGACTAAATAACTGTACTTCTTTCTCCCCCTCCTGTATGGTTCACATGCATGTCCAGATCCATATCCGCAGGAAATGACACAGGAAATAGTTGTAAGTGAATTGGCAATGATGCTCTGTGTCTATCGCTTTACACTCTGGGCGTAGTGACTTGTGTGTGGAGTGTCTCCTCTGCAGTTCCTGGATTCCCCTATTAAGCAATTCTTCACAGGCCACCCCTTTCCAGCATCAACACATGACTAGCCAATAACTGGTGCGACTCAAACTGCCAATTTCGTGTTCCATTGAAATCCTTGCAATTATTCCTATTCACAATTGATGATGCCTCAATCAAGTGGAATTATTTCTGTGAAGAATATGATGGCTCTATTCTTTCCTTAAGCTGCAATTCCAATAACTAATTATACATACAAGCAGTATGGGTGGTTTAAAGAAGCAAAGTGAAAGTTGCTAAAGACTGGATGCTTTCTCCACGGCAGGGTCATGCAGAAGCTAAAGCAGGGGCTAGGCAATGTCCACTGAGAAATGGAGCTGGAATGGAGACCTCAAGCTAAATAAAGTCAAGCAAGTCTTTTCAGCTTTTAGTACCTTAGTCTCCTCATCTGGACAACAGAGACTTTTAACAACTACCTCCGACCTCACATTATAACAGCATGCAGCGTTGCTCACAGAGCATCACAGAGGTTCAAATATGAAGTGAATTGATATTATCTCCGAATGCTAGGTGGTGCTGATTCCTCTCCTTCCCCATTGGAACTCTGGCCCCACACCTTAGTCAGACACAGCATGTCATGTGGATCGAAGCCCATGAAGTTTGAAGAACCTGGGTGTTTTTTAAAATATATTTTTATTGATTTCAGAGAGGAAGGGAGAGAGAGATAGAGACATCAAAGATGAGAGAGAATCATTGATGGGCTGCCTCCTGCATGCCCCATACTGGGGATCAAGCCCATAACCCGGGCATGTGCCCTGACCGGGAATTGAACCGTGACCTCTAGGTTCATAGGTTGAGGCTCAACCACTGAGCCATTCAGGCAGGGCAGGAGCCTGGGGTTTGATATCACACATTGGGTTTGATTGGCCCTTCCATTTCCAAGTGCTACCATTAACATGGGCAATTTTTTTTAAATGTCTCTGGGCATCTGTTTTCTTTTTTGCTTCATAGAGATGGTTCTTACCTCATAATTTTTCTTATTTTTTTTTGTTCTTAAGATGATTAAGACAGATAATGCATATTATTATGTTATTATTTAACATCTGTTAATTACATATATATGTTATTAGCTGATCACTATTACTATGACTATAACTGCCACTGATACCATGCTATTGCTGGGTGATTGTGAAGACCAATTACGATAAAAAAATAATAATATTCCATATCTTATAGAACCTCCTTTAGGCCAGGCCCTATACAGGGACAAAGTCTATATGCATATAAGGTGCTTAGGGTAGTGGTTGGCACGGAGTAGATATTCACCTACGTAGCTATTATAATTATTATCACTATTACCTTATCTTTCCACATCACAACCATCCAGTTAAGTAGCAATTACAGTTCCTGCTAAACAATGAAGGCATATGAACTTCTGTGATCTTAGTTAATTGACTTATATTCTATGAACTCCAACATGGTTGAGATAGTAATAGACCTAATGATCTTGGCACTTCCTGCTTCATCAAGTTGTCTCTCCTACACCTTGGAGGTTAGCTGATCACGGATCGCTAACTTCAGAGGACTCTGCCTGGTAGGTTTGCATGTCAGCCACAAATGATATCATTGCCCTTCCTCTTTGAGTAATCTCTAACCCAGAGATGCAACACCAACTCAGGGACCCGTCACTCAACAAATTCCCACCAACCCACTAACCCTGATTGCAAGTATCTACAAAATGCAGAGAATAAGTGAGACCCTAGCCAAGAGACTGCCTCTGCTGATAAAATGTTCCCAATTAACTCACTCTTCAACCTCAAATTCTTAGAGAAATGTCTGGCTAATAAGTCATGCCTTTGCCTCCTGGGTCATTGAGCATTGCAACAAATGATCACTGTATCACTTCTGCGTGGGGCGGGGCAGGCTCCCCACTCATAAAAGCACAGCCCAAGGCTCAGAGATGAGGGACTACAATGTGCTTGCCATTGCTTTAACCCAGGTCAGAAGAGCACGTCCACTTCAATGAGAGGGCTTGGCCGAAAAGGGGAGGGACTTCCTTTAATGATGGCAGCTGCCACCAAGCACATGGACATGTGCTGAGAACGCGCCTCAGTTCCCTTCCAAGTCAGATCAGCAACCAGGCTGGGCTTGACAATATTTTAGCATTTCCATGCTTATACTGCGTTTTTCCCTTATCGGCCAAATCTGCTTATAAAACATTGAGGCGTAGAAAAGTGGAAAGTGTTCAGGTGTTGAGAGTAGTTACATATCCGAAGCACTTAAACATCCTGATGCATCTACAATAATTCAAGGGGCTCAGAGCTCCCAACTACCCCTGGATAACTTCCTCACTGTCCCTTCTATGTCTTTCCACCCAAGCCCCTCCTCCACCTCTTCGTTTCAAGGTCTGCTTTTGAAACCCCCCTACATTCTGCTTTGGGGCCGCAGGCTGGCTTTCTTCCCAGCAGAGTGACTTGTCGCCTTTCCTTCACGTTCTCTCTCAAAAGAGAATTCTCCTCCTCCATTCTTCATGCCACCTCTCAATGCTGCTGAGCGAGCCCTCAAACACACCAGTGTCTGTGAGAGATGTACCATCAACTACCTTCCACTGGCACAGTGCTCACCCCTCCTTCTCACTCTTCCTTATTATCATGGGTTTTGGGGTTTTTCCTCCTTTTTATTTAACCACCCCCCAAATTGCTTGGACCCATGTAGTCCAGGCTCCCCTTTGTGGACCAAAGTGCCCTGAGCTCTATTTTGCACAGACTAAGAAGTCGTGTCACAAATAACTGGCGAGGAATAAATCTGCCATTCCACCAATGTGCGCTGAGGACCTACTGTACATCAAGCCCTGTGGCAGGTACTAAGGATACAGGGGAGGAGACGGGCAAGGAGGTTCACTTCACTTCCTTACATTCCAAGAATTTATGATCTACATGAAGCAGAGCAAGTAGGCTCACACCTCATCGGATTTCTGGGCCCCAGCCTTTTCATTTGTAAAGCTGGGAGAGTGATGTTTACCTTGTAGGGAGAAGAGAGAGAGAGAGAGAGAGAGAGAAGAGAGAGAGAGAGAGAGAGAGAGAGAGAGAGAGAGAGAGGCGTCACCAGCAAGAGCTGTTATTATAAGTGGTTCTCAGATACACTGGTCAATGTTACTAACTACGACTATTAATACAGGTCATTGCGAATATTGAAACCCAGATATGAGTATGCCCCATAACAGAGAGGCGAGCACAGGGGACTGAATGTCTATGTCCCCCCAGGATAGAGATAATCAGACTTGTATAAACAAGAGGCCTGCTGACCTTCCTAGGAGTCAAGCCGGAGGCAAAACCACTGGGAAGGGAAAGTGAGGTAGATGTTTGGTTACCAGAGAGTTAAGCTACAGAGGGAGAGGAAGGGAGCATTGTGAC
>NW_006282381.1:3159214-3161509 GCF_000327345.1 Myotis davidii
CGGATCTATTGTTCCCTCGGTGACAGTTGTCACAATACATCAGAGCTCCGTTTCTTCAACTACATCAAGTGGCTGATGATTCTTATTCTCTATATTAAAATTAAAAACTGTAACAAATAAGTACAGCTTCTGTCTCCTGCTCTGTATTTTTAAAAATGATGACTCCCCCTTCTCTTTCTCTTTCTTGATACTTTTTTTAAAAAAAAAATGTTTCTATTGATGTCAGAGAGGAAGGGAGAGGGAGAGAGATAGAAACATCCATGATGAGAGAGAATCATTGGTCAGCTGCCTCCTGCACATCCCACACTGGCGATCGCCCTGATCGGGAATTGAACTGTGACCTCCAGGTTCGTAGGTCGATGCTCAACCCAGTGCCATATCAGCTGGGTTCTTTGCAGATTCTTAATAACTCCTCACACTCCATTTACTCTGTAGTATTCTTTTTAATGTCTTTGTTCCAACAAATCTAAGTGAAGATACACATTTTGGGGATGTGTGTTTGGTGTGCGAGAGCAAGAATGAATTTATGTTGAAGCTCTACCACCTCTCTATGTCTGCTTCCTCCAATTCGATTCAGTGGACACTCACTAATTACCTCTTGTTCGCTAAGGATTAGGCGTGGCGGTGGGGACTGTGTGAGATTCCCTGCGGCTGAGACACCCACAGGGGCGGAAAGACTGCTTCCTTCAAACTCTCCGCGGCTCGTGGTAATTACAGAACCTGAGGTTTACATGCGTGTCTGCTTTTGACCTTTTCACAATAATCATGCACGCCGTTGATTCTGACAACTTGCAGTCCCTGCTCGCACACGTCATTTTAGGCGGTGAAATGCTGAATAACATTCCATCTCTACCAGGAACTTCTGTGGTGTGCACATGAGTGCAACATAGTTACGAGAAATTATGCGGATCAGGGAAAATATTATGGACGAGGACAAAGGAATAGATTTACCTTCAAGTCTGACGATTGCGTTTTGGGTAAAAAGTCACCCACCTTCTCTCATCATGACTTCCCTGTATTAAGTGGAGAACACTAAACCTGTTTATCTAAGATGAGCAAAGTGTTAAATCAGGGAAATGTGTGTGAGGTTGCCTAGAAAACACATTTTTCCTACGCTTCAAAGCATAGCATAATAAGTGAATTATTCAAGGTCACAGTATTGGGAAATCTGTTGAAATTCAGAATTTTTTGACTTCAAGTCCAGTATTTCTCTGGGTAAGCACATACGTCAGCAATAGTTTTTATTTTTTTTAGCCAACCTTGTGAAGAACATACATTTGCTGAGAATCTATACAGCAAATCAAAATATACTGTGTAAGTGCTTGCTGGTTTGGCTCAGTGGATAGAGCATTGGTCTGAAGGGTCCCGGGTTCAATTACTACTGGTCAGGGCACATGCTCGATTTGTGGGCTCGATCCCCAGTGGAGGGCATGCAGGAGGCAGCTGATTGGTGATTGTCTCTCATCATTGATCTCTCTCTCTCTCTCCTCCTTCCTCTCTGAAATCAAGAAAAATATATTTAAAACAACAACATAAAAAACACACAAAATGTACTGTGTAATAAATAGAGGCATACTATATTGAAAATTACTAAGATCTTTAATTTTTTTTCTTTCTTTCCCCCCCAGGAATTGTTGCTAAGCAATGGCCCCAAAGAAGTCCAACTATAGGGCAATGCTGTTAATTCTTTTGGAACCTATTAGGCATTATTTCAATAGCTACTTGCCTGATCGTTTCATAATCCCAAAGTATGAAATTATTTCTGTTGTTTTATATACTTAGAGGCAAATGAAATTTCATAAGCCTCATTATTTTCCTGCATGCAAACGATCTGTTATTATGAAGGAATTCGACGGGTTCATTTCTGGTGTAAGTAAATTTTCAATGAATTCTTTAAAAATATATATATATATTATTGATTTGTAGGCATTATTTCAATTGCTACTTGCCTGATCATTTCATAATCCCAAAGTATGAAATTATTTTTGTTGTTTTATATACTTAGAGGCAAATGAAGTTTCATAAGCCTCACTATTTTCCTGCATGCAAACGATCTGTTATTATGAAGGAAATCGACGGGTTCATTTCTGGTGTAAGTAAAGTTAATTTTCAATGAATTCTTTTTTTAAAATATATTTTATTGATTTTTTACAGAGCGGAAGGGAGAGGGATAGAGAGTTAGAAACATCGATGAGAGAGAAACATCGATCAGCTGCCTCCTGCACATCCCCTACTGGGGATGTGCCCGCAACCCAGGTACATGCCCTTGACCAGAATCAAACCTGGGACCCTTCA
>NW_006282381.1:3161538-3168000 GCF_000327345.1 Myotis davidii
ATGAATTCTTTTTTAATAAATATTCTTTTATTGATTTCAGAGAGGAAGGGAGTAGGAGAGAAAGATAGAAACATCAATGATGAGATTCATTCCTCGACGGCCTCCTGCACACCCCCTACTGGGGATCCAGCCTGCAACCCAGGCATGTGCCCTTACTGGGAATCAAACCGTGACCTCCTGGTTCATAAGTTGATGCTCAACCACTGAGCAACACTCGCCAGGTTTAAAGAATTCTTACCTGAGGGAATCAGGACAATATAAAAAAATCAAACTTTCTTTCTTCCTTAGTGGTCTTTTATACATATGCTAATTTTGTCAGAATACTTCAAATTTAACTCTAACTTCTTTTCACAGCAGAGCAAGAAAAAAGGGGCCATGTCACCATCTCCCACCATCTTTAGTTTCTCATCTTTGCAAAAGCTTGAATAATGTCATTCAAATCAATGACCATTGAGAGAGCACCACCAATGCAATAGGCACTGTGCTAAGAGTTGGAGATACAAGGCCAATGAGGTACAGTTCTCTGGCGTGGGTAGAGTCGCTCACAATGCAAAAGACGAGGCAGGCATGAGCAACTGCCAGCTAAAACGAAAACCCACCCCTCTGGGTTTGAACCCTGCTCTCACTGTGCGCATCGCTCTATCATGACACTTTACCCCCGATTTGTTTTCTGTATGTGCTTTTGCTCTTATTTTAGCATCTACCTGGCCTACGCATCTCCATCAAAATTAAGTGTCCCTGCTCCAGTCTTTCCACTCCCAAAATATATGGCTGGCCCCTTGCTTAGTCACCCGAACCCTTTGGGCCAGAGAGAAGTGATTTCCATGACTCCATGTTGTAAAAGGCAGCCCCAAACTTAGAATCGGGACACCCATCGGATCCCAGGAGCACCACAGACGGTGTGACAGCACTGTGACATCTCTACTCAAATGTCAAATTATGAGTGAGGCTTCCCTGACCAGCCTTCAAAAAATAATAACCACTCTCAAGGGCCCCCCTGTTCTTCCTTACCCGGCTGCCAACACCTCTGCCCACAGGCATCCCAGTGGCAGCACACGGACAAGAAACCAATGGCTTTGCTTGTTCAGTGGTATTTACCCACCCCCAGAATAATACCTGACACACAGTAGGTTCTCAATACATTTTAGTATTTTTCAGTGACACCATGCATGAATGGACATCTTTTTTGCCCCCATGTGAGCTTATGGGGAATCTGATATAAAAGCAAACACATACGGCCTGACCACTGGGGCTCAGTGGTTGAGCATTGACCTATGAACCCAGAGGCCACGGTTTGATTCCTGGTTAGTGCACATGCCCGGGTTTCAAGCTCTATCCTGGGAGGCATGTGGGAAGCAACCAATCAACGATTCTCTCTCATCACTGATGTTTCTTTCTCTCCCTCTCCTTTCCTCTCTGAAATCAATAAAATATTTTTTTTAAAAAGTAAACACATATAAGTGAATGGCCATCTGCACCCCTATTGAGAAGCTGTATGAAGGTCTAATTACAGCCAACTCCCCCCACTTTTCCATCTCTACAGGGGGACCTTCTGGCCCCAGAAAGCTCAAGAGCTGAGGCAACACTCTCTACTCAACAGAGAGCTTGGAGGTGCACCTGCTGTGTGCCTGTGAACCATGCTGAAGAGCGCAGGATCAAATTACTGTTGTTCTTCTCACTCTTACATAAAACCCTGTGCTTGTAAAACTTCAGTACCTTGACATTTATTAAAATGGTTGCATGGGAAAATGAGACAGATTGACTTGGCGACAGCTGTTGGCAGCCAGCATGGAGAGACGGTTCTTTGTCAAGGCGACAACCAGGGGATGTGCAGCAAAAATGCAGACACCAGGACCTAATGTGGGCGGGCTGGGAGCTGGCTCTGAAAGGCCACTCCCCACTCACCTTCTCATGGACCTGAACAGCCACGGGCCTTCTGGCCTGCATTCTAGTGTTGCTCCACCTAGATAATAGGGCAGGGTTTTTCTGTGTGTGTGTGTGTGTGTGTGTGTGTGTGTGTGTGAGAGAGAGAGAGAGAGAGAGAGAGACAGAGAGAGAGAGAGAGAGAGAGAGAGAGAGAAAGAGAGTGTATTCAATGTGAACAAACTTCAATTTCCCACCCAAATTCATTTTGAAGTCAATGATCCATGATGCCAATGATTTCAGTCGGTGAGACCCAGTAATAAGAAATGCAAGATTCACCCGACCAGCGTGGCTCAGCGGTTGAGCTTTGACCTATGAACCAGGAGGTCACAGTTCAATTCCTGATCAGGGCACATACCCAGGTTGCGGCCTTGATCCTCAGTGTGGAGTGTGTAGGAGGCAAGTGATCAATGATTCTTTGTCTTTCCCTCTTTCTTCCTCTTTGAAACCAATAAAAACATATTTTAACAAAAGAAATGCGAGATTCAAGGCGGGTGGTATTTGGGTTAATGCCTTTCAATGAAAATTCAAATTTTGTTAGGTAAGGGAACTCCAGTACCTGTGTTGAAATTACATACCAAGCCCACTAAATAGGTTATCAAAATCTGAACTTTATCAGAGCCCTAGAAGTAGCTATGATCATCCAGCCTTAGAATAAAGAATAGCATCTCGGGAATAGGAAATATCTTAGTGATGGGCACACACTAGAGAAGGTCATATGAGTCATGTCAAACCTGACTCTTCCTCCACAGTTCACATTCAGGACTTCCCAGGCCAGCTGTCCCCTCCGACATTCTAAGCCACGTTGTCACCCCGTCCGATCTCTTTCTCAGAAACCTGGTGACCATTCAGAGGCTTATCTTTGTTATAAACAAATGTTTATAGGCAACACAGAGCTTCTGTTTGTCTTTCTTCTTCCTTCAGCACATTTTTCAGTTACTGTCGATGACAGCCTTCAATAGCTACCTGCCAGAGTGTAGGAGGTGCCTCACTTTAGAGTTCATATGAAATGTAAATAAGACAAATGCTGTTTTTAAACTTGTTTTTCTGCATATCTATTTTCAAATAGAAATTGATGCCATTTTAGAACAGATTCCATTATGACAATTCTGATGTTTTATAACTATAATCTGGTATATGCCTGGTGAATAGGAAATGGAACATGGTGTGGGGAGAGGGGGAAGGGAGGGGAATATTTCTTTCTAACTATTGTAGAAAACTACAGACATCTATACACAGAGTGAGATAAAAACTTCAACAAACTACTACCCTTACAAACATTTTCCCAGTACCTGATTATTAACAATCCTTGTTTAGTTAACTCCTAAAAGGATTATTAACAATCCTTGTTAACTCCTGTTGTTGTTAATATTGTATTTTTATTGATTTCAGAGAGGAAGGGAGAAGGACAGAGAGATAGAAACATCAATGATGAGAGTGAATCACTGTTCAGCTGCCTCCTGCACGCCCCCTACAGGAGATCAAGCCAGCAACCCAGGCATGTGCCCTGACCTGGAATTGAACCATGACCTCCTGGTTCATAAATCAACATTTGACCACTGAACTCTGTTGGCCGGGCCAAGAGAAAGGTTTAAAAATACAGTGGTCTCCCCTTACCCATGGTTTCCCTTTTTGCATTTTCAGTTACCTACAGTCAACCCTGGTCCAAAAACTATTAAATACTAAATAAAAAATTCCAGAAACATACAATTCATAAATTTTCAATTGGGCGCCATTCTGAGTAGCGTGATGAAATCTCACACCATCCTGCTTCATCCCCACCGCCCCCCCAGGACCTGAATCACCCCTTTGTCCAGAGCAGCGACATTGTCGATGTTACCCGCCCGTTTGTCACTTCGCCATTTGTTTATCAGATCAGGAAGTCAGGATCAGTGAGATTTGACCCCAGATCTTTGAAATTACGGAATGCCTTAGCTTTATTGTCCAAGGACTAGTACTCACTAGTGTTTCCTATTACTACTATTTGTGTGTGGGGTTGCTATGTATACACTGCTGAGAACAAGAGCGAGCAAGGACATCAAATTTGCATCTTGCTTCATCATGTAAATACAGTCATTATTGTTTTCACTGATGGCGCATGAATGTATTTGTTATTTAATAACACCATTAGGCAATCTCAATTTCTGTCCTACAGAGATTCCCCAGATGTCAGAGTGCAAAGGTAGCTTTTAAGGTAGATCATAAATACCGCAGCAACGTTACTAGAGTTAATGGGATGGAAAGGGAAGTTCCAACAGTAGTCTGTCACACGCAATAAAATTTTACCACTCATGGAAACTACTTTTAAAGAAACTCTCCGGCTATATCTACATAAAAAAAAAAAATCTATGTAATTATGGCTAGGCTTACATTTACCCACCAGTTCAATCCTGTTAACCTCATGAACACTAAAATTACTCATTTACTGAAGTCCACATTCATGCTCCTCGTGGGCATATAAAAAAGCCTCGCTTGTAATAAAATAATCCCATTTAAGATTTTGAATGGGATATTACGCATAATCACAAATTGTAAAGTGACTCTAGTATAATTCTTAAATCATTTAAAAAAAAAGTGTTATTTCTACAGCCACACACTCTTTGGCCCCTCCCTGCCTAGGAAAACTCCCAACTTGTGTCTATTTCACTGGTTCTAAGCACAGTACCGGGAACAGAAGAGCCTGAAAAATCCACGTATTCTATACATATTGCTTAAACCTGTCTGGGTGGAAATACCCATTTATTTCCATATTATAACCACATCATTTTCTCACTGTAAGGGAATACAGACTAGTTCTTATACTCAAAATTTCTTAAGAATCAGGGTTTTATGCTAAGTGGGAAGTCTATCAGGTTTTTGATAAATGAAGAACTGATACTCTTGAGACAAATTATTCTTTTCAAGTAACTATATTTTAGACCCCCTCATCCAATATTCTTAAATCACCCATATTTGTATATATTTAAACTGATTATTATTATTCAAGAATGTTGTTACTTTATCACTGTTCTTTCATAAGATTCAATACAATCCTTTATACAAGAGCAATAATAATTGTAACAATAAAAATCAAACATCTCATTCCCTGACATATTTTCTTTATCGCACTTTGACAATAAACAAGAAAATGTAGAATGGGTGCATTTATAACATGACTTATGCTGACATCTCTCTGGTTGTTTTGTACAGCTCCATGAAGTTAGGACCATGTCCATCCCAGGCATCATTCTATTCCTCAGAGCAGAAGTGATCAATAAACATCTATTTACTGAACTGAAAATAAACATTGATCTAAAAGAGGACATTAAAGTGTTTAGAGACTCTTTTTTCTTCCCTCCCCCTTTTTTTTTCTGGACTCATTGACTTGTGTGTTTATTTTCTCTCCCTAACCATCCTCTCTAATAGGAGATAGGAAACCTAATGCAGGAGAGCTTGAATTCAGACAGGTCTGATCAAGAAACCAGCTCTGAGTTTTACTACTTGAGCAGCTTCCAGAAATTTTGTGCATAGCCTTCATTTCCCTCATGCAAAGGGATGATCACAGCACCTGCTTACCCACTTACATGGGATATACTAGGATATATGTAATGAAATGGCGCATAGTCAGTGATCAATACATGGTATCTTCCTTCTTAAATTTTCTGAACAGAAGATGATATCCAGAGGTATGTGCCATGAGTGAGAAGTCACTGCATCCGGATGGAGAGACCGAACTAAAGGAGATGCATTTGTGTTGTGGACTACTCTTACGTAGCATCCTTTTGTCCCTGGTCTGTTATCAGCAATGCCATAGTTACTGTTCCCAAATAATCAGATGATCAAATGCTATACATATTGAGTATGAGGAGAGAACTCAAAGGTATAGTCTAAGCATCTTAAAAGCATCCATTTTTCAAATCCAAAATCCTCTGAGATCTGAAATTGACAGCATCTAAGTTCTTCCAAAGAAGCTCTTTTTCTAACCATGTTCATCTTGGAGGTTATTGCCTATGTTTATTGGTTCCTTTATAATGTTGTTCTTTTTTTTGAGACTATTATCTGTATTTATTTATTCATTTATTTTTTTCTTTATTGATTAAGATATTACATATGTGTCCTTATCCTCCCATTGCCCTACAAACCCCCTGACCCCCCTGGTGTCTGTGTCATTGGTTATGCTTTTATGCATGCATACAAGTCCTTTGGTTGATCTCTTCCCCTTCCCCCCACCCTCCCCTACCTTCCCTCTGGGGTTTGACAGTCTGATCCATGCTTCTCTGTCTCTAGATCTGTTTTTGTTCATCAGTTTATGTTGTTCATTATATTCCACAAATGAGTGAGATCATGTGATATCTTTCTCTGACTGGCTTATTTCGCTTAGCATAATGCTCTCCAGTTCCATTCATATTGTTGTAAATGGTAAGAATTCCTTCCTTTTACTACAGTGTAGTTTTCCATTGTGTAGATGTACCACAGTTTTTTAAAAAAATATATTTTATTGATTTTTTACAGAGAGGAAGGGAGAGAGATAGAGAGTTAGAAACATCGATGAGAGAGAAC
>NW_006282381.1:3168618-3200737 GCF_000327345.1 Myotis davidii
TCTGTGCACCAAACTACCTTTGCTCATAGGAGAGTGGTGTCCAGTATTAATTAATCCCCTTCTCTAAGCTCCCATAAATATATAGACAATCACAGATAATACTGATGGTTTTAACTCTGTTATCCAAACTAGAATGTTAAAAAGTTAGAATCCTTTTTTTTTTAAGGAAAATATACCTACTGCCACATTTGCCACAACATCTAAAAACTCACTGAGCAGCAGCGGGTTATGTTCTATAAAGTCTTAGGTAATCTTAAGTGTTGGGAAGGCAGAGTTAGACATAAGGAAGGGGGAGTGATGAAACTATACAAAGAAAACCTGCTATCCTTAAATAAAAACACTAAAGGTTGCATTTTTGAGTATGTAAGGAGCAGATAAGGGTTTGTCAAAAATATACTCCTCTTGTTTGCTGGCTAATCTTTGATATTCTTAGATAAACCACCCTTCTCTACAAAATCAATGAAAATACACCTTTGTCCTTCTTCACCAAGTCATTTTGAACTCGTGCAAATGGAAACCAAAGCTATTATGTCAAAGGAGAGAAGAAGTATCAGCATAGAAATTACAAGTAAATTCTGCATAAGCATGATACATAGTAGGTGGGGAACAGTTCCTGATCCCAGCTGTTCTGCTCAGGTTGGATGGGTGTCATTTCATTGGGGATCAAGCATTGGATTTTTCTCCCACCTAAACCCATTCCCAAAGCACCCCGGTGTGACAGCAGGTGTTCCATGTTGAGAGGTCTGTGTGGGCCACAGTCTTTTAATTCATCACGCACATCCAAAGACCTTTGGTTTCTCTAAAAATATATCTCTTCGACTCCAGCTACGGTCAGCATTGCTAGCTGCTCTGGACTTAAAAATGATGTGTCCCAAGGTGTAAGTAAAGTGACAGTCACACTACATTCAGCTTACCCAAGTATATTTAATTATTCTATGTGCGTGGGGTGGGGAGGTTATTTTTAGTAATCATAAAACAATTAATGTGAACGCAACGCTTACTCATCCCCACTTTACCTCCCACGGGAGATTCCAAGCAGGGAAATAAGTGATGGCTAAGTCAGTGTGTGCAAGCAGCCAGCTGTCATGCTCACTGAGATAGGAGGATCCAACCATCAGCAAAACTGGGGCAGGATAGCATGGGTGAGGAGCACTGTGCATAAATGCAGAGCAGATTAGAATATTGATCTATTAGATATTTAAAATTAAGTTTGCCATCATCATCATCACCATCATCATCCAGTTTGGACTGAACAGCACAGTGAGATGTAAATATGGGTCCAGGTGGAAGTAGATTCTCATTACTCACTCATTCACTCATTTACCCATTCATTTGTTCAACACATATTTATTGTGAGCGCTATGGACTGAACATTTGTCAGCTGTCTGCCTTTGGCCAGATCATGAAACCTCAAGGATCCTCATTATCCTCATCTTTAATAAGATCTTTAAAAACAGCAACTGTGCAGGAAATGGGATTAAATAAGAATGCCAAGACACATCAGTGCTGCTGTTTAGGATTTTTATTCAGGATCCACTGGTGTTTCTTCTACTTGAAATGGAAGTAGAGACAGGCAACTGTCTTTCTCTATATTCCCTATCTAAAAAAAGCACAGACTTATACACTGAGACTCCTCCCCCCCCTCAACTTGGTTGCTCTGAAGTTGTGTGTGCATGTATGTGCTGAACTTGGAAAGGGTGTCTCTCTGCTTATATTCTTTCCTTAAAATTTTTAGAAATCTATGTCCTTCACGGTGTGGAGAAAATGGATATTGGGTGAAGAGTGCGTTAGGAGGACATCGCCCTGGTAAGAAATATGCTCTCTGGCTCCCCCCCAAATCCTCCTGCCAGACTGCTTTAGGGAGCACTCCCATTCTTCCTCCAGGAGGTTTGGAAGAGACTCCATGTGTTTCAGAAGGAACCATCCTTCCTCCTTCTCCATCATGGGCCAGCGCTTTATGGGAGGGCCTGATCTGGGGTGTTCTGGGATCTTTAGAAGTGAGTCAGCCATGTGATGGGTACTGATATCTCC
Organism: Myotis davidii; assembly: GCF_000327345.1. NCBI lineage: Eukaryota > Metazoa > Chordata > Mammalia > Chiroptera > Vespertilionidae > Myotis > Myotis davidii. The sequence goes on from NW_006282381.1 coordinate 3,170,650, forward strand.
ACTTTGACCAGCACTTAGAATAAGGTTCTTTAGCCCTATCCTATTTTTCTCAGTGGTTAGAATGTCAGCCTGAGGACTGAAGGGTCCCAAGTTTGATTCCAGTCAAGCGCATCTACTTTGGTTGCAGGCTCGATTCGCAGCCGGGGTCAGGTGCATGCAGGAGGCAACCAATAAATATCCCTCTCACATCCATGTTTCTCTCTCTCTGATTCTCTTCCTCCTATCCACTCTCTCTAAAAATCAATGGGAAAAAATATGCTCAGGTGAGGGTTAACAAAAAATGTTCTCCTGTGATGGAACTGTCCCAGACAACAAGCAAGCTTCCTTCTTCTCATGTCACTTCCTGCCTTTCAGTCGAACTTTCAACTCTAAATCCAGGGGATTTCATAGAAACTGGTATCTTGGAATTAATATTACTGAAGTACTTTATGATCTACTGTTAATAAAAAGCTTATTGCTTTTTTTTAAAGGAGAAATGTCCCATCAAAAATATCATACAAATAAAAATAGAAAATTAATAATTTTAATATCAGCATAATTAAATTATTATTATATTACTATTGTATTTATAATATTAAAATTCACAATATCAATTGTGAAGATCAAAAGCAAAATATGGAGTACTTTTTTAATATCATGGATGATCAGAAACAGTTTTATTACCAATATTTTTTTAATTGCAAAATTAGTCATAAGAGATGAAGGCACGCATCCAAAGTCATACAGAAAATCAGAGGGATTTGGGTTTCTAACTTCTAGCCTACAATTATTTGGCACAGAAAAACCTTAGAGTATGCACTCTGATACCATTCAGCCAATGAAAACTATTTGATTTCCCAACATCACCCCAATATGTATGTTCCCCCTGACCACATCTCCTTGATTTCTTCTGGCTGAAATGCCTTAAGTTTCTCCCATTCTCCACCCACCACTTGTCAGAAGTGTCACCAGTTTTTCAGGGCACAGCCTTCGGTGTGACCGCCTTTCTAAAGGCTTCCTTGCTGTCCTCCTCCCATACACGCTGGCTTAGCTGGGACTCCTCCCCATCCGATCCCATGGATACTGACATGTTCTGTGTTGCCACACAATTGTGACTGGACTCCAGATAGATCTCTTTGAAAGAATTATTTTTTTATTGATTTCAGAGAAGAAGAGAAAAGGAGAGAGAGATAGAAATGTCATTGATGAGAGATAATCATTGATCTGCTGCCTTCTGCAAACCCCACGCTGGGGATTGAGCCAACAACCCATGCATGAGCCCTGACCTGGAATCGAACCATGACCTCCTGGCTCATAGGTCAACACCAAACCACTGAGCAACACCAGCCGGGCAGGTCTCTTTTTAGGATTTATCAGACACAACATTGCACCTTCAACGCCTATGACTTCTTACAGAATGTAGTGTTGATTAAATGTAGATTAATGTGAATTACAAAGACATTCTCACTTATCAATGCAGACCCTAGCGTTGTTGGTCTACCTGAATTATCTGAATATTTTTCTCAAAGGTCTGCACTTAGAAAATTCTTTGGCTAGTCCCCTTGGCAGTGGAAATGATAATCTATGCAATCCTGACTTTAAAAAAGACCCTGTGTGTTTGCAATTTATCACTTTGACTCAATTCCATGAAGACATTCCATGAAGACGCCATGTATTAATTTTTCTAAAAGGAAACCATTCATTGCATAGATTTTTTTTCCCAACGAGTATTTTTTTCTGTAGCTTATTTTCACAGGTCCCATGGAGACAAATGTTATTTGTATCCAATGAAGAAAGATGGTCTGAGTTTCACAAAAAAAGGTCAATGAATTAAGTTAGTTTATTTTTAAGCAAGTCATTTTTCATACTCTTGCTTGCCTGGGGCAAAGTTTAGACTGTCCTGCAACTTCACTGTGGTTTCTCTAGATAATTAAGCATTTATTATTCACTTGCCTTGCATTTCATTTACACTTTCCATCTTCAATCATTTACAATGGACTGCAACTGTTCTCTCACGACTGTCCTCAAATTAGTGCTTCTTAAATAAATGCCACATCTCTCCCTATCCAAATGCCCAAAATGTCACAAGCAAACATATGGTATTGGGGGTGGTAAGGAAGGGAAAACAACAACAAAACAGGATACATTTATAGAATACAAATGAGCTATTTTTAGCCTTTTGAAGCTATTCACAGAAAATGACCATTTATTTTACAATTACTATCCCCTTACATCCTCTCCGTCACCAAAATGCCCCCAGGTCTCTGGAGAACAGAGACCTGGGCCTGCTTCCAAGTTCTACAGGTCCCTGTATAAACCGATGACAGCCCCAAGCACGAGCTGCACTGCTTGGCAGTCGTATGGGGTCACCGAAGCATGGTGATGGTGAAAAAGGAGAGTTTGAAATCACACAGACTCACTTTGCGTCTTGCTTCAAACATTTGGGGCAAGAAATGTATCAGTGTGGCCCGTCTTGTACTCTCATCAGTAAAAATAAGATGACATTAATATCTATCTTAAAATATTGTGAGGAATAAATTACATTATATCTGATAATGCATGCAAACCCATTAGCACAATGCCAGGAGCATAATGTGTCCAATAAATGAGATGGTGGTTGTTTATATTCTTGTTTTTATTCTTCCTCTGGTTGCTATAAGTTGCCAGGGAGTGTGATTTAAAGTAAGGCATTTTGCCTTATTCTTTCTGAAACACAGTTTTGTCATTTGCAACTTAGAGACAGTAATTCTTCTCTCCACTTGGTTTAGTGTTCTGTTAAAGCCAAAGGACTGTAGGAACACAATGATATGTTTCTTTTGTTTGTCATAGTTATGATTATTAATATCACAGTGACCTCTGAAATAAGAAGATATGTTAAGAACCATTCCTTCCCTGTGCAGTGGCTCTTGAGCTTTTCTATCTCAACGTGTGATCTAGAACTAAATCTGGGCCAGAGTTTATCACAATCTAAAGGCTCCTTTTTGCAAGTACAAGAATAGCATCGTGTTGGCTAGACACTTAAGACATAGTATGAGACTTGGAAATGGCAGACATTTTAGGCCTAAGTGAATCTTAACAACAATAATAGAAATCACATCTGAGGTTAAAATGATGTTCTTCCCACCAGAGAAAAGACAAAAGGGATATAAACTAGAAACCAAGTTGCATTCCCTAGTGGGTTCATCACACATCTTCTGTGTGAGTCGGGGCAAGCTTTTCTCTATATTAATCCATGCTCCCCTTTCCCCTCGCCCCGCTTTCCTATCCTTCCTTCACATCTCTTTTTCATCCCGCTTTCCTATCTAAAACAAATATGAAAAGGGATATAAAATGAACAAATACGACAAACCCCCATTCTTTCATAGACCGTATATTCTAGCTTGAGAAGTGCCTTAAACATATAAATAAGTCAATAAGTGCATCAATCACTGATTATGAACTCAAAGAAGCAAATTAATAGAACAAATGGTAAATCTCTCTACTGTCTTAAGCTTCTGCCTGAAATAAGAGAAGGATCTCTCCGTGAGGTAGAGAGATTAATAGCTCATAGCAACAGAAAATAATGCTATAAATTTGAAATATAACAAACAAGAGGACAGCAAAACTGATCTGTCCCCAAGTCCAGAGTTCTGTTCTAGCATTCCGTGAGGATAAAACAGGAAGCGAAAAGGGTTTCTTATCCCCTATGCTCTGTTTCTTTTCCTTATTGAAAATGTCCTAGCATCAAGGACTTGATGACTGTGCTCCATGGGCAATCTTCTTTTTTATAAATATCTTGACTGTATTCATGTCCCATCGTCTGGTAAGGGAATGATCACTGTCATAACATTTATCATTAAAGCTAGGAGTCTGATCCTCATGGGTAAGGCCAGGACCCTGTTATGAAAAGGAAATGGGTCTGGCTGGTGTGGCTCAGTGGTTGAGCATCAGCCCATGAACCAGGAGATCTGCAGTTTCATTCCCATTCAGGGCACATGATCCCCAGTGTGGGGTGTGTAGCAGGCAGCAAAGGGAATGTGGTCAGGCCCAGATAGGTTCACTGGTAAATTCTACCAAATGTTTAATGAAGAAATTATACCAAGTCTGTACAATCTCTTTTAGAGGATAGAAACAGAGGAAACACTTCCAAACTCATTCGATGGGGCCAGCATTACCCTAACACCACTAATTTTCAACACTATTCTGGAAGTTCTTACTATTGCAATGAGACTAGAAAAGGAAATAAAAGGCATACAGATTGGGAAGGAAAACATAAAACTTTATATCTGTGGTTTTTTTGGCAGATGACAGAGTTGTCTATGTAGAAAGTGCAAAAGCAACACACACACACACACACACACACATACACACACTCAGAATATAAGGTCAATTGCTTTTCTACAAAATGACAACTAATTTAAAATTACAGCACAATATCTTTTACATTAGCACACAAAATGAAATACTTAAGCATAAATCTATCAAAACATATACAAAAGCTATATGACAAAACTATAAACCCTTAATTAATGAAATCAAAGAGTAAATAAATGGAGAGATATCCCATGTTCGTGGATAGGAAGTCTCAATATTGTTAAGATAGCAATTTTCCCTATAGACTGAATGCAATAAAAATAAAAATCTTAACAAGTTATTGTTTGGATATCAACAAATGAATTAAAAAACGTATATGGAGAGGCAAACGACCTAGAATAGCCAACATACTATTGAAAGAGAGGACGAAACAGCCAACACTCTGCTTTCATTGGAGCACAGGCAGGTTTAACTGCGCCAGCATTTATACAAAAATGTTTCCATTTCACTCCTACCCATTCACTAGTATGTTTCAGCAAAAGAACTCAGGCTGGCCCTTTATCGATTACCTAATTGAGACTTTATTTCTTTCTGCATTGTGACAGCTTTAGTTTTTAAAAAATGCAACTCCACTAAACTGGTATTTCTTGAGCAACTAATATATATGCGTTTCGAGTATCATTTCTCTTCATTCCACTTTTTTACAGCAGTCCCAGAATATACTTTCTAAAATATAAATCAGATAAATTCGTATCTGTCAACTTGGAAATGATAAAACTAAAATGAATGCATGCAGAGACAGGCATTCAGATGCTGGGTAAAATGTAAATATTAAGTGTTGCTGAGAACACTTCATTAAGCAAATGGTCACATAAGTCAAGGAGACTCTGAACAAAGTGAAGTTTCACTGTGTCTGATAATGGCTTTGAAATTGAGGATCTGGCTGTGAGTTCCAATTCTGACCCCGATTCTGTCACTGTGACTTTGGCCAAGTAATAGGACATTTCCTGTTTTTTTTCTTTTTCCTTAAAAACCCAGCATTCTGCCATTTCTCCAGGGTCATCGAGGAGCCCAAAGGAGATGAAGTTTATGACAGACTCCCTTCTTCACTGAGGAAGAATATGTAATGATGCCCTAATTAGTGCATCTTAGAAGAGTTCTTTCCTGTTTCCAAGTCTAAATTTAATTTTAAGCCCATGACCTATTTATGTATAAATACTACTTTCCTCACTTTTAAATGTATGAGGATTTTACTCTTTGGATTCAAAGAAAGTGAAGAGGGGCTTTAAATTTTTAATTTAATTAATAATTGACTTAATGGCACGACATGGACATTTATCTCAATAATGCTGAAAACTCATGAATCAAAGAAATGATACTATATGTGCATGTAGCCGCATATTAAATTTTTCCTACTTGGAAATTTGCAGGCTAAATCACCAGATACAGAAACATACACACAAACGATACTGTTTTTTGTGTGATAACTTTCAAGTGTGCCACCCAACTAGCCTGTGGATTATAAAAAGCCTAACGAAATGTCTATAAGGACATTATTAAAATTTTTAAAAATAAAAAGATTTATCTTCATTTGCAGAAACTATTATTTAATAAAATTATGGTTCTAAAATCTGTACTACCAGACCCAGAATTATTAATGGTAATAATAATAATAAAACATATTACATATAATATGACAATGTATTATATTAGAATACATAATAATATCTTTGTAACGAACTCTAGTGAGTAAATGTCAGCATCTGTTTTAAGAATGAGGAATCTAATAGCAAATATACTATCCATCCATTGAACTGTTATCATGTGTCATACACTGCATAGCTGGTATTTATTGCTTCATCTGATCCTGGTCATCACCCTAACAGTGATGGCAAACCTTTTGAGCTCGGCGTGTCAGCATTTTGAAAAACCCTAACTTAACTCTGGTGCTGTGTCACATATAGAAATTTTTTGATATTTGTAACCATAGTAAAACAAAGACTTATATTTTTGATATTTATTTTATATATTTAAATGCGATTTCACAAAGAAAAATCAACCAAAAAAATGAGTTCGCGTGTCACCTCTGACACGCGTGTCATAGGTTCGCCATCGCTGCCCTAGGAGGAAGATTCCGTACCCACTTTATAGATGTGAAAGTTGAAATTTAGACAGATGGATAAGCGAAGCATCTTACAGTCGATACATAGTAGCTAAATTTATTCTTAAATTTGATATTTCAATTGGCTGGATTCATAGACACTCTTCTTTCCAAACCCAGGATAAAAGCAGCTAGCAGGCAATGGCTGGTTTGGCTCCGTGGATAGAATGTTGGCCTGTAGACTGAAGGGTCCCGGCTTCGATTCCAGTCAAGGGCACATGCTCGGGTTGTGGGCTCCATCCCCAGCAGGGGCGTGCAGGAGGCAGCCAATCAATGATTCTCTCTCATCACTGATGTTCCTATCTCTCTTTCCCGCTCCCTTCCTCTCTGAAATCAATAAAAATACATTTTTTTTTAAAAAAAGCAGGTGGCAGGCCAGCTGTTAAATAGGTGATGTTGTACAAAGGGCCTGCAATTTGTTTTAATCAACCGCAAAATGATGGCTGGGCTTGCCATGTACCTCACACTGCACAGAAAGAACACATTCGAATATTATTGATACAGGCAGTAAAGTACTTAAGCGTAACATTTCATAAACCAAATCCTGAGAAAAGTGTTTCCCTGAAGCAATAACATGGTGAATAGAATTCAAAATTTAGCTCACAAACCTGTTTCTGGCTCGATGGAAAAATAAGGCTGCCCCTCCAGGATGCTGTACACCAACTTGGCGCTGTTGCCATAAACTGGGTCATCAGCATCGGTGGCTGTTACATTAGTGACAGACGTACCTAAAAAAAAAAAAAAAAAAGAGAGAGAGAGAGTGAGAAAGATAATAATTAACACATGATTCTTGCCAAGAGCTAAAATTTGCTAAGCATATCCTACAGAACTCCATGTGTGGGAATAAGGAAGAAAAGAAATCTTTTTTAGGAGAAGGAGATAAACTACTCCATCATAACTTCAACAATATCCGAGTTTTTCAAAAGAAAGAGTACTGCTCGGTTGAAGTGCTATCTAAAGATAGCCCTTTTAGAATCCGTATTCTTGAAGATTTCTTTGTAGTTTTCATTTTTAAGCTACCTCTCCGACCCACGTAGGCATGGAGACTATTGAAAAGGAAGCATACCAAAGAAATATGAAACATAAGCTTAATAATACAATAGCACATGCAGCATTGAAGTTTTGTAAAAGCACAACTGAAAATATTTTTAAAATGGCTGCTGGTAAAAGCTCTACAGAGATATTAAAAGGGGTAGTTTATCCATCTTATTCCATTCCTCAGAATATAAAATTAGATGGGGACCCCCAATTCATCAGCACGCTCAAGGAATGAGGCCTCATGGCTAATAGAAGAACACCTTCTAATTATTTTTCAGGACAAATTATCTTTTATTCTCTCATTCATTCTGCAGGAAAGCACATATGGCCTGCCTGATATAAAGCATATATACTAAGACAAAATGGCAGTTTGGTGGGGGAGGAAAAGTTAGGGGCAGACAGCTACACCGGGAAATTCAGCTGAAAGCAACAGCACCAGATTTGGACCCCCCACTTAGTCCAGCAGAGGGAGTGGCCAAGGACAGCTTTCTAGGAGAGGTAGCCTTTGAGTTAAATTATTCAAGACAGGCAGAGTTTAACCAGAAGTAGAGGTGTTTGGGAGACATGCTGAGCCATCAGTCAAATACAAGTGAAGGCAAAAGACTCAGAGAGACGGTGGGTAATTCTGCGAACGGCTGAAACTGGGGAAACATTGGAGATGTCTGGTGAGATCACAAGCATCACCTTCTACAAGGGCAGGGTCGGGGTCGTCCTGACCCAGGAGGTGTGGGGCATATGGTAATTAGCAAACGTATATTGGCCCTTGGAATGAGCGGATGAATGAATAAGCCCTGTGTCGATTTCATGAGGAATGGGAGGAAAGCATCACAGATGAATGTAGAGCAGCCGTGGGCAAACTACGGCCCGTTTGAAATGAATAAAACTACTGAAATAAAAGACCGTACCCTTTTATGTAATGATGTTTACTTTGAATTTATATTAGTTCACACAAACACTCCATCCATGCTTTTGTTCCGGCCCTCTGGTCCAGTTTAAGAACCCATTGTGGCCCTCGAGTCAAAAAGTTTGCCCACCCTGATGTAGAGTCTGAGATAGAAGAGATTTCTTGCAGAATCTGTATTGGGGAATCCTCTCTGATCAGTATCTTGGGGAGGCAAAAGGATGATATTGAGCTGGACGTCATTCCATCACTTGGGCTGTGATGCCATCACATCAAAGGCCTCCGTGGACTCCCCTGGGGACTCTAGAGCTAGGATGTCATTGAGGAAATGAGGCCAGGCTTTTGGACCCCAGTACCGACCAGCTGTTGGCTACTGGAACGTCCCTGGGAATGCAGGCTGGGCCTGGGGCCAGACAGCTCCCTTCCCCTGAGGGAGAATCAGCCCTGAGCGGTCAATATCGACGCTCCCAGCAATGAGGGCAAGACTGTTTCCAACCAGACAGAAGTCATAGGTGGATCTCAGCAGCGTACTTCTGTGTTTACTGGAATAAGGCAGAGCTTTGCCAAGATCTTGCCAAGTCAAATCTTTTTGGAAGCATTTTTGATGACGGACGCTCCCCAGGAACATGTAACAACAATATTTGTTGAGCAGTTGATAGGCCTGTCAAATTGGAATTCCTACTCAGAAGGATGATTCAGAGATTCTACAAAATCTACAGTGAGAAAAAAAAAATGTGCTGAATGCCTTTCCACCAGGCACTGGGAACCATATAGAAAAACAAACTTAAGGCTCATGTTCACAAGCAACTCATCAACTAGCTGAGTAAAACGAGCATGCGAAAGCACAATGTTTGTAGTTATTTGAATACTGTATGGGATGGAGAAGAATTAGAGGAAAAACTTTCCAGGTGAGGGGAGGATAGTGAGATAAAAGTTCCAAAATGCTTCTTCAGAGAAGACATGACTGGAAGGGTCAGCCATCAAAGCTAAATTTGGAGATGCAAACTGAGAATAAGATGCAGGGGGCATGTTTTGTTGTTGTTAACCCTCATCTGAGGATATTTTTCCATTGATTTTTAGAGAGATTGGGAGGGAGCAGGAGAGACAGAGAGAGAAATATCGATGTGAGAGAGACACATCGATAGGTTGCCTCCCATCTGCGCCCCCATCATGGGACAGAGCCTGCAACTGAGGTACATGCTCTTGACGGGAATGGAACCTGGGACCCTTCAATCCTCGGACCCACACTCTATCCACTCAGCCAGTGTGGCTGGGCCTAGAGGAGGCATTTGAATGCCAAGATGGGGAGCGCTGGCTTTCAAGAAGACGTTTCATTAAGAGAGCAGTCTACACCGTGGGCCTCTCTCTCTCTGTTCGTGCTCCCAGATTGGACTGGAGGCAGAGATGTAGATGATTAGATCAGACAAGTTATGCTTACATATATATATGTGCCTAATATGCAAATTGTCCCCACAGGAGTTCAGCCAGGAGACCAATTGCTAGCTATGACGTGTGCTGACCACCAGGGGGCAGTGCAGAATGAAGGAAGGCCCAGGCCAGCAGCTGGCAGCTGGAGAAGGGAGGCCCCGGCTGGCAGCCAGGGAAGGGAAGCCTTGGTCAGCAGCCGGAAGGAAGGACCCAGCCAGCACCTGGAAGGCTCTGATCGGCCCTGATCACTGGCCAGGCCTAGGGACCCTACCCGTGCATGAATTTCGTGAACCGGGCCTCTAGTAAGGGGATAGATAGCAGCAGTCCAGGAAAGAAGAGATGAAACATTAACACTAGATCATGACAATAAAGATGGACATCACTGTGAATTTTCTCCTTTTGGCCCTGTCCTAAATGTATGTAAGATGTCCCACTGGGGGGTAAACTGAGCAAGGGAACTATTTTTGCAAATTTTCTCTGCGTCTAAAATTCATTCCAGAAAAGTTCAAGAATGAATTTAAGAGTCACTGAAAGAACCGACAGAGACTGAAGGGAGGGGTGAACTCCTCTGTGGGGAAGACCATGCCCCCACTTGTTGTTTTGCTGTGGTTGTTGCTGTCTTGGGGTTTTACTTTGATTTTTTTAAAGGAGAAATGTTGTACCTTGTTGTGGAGCATTATCAGAAAAATAAAGCCAAGTGCTCTACTCAGTATGGTGTGACATTCGTGAGTGTGAACACGCGGTTCCATTCACTGCAGAAAGAGAACTGACCAGAGAGTCTAAAGTTCCTGTCATTAAAAAAAATCCCTGTCATCACCAAATAAAGGTGACCCTTACATTAAAAAAATTAAAAAGTGTCTTTATAGAGAAAAACACAAATATGGAGAGTTTCTAAACAAAGCCAGAATTCCTGTGTACATATGTGGGGTGGGCATCTAGGGGCAGAGTAGCTGGGGGTTAATAGTTTTGCCAATGGAATATTTATCTTCCGAAACACTTAACCTCTATCTCTTTGGGCAAATCATTTATCCTGTCTTAGTCTCAGATTTCAGATCTACAACATGCATTAGAGTTATTATGAGAAGGATGCATGGAGATTATGTCTTGTTAAGTGAGAGTTGGGGAAAGTCCCTAGTGAGTTTACAACCTCAAGACTGGTCATCATCATGTCTATTTTCGCTGATTATGGTAATGGAATGCTCTCTTACTGTGAGAGGCATCCCGTGGTCACATCAGCACTGAGGTGGGAGGAAGGAGAGAAATCTCCGTCATTTGCATGATCTGTGAGTCAGTCTTTTTCATGCGTGAAGACTGTAATTTTTATTCTGCAAAGTTCAAAAGATTTGTGTGAGGATCAAATGAGATAATATTAAGTATAAAAAAGTGACTGAGGAGATCATTTGGAGCCAAACTGTCTTGAGCCAGATCATTTGCTTCATATTCCACTCCCCACTCTCACTTCCCCTGTGTCCTCTGCCAAGTCACAAAACATGTCTGAGCTTCAGTTCTGCAATTTCAAAAGAAGGAAGGTGGTAGTCATTGTTACATGTTAGGCTTGTTGAGATAACTAAATGTAATAATTTATGCAAAAGATACAGAAGAGTTAGCCACATGATATTTCTGAGAGCTTCCCTTACATGTGGGAGACTAAATAATCAACTAATTTTATTCCAGGCTGGTGTGGCTCAGTGAGCGGTTACAGTTCGATTCCTAGTCAGGGCACATGCCTGGGTTTCGAGCTCCATTCCCCAGTGTGGGACATGCAGGAGGCAGCCAATCAATGATTTGCTCTCATCATTGATGTTTCTATTTCTCTCTCCCTCTCCCTTCCTCTCTGAAATCAACAAAGATATCTTTTAAAAAATAAACTACTTTTAAGAGGTGGTGATGTCATATAAAACTAAGTATAGTTCTGCCTAATTATTTTCATAGTAGGATATTTTCTTATATTTGGTGGGGGCGGGGACACAAAAACACATTTCCAAATTTAACAATATGTTCATGTCCTTTTACAAAAACACACACACACACACACATACACACAATCTCACATTGTCCCACCCCACCCAGCTCCTGTCAGTTTCCTCGGTGTTGTAAAATGGCTGTGGGCTCAAAAATGCGTTTTGATGTCGTCAGCACCGAGTCAGGCACCGGGCACACGGTCAATGTCAGTTTCTCCATGTTATCTGAAAGGATGTCGTCGCTATCTCCCGGCCCGTGCAGATCCCACACACACTTGTCAAGATGAATGACTGGGCTGGGGACCGCAAAAGAACTAAGGCACGTTTCTCCCCACATCCTCATCCAGGCTATTCCTGCCTGACACCCGGCTTCTTGGCAAACCGGCATCTTTCAAGGTTAGACATCTGACAATGAAAAGGCAGCGTGACTTCCCTTCAAGGATGATGTTCCTCCTAATAGTGACTCAAGATTGTCGACGCACCTGTGCGCGGGCACAGTAAATGCGTGTGGAGGTTTTGCGGGTGCATTTGTCAAGGGATTCCCCGGAGGTGGGGAGAACGGATGCTTGGAGGTTAATCTTGCGGCCAAAAGGATTCAAGCTGCGGTGTAGGCTTCTCCATGGGAAATGCATGCAGGATGCAGACCACAGAGGCAAACTGCAAAGTGGAAACCTGGCAGGATAATGTGTCTTCAAAGCCGCGAGTGTTGGTGTGTGATAAATAGGACCCCGAGCAATACCCGCCAAACAGAACGGGATCCTCTGTTTGTGTTTTCACTGGGAACTGTTTCTGTCCCTTTGTCAGGGATACAAGAGGCTCATTTAGCGGGCGGCTATAAATTTGACACCGTGCCACTGCTCCAAGAAAGCCCCTATTATAATCCAACTTGATGCTGCTCCTATTATAATAATATAGCTGTTGTATTTCCAGCTGCTGTCAACAAAAATGATCCCCGTCACCACAATTCATCCTGCCAGTAACAAGTCAAGTAGGAACAGGTCAATGCCAAGGTGAATTCTGCTTTTAATAGACCCATTTTTCTGCATTTAGTTTCTTGGTTAAATGAGATCGGCCAGCGTGCTGCTGGGGCTGCAATGAACACAGGGCTTATGGCATCAGCTGCTTCTTGCAATACCTTAAAGTTTGTTCCCTGTAACAGCGGGACCCTCACATCCCCCCTATCCCCTGCCCCGTAAAAATGAAAGCCAACGCTACAAGCAACATTAACCATCCAACATTTTTACAGTGCCAGGTTAGAGGTTCCGGTCGGCTGACAAACTAAGATAAAAGGTCTTGGAGAAAATAAGACATTGGGTTTTGGGGAGCGCCGCTCCGTAGCGAGGCTCTCCTTTCTTTATGAGCACGTCAGCACACCGATTCTGCACATTATTCAGAAAGAAAAATGCCGGTGCTGACACCCTGAGCAGGGAAACAAAGGTTTGGTGCAGCGTGAAAACGCATGCATCGGAGAAGCGAACGCTCTGATGATGTGAGCAACACCAACCCCATTTGCAAAGGGTGCCCCGCGATCCGTTTTCAGAGAATAAGCAATCCAGTGGCAGGCAGGGGATGAGGCAGCAGGACCTTCGCCAGTAGCTGTAATTCCTGGACTCTTACTGCCAACTATAACTTTTTAAAAATATATATATTTTTATTGATTTTCTTTTTTTTTTAGAGGGAGAGAAAGATAGAAACATCAATGAGAGAGAAACATTGATCGGCTGCCTCCTGCATGCTCCCTACTGGGGATCTAGTCCGAAACCCGGGCATGTGCCCTGACCGGGAATCAAACTGGGGACCTCTTGGTGCATGGGACCCAGCTTAACCAACTGAGCCACACTGGCCAGGAGATCTTCATGCTTTTTATGTGACTTTCTAACTGCCCGGATCCAGGCTCAGCACGCACGATCCACGGACAGACAGGGTGCCTGGCATTCCCATCTGACGCTGTCTCTCTTAAGTATCCACATGTCCAAAGACCACAGGTCACAGTGCAACTGCCTTCATTATGTGACTAAAACGTAACCCTCAGCCCACCTTCCCAATGTTCCCAAGGATGAGGCGATGCCAGAGGTAACGGGACACAGGCATCGCCATGGAAACCCATTTTGGTTGTTGTTGGACACCAGAGCAATACTTTCCCAGGACCTGCATCACTTGTTGACGTTTAAGTCATCGCTTACTAGAAGCGGACGCCTCTGGCCCCGAGTTCTTTTTTTCCTAAATATGTCAGGACAAAGGCATGATTTTTTTAGTTTTATGGAACAAAGCTCTGAGATGCCTGTGCACCTGACTGGCACGTACTTGGAGAGCTTTATTGGTTTATAGCGGTTCCCTCCAGCACCCCTACCCCCAGGAAGAACATACATCTACAGTCAGGCATAAATCTGAGCAGCCAAGGCGTTTTTCTTCATGTCTCCCTAACGGATACCATAGTCTTCAACATCCATGTGTCCCGAAGGGCCTCAGGCAGACACCCCCAGGGGGGAAGATGGCCTAAATAATCCCAGTTTTGTTTATTTATTTGTTTTTTGTTTTGGCTTATTTAATTATAGCACACAAATGCCACATATCCAAACCTCCAAGGGCCACCTTAGGGGATCTTTGAGAGATGAGGGGATTTAAACACGGATCTGTACAAATCAAGGCTTCTCTCTTTAACCCTGTGTATGGAGAATTCCTCCCCAGCCAGGCTGTGGGGGAAATGACAGCGAACTGTTCATGCCCCTGTAGGCAGGGACACAAGGACCCCCTCCCTTCTAGGAACCTCTCTTCTCTGAATGGCTGTGGGCTAACTAGGAACCTTATGGCAGGGGGGCGGATATCGGAGATCAAACCCTTCCCTTTTGTTGGGGAGCAATCTTGCCATTTATAAAAGCCAACTGAGTAGGAGGCAGAGGTAGCAAGTGCCTGCCATTGATCGGAGAAACTTCCCTTGTCAGACACACATCACACAGTGAAATCCTACACCACGTCCCCTGCCTTCTCCTTTTGCAAAGGCCTCACCATTGCTCGCTGGATGTTCTCTTCAAGCGCCAACACTCAGCGTGCAGCGGAATGCTGCTGCCAACTTCTACACGCGTCACGTCGAATTTATTACAGAAACGGGGACAGGTTCTTAACGGCACTCAGGTGAACAGACAGCTCCGAAACGCATCCTGGTGCTCCTCTGGCTCTGTGATTTGGGACAGAAGCTAGGGAAATAAAATTCCATTTCCACTATAGCCGGTTTGGCTCAGTGGATAGAGCGTCAGCCTGCTGACTGAAGGGTCCCAGGTTCAATGCCGGTCAAGGATACATGCAGTCAAGGATACATGCCCAGGCTTCGGGCTCAATTCCCAGTAGGGGGCGTGCAGAAGGCAGCCAATCAATGATTCTCATCATTGATGTTTCTCTCTCTCCCTCTCCCTTCTTTTCTGAAACCCATAAAAAAAATATATATTTTAAAAAATTCCATTTTCATATTCTGTTCTGGGGCATCAAGGAGCCTAAACCATTGTCACTTAGTGAAACATCCAGGCATCCTTAACGTGCTGTTTGTCCAAGGAGCCTGAAACATTCTGGAACAATTAGATGCTTCAGAATATGCGTGTGAGCACACAGATGCCTTCAACTCACCCGAGCATCATTGCTGTGGACATCTGTAATACGCACCGGGTGAAAGGAATGACAAATATTGTAGGAAAATGTGTAACTGATATCTCAGCCAGGTTTACCAGGCTAGGGAGAAAGGTACCTCTGCATCCCTCACTAACAGCATGGGATGATGGCCTGCCTACTGCCTTCACAAACAGATAATGAGGCTGCTTGGAGGCCTGGCTGTGAAAACGAATATAAATAAACCCAGGTGTAAAAATAAACCCTTTCACCATCAGAATGTCTCTTTTACTTATTTTTTTTATTGATTTCAGAAAGGGAGAGGGAGAGAGAGATAGAAACATCAATGATGAGAGAGAACCATTGATCAGCTGCCTGCCCCCTACAGGGATTGAGACCACATCCTAGGCATGTGCCTTTGACCGGAATCGAACCTGGGACCCTTCAGTCCGCAGGTCAACGCTCTATCCACTGAGCCAAACCGGTTTCGGCGAACACAACCCATCTTAATCTTCCTTCTGGCTTCTAATTCCAGTGTTCTGATAACCTGGAGGCAGAGTTCACTTGAGAGCACGGGGGCCTTCACGCAGGTGCTGCATGGCTCTGGTCTTGTTTGCAGGTCTTCCATGGTGCTGATTCAGACATAGAATGGCTGCAGAAGGACTTCGGGCTGTACGTCGTGAACATGTTTGATACCCATCAGGCAGCGCGCCTTCTTAACCTGGGCAGGCATTCGCTCGACCATCTGCTGAAACACTACTGCAATGTGGAATCAAACAAGCAGTACCAGCTGGCTGATTGGAGAATACGGTCAGTTTGCTCCTGACAAGGAAATATGGGTGTAGAAGTGGGTGTTCATTAACCTCATCCATGGAGACCTGTGTTCAGCCTATAACACTGTTTGAGGCTTGAGCTGAGCTGTTTCCATTGGCATAAGTGAAACTGGAATTGTAGAGTTGTGGAGGGCTGTGGTACACTATGCTCCATGGAACAGTGGTTGAAAGAGATGTGCCATGTCAGCATTCGTCATGACATCTCATTTGAAACGCAGCTCCCTAGTGGGATGGTTGTGTGTGAGATGATCTCCCATAGGCATGAGAGTTCTAAGGCACATGGTTGAGCCTGGTCAGGTTGCTCAGCCGGTTAGAGCGTTATTTGCTACTGTTATGAATCATAATGTAAATATCTGATATACAGGATGGTCTTAGGCAACTCCTGTGAAAGGGTCGTTCAACCACCAAAGGGGTCATGACCCACAGGTTGAGAACCGCTGAGCTAAAGCAAGGTGTGGGGGATGTCAATATTTCAACTTACTTAAAGTTTAATCATGATGGCAAGCTGGGGAAGAGTGATATTGCTAGGTGCTAACAAAAGGTAAAAAGCAGAAATTAGCAGATTTGAAAGACACACTCAGAGAATTTGGGGAAATATTGAAAGAACTACAGACTTTGCTTTAAAAATAAGTGAAATGATCAAATAAAGTCCCTCAATCATTTCAGTTATGGCTCCAATTTCTAATAGAATCTTGGTTGAAATAGGATAAGCGATTCTATACGTTTTCCAACAACTGTGCCCGCCCAGCTGTATTTTATATAACATCTGTGAGGTTTTCCCTTTGAACAGTTACACTACCTTTGTGTTTGCCCTTTGGGCTAATTTGTAGTTGACCCCAGTAATAGAGGCCTTTTAACCAACATTTGTAACCGACGGCCATTGACCTAGCAGTCTTGCAGAATGCCTTCAAAATCAATGCATCCAAGGGAAGGAGCTGGTGGGACTGCATCATATCACATCTTGTTTTTATCACAAATTTCCAATTTACCAAGTTCCTGTCTCATTATTTATCCCAGACAGGGCCTGCTGATGAGATGCACAGCGCGCTCCGTCCCTTTCGGCGATCCATTTATAACTGAAGCACAATTAATATCTTCACAGCTGTTCTCCAGGCAGAAAGGAAAAACTGGCAGCAAGGATTCTGTACATGTTTGCGTATAAATGTGCGAAATGAGGAGCACCGGGATGTATCCCCAAAAAACCAGTGGAATCCGGGCTTTTCTTGTTTTGAAATTCCCCAGAGAAATGTTTCCCAACCAGCACTTTACTAGCTCTCCAGGTTTCCTAAGGAAATAATCAGGGATCAGGACGAACATGACATACTAACTTCACATATGAGCTCCTTCATGGGAAAAACAAAAGGGGAAGAGACACACATTTCTAGAGTTCCACATCATCCTAACTTCCAAGTTTTCAATCTCTTGTTAATTTCCTGTTTTACTTTCAAATATCAGTCTCGCCTTTTTCATTAGATACTGATCATTACCAGAGGAGCCACTGTGTTTCTGGCCCAAGTACTTACTAGATATAACTATCTCACTTAGCTCTCACAGAAACTCCCCAAATTAGATTTACATCATTTCAGATTCCCCCAAACTGATAACAATAAATAGGTATTCAACCCATGTTTTTTATTTTACTTTTTATCGAGTTTACTGGGGTGACATTGGTTAACAAAACCATACAGGTTTCACCTCAATAAAACATCAGCTGCACAGTCCCAAGGAAAGTCTCTTTCCACCCCTATTTACCCGCATTTTCCCATCTCTTCCTACTCCCCTCCCCTTTCCCTCTGGCTATCAATACACTGTTGTCTGAGTCTAACTTTGCCCATCTCTTCCTATTCCCCTCCCCTTTCCTTCTGGCTAGCAATACACTGTTGTCTGAGTCTATGCGTTTTATATATATATATAATTTGCTTAATCTGTTCATCAACTCAATAACAGATGTGTTTTTCATGTGGATATTTGTAGCCTGATTATGTAGCAAGCACACTGATAGTACAGTCAGAAAAACAAAACAGATAGATAGGTAGTTAAGTAGGTAGGTAGGAAGATAGATAGACGATAGATAGATAGATGATCGATAGACAGATAAATAGATAGATAGATAATATTAGACTGAGTCATTTCATCATTTGGAAATTATCCTAAATAAAGCATTAAAAAGTGAGCAAATTATTTTTTCTGCTATGTTCTGACAGAATAAATAAATATTTAAGAACATTTAGCATATCATTAGTAATAGTTATCATAATGATAAATATTTAAATGGTAAAAAAAAGCTGGAGATAAAATAGAATGCACAAATGAAAAAGAGAGAGAGAGAGAAAATATACTAACTGTAAAAACAACAACAATAAAAGTAAAATGTTTGGGTCACGAGCCTGGGTTCCCACAACCAACGGATGTGGAGCCTGCAGCCAGACGCAGGTTCTGATTAACAGCAACATGACTGTGCCATGCTATATGCTGTGGACCATGTAGTGCAAGTATGTCAAACTCAAAGGCTCACATGGGTCAAATAAACAAGGTTTAAGTTTCTGTGGGCTGCAAAAGAACAAGCTTCAATTTTCCTAGAAACATAGGCTTATTTCGATAGAGACATGCTGAATACAAAGGGCTGAAATAAATGAGTAATCATTAACATAAAATAATAGAACATTTTAATAAAAATTAATATTAATATTTTTTCTTGAACATTAACTTACCAGACACTGAATAACTGCACAAATTTACAAGTGTAACACAAATAAACCTATTTTCCTTGTTCTCAGAAAGCAAAGTATTTCCTGTTGCGCACACCAAACAAGTCAGTCCAGGACTAATGACGTGGCAATCAGCTGCTAAAATATTCGCTGCGAGTATCAGTGGACAGAAATGGTGCACCTGTGCATAAGGCACTTAAGGGAAATGAATGCAACACGATTATAGTAATCATGCATTAGCAAACATCGTAGTTTGTTATTAATAATTATGTATTGTAAAAATTAAGTTACAATATTTTTATTAAAATGTTTCTTACATACTGTTATATTGGCTGGGCCACAAAAATATTTGTTGTGGGATGCATGCGGCCTGCAGCTGCGAGTTTGACATGCTTGATAGTGTGTACTGTGCTGCAGTGATCCTGTGTGACTGAAAGCCACAGAAATCAGTGGCTATTTGAGAATCAGAATGTGCAGACTCTTCTGGACAGATTCGGACACTTTCGGACAAAGGACAAGGTGTCAGAAGATGGAGACGTGTGTGCAGTAGGAGAAGAGCTTTTCTCCGCGTGGCTGATCCCTCCACCAGGAGCACAACCCCCTCGAGAAGCTGTGTTGGAAACACAGAGAAACCCCAAGGTCCCGCCTCATGGAAACCAAAGCAGAATCTCAGAGGAGGGGGCAAGAACTCCATGTCATAACACACCGGCCCACAGGAAAAGTTGTGTGGATGAGTTAGAAAGAGAAAGGGGTGCTTCCATCTTTCAAACATTATAATGTTATTTCAAGTTTCTAATGACCAGAGTAAGACAGAGCCACTGTGAGAAACACACCTCTTTTTAGCAGGCAAAAAGAGATGCCTGGGAAGGCACAGAGTGAGAAGGCGGGGCTTGGAGGACTGCAAAGAGGTGCTAAGGAGTTCATTAGCACCTGAATTCTACAGGGTACAATTCAGGACAGGCTGGGGGTCCAACACTGAAAAGTACCCAGGAGAGACTGGAGAAGGCGAGAGATAACAACTTGAACTTCACTTTTGTAAGTATTTAAACTGATGTATGGCAATTTTTCTATAGTTCCAAGACAAAAAGACACTTCTAATTATCTAATTAGAGGGTACCTTGTATGCATCTGGATTTTTATTAATGGAAATGAAGGATGAATACAGTTGCCAATCCTATAGAATAAAAGATTAATATGCAAATTGTCCCATCAACTCTGAGTGTGACCAGGGGGCAGGGCCAGCTGGCCAACCACCCGTGCCCACCCCCCGACCCCTCTGGCCTGCCCATCAGCTCAGATCAGTGCAGGCCAGCCAGACCCCACCCGTGCATGAATTTGTGCACTGGACCTCTAGTATTAAATAAAGAATAAAAAGATTAGCTACTTAGACAAGCTCACGTCTAGTTAATTCCCATAAACAAACCTGGGGTGGGCTGTTTTTCACCCCTACCTCTACTTGCTGGCAGACCCCCCATGCTGGCATTGTTCTTAAAAGGGATGAACACTTCAGGTTGCAGTGGTGTTTTCTGAAATGTGAGCCACACAGGCCACTGAATGAAGCGTACTGAGAGCTGGTTCAACATGAAGTCCCCAGGTCTCCCACACGAGGGACTTTAGATAGAAAGTAGACATCAACGTGTCCATTCACTGAAATTAAATCGTTGTGTGATACACAGTAAGCCCTCACTCACTACATCTATTATATTTGAAAATACTTGCAAATGTTTCGAATCAATACAAGAAGCCCAACTTAGAAGATTATCTCCCCAACCCCAATGCCAAGGTTCTGTTGTTGGTCCTATATTTCTTGTGTGGCAATAGACACAGAGAGGTTAAAACAGATGGCGGCGCCCTGTTCTTGCCAGGCCTGAGCTAGGACCTGGGGATCCAAGGGCTGGCAAATAGACAAGGCATTTGACCTTCGGAGCCCCTCGCTTTAGCATGTTGGGGTGGAGATGTTTAAAAATGCGCTAGTAAGTTCAACACTCATGTGAGGTGACATCTTTCACAGGGAGAAGCAGACAGTTATAAACTTGAAGAACTCTTCGTCGTCTTTGTTTTCAGACTATATCATGCAGTTTTGTTGCACTTCATTCCTTAATATATATCAGCCTTATTTTTTATTTCTATTTTTAAAAATATATTTTTTTATTGATTTCAGAGAGGATGGGAGAGGGAGAGAAAGATAGAAAAAATTTTGCCCTGACCGGGAAACAAACCGAGACCTCCTGGTTCACAGATCAATGCTCAAACCACTGCACAACACTGGCCAGACTATCAGTCTTATTTCTTAAAATATGAAATAGCTTTATAAATATTCTGGTGACACCTCCGATAGGTGTGTCACGCCTCTCTTATTTATTTTCCAGAGTCTCTTGGCACCCCACCAGGGACTCCGCATGGAGAATCAGAGCGTTGCAGTCCCTCACTAAAGCAAGGGGTTCTCAAAGTGTGGGCTCCGGACCAGCAGCACTCGCTTCCTCAGGGAACTGGCAGGGGGTGTCAATCCTCACCTCCAGGCCTCCTGAATCATGAACTCTGAGGGCAGGGTGAGGCTGAGAAACTGCTCCACCCAGTCCTCCAGACCTGCCCACACTCATTAGGGAAGCACCGTATCAGGGGAACAGTAACAGGACTATGACACAGATCAACAGGGGTATCTACGGCCTGGAAAAGAAGCCGTTAATTGAACGTGTTATATAACGCTTTATCTTCTTTCTATAACTTTACAACCTTCCGAGTAAGGTAAGACAATGATGAAGTCTCCAATTTTATAGAAAAGTAGTCTGAAAAATTCCCCTAGCCTCTTTATAGTGGAAGGTTGAACAGAAAGTACTGATGCTTGGGACGCTGGGAATGTATCTAAGTGTGCTTCGTAAGCTTGTAATGTGTGGGACGTTTTTCGTTTAGTGTCAGGAGAGATGTGACTAATAAATCTCCCTGTTTTCACCTGATGCTTTCCATGAATTATGGTATCTTACCGCCAAATGGTAGGATGTCATGATCACAACAGCTAGGTTTTTAGGGTTTGTTAATAGGATGGTAAAATTAAGAAATACAGAATATAGTTTTTATGCTAATTATACTCCCCCCCCAAAAAAATTAACATATTGTAACATACCTAAACACAGTCATTAAAATTACATTGAGATCTTTTGTACAAGAACTTAAATAAGCATAAATTTTCAGGCACAGAACTTCGCAAACCACTTAACAGTTGACAATTGCTGTTTCCCTGGCTCCCACATTAGATTGGAAGACCTGCAGTGGCTTCTGAGTTTGGTTTGGTTTTGGTAACCCGCACCCAATGATATTTTCCCATTGATTTTTAGAGAGAATAGAAGGGAAGGGGAGAGACACAGAGAGAAATGTCAATGTAAGACAGACAGGTCGATTGATTGCCTCCTGCACACGCCCCTATCAGGGCCAGGGATAGAGCCTGCAACCGAGATATGTGCCCTTGACGGGAATCGAACCCGGGACCCTTCAGTCACTGAGACAAACCAGCCAGGGCCACAGGTTTGTTTATGTAAATGTCCTGCTTCCCTATTCATTTTACAAGGCACCCCCATACTATAGGGCTTCGGAACAACAAAAACCAAATCCCTGGACATTTTGCTTATATGACAGTTTTTAAAAATATATATTTTATTGATTTTTTTACAGAGAGGAAGGGAGAGGGAGAGTTAAAAACTTCGGTAAGAGAGAAACATCGATCAGCTGCCTCCTGCACGCCCCCTACTGGGGATCGAGCCTGCAACCAAGGTACATGCCCTTGACTGAAATCGAACCCTGGACCTTTCAGTCCACAGGCCTGACACTCTATCCACTGAGACAAACCGGTCGGGGCTGCATGACAGTTTTCAAAAAACCTTCAAAACTAGGGCTAGGCATGCTGTAATCCGTTACCAGGGAAGTGGCCTCTGCTTGTGTGGGCTTAGCGCATCTCTTTCTAAATGCTGTGCAGGGGACAGAAGAAGCGAGCAAGGCCATGAGAGGTGGGTCATAAAAGAATCCCCTTGGAGGTACATTCTCACAGGAAAGATGGTCTCCTTTCTCTCCATTCAATGCATAGCTATGTATTCATCACCAAGAACAAGTCAATCTTAACTTCCATTTGTGTCTGCCTGACCCCTTCCCCTTATTCGGACCCGAGCATTATCCTAGACTTGGTGGAAAGCACATTTGGCACAGGGATCAGTATATGTGGGGCTTAGAGGCATGCGGAGCTGGAACAGACTGACTTAGAGCATCTCACTAAAGCTCTGAGTCTTACTTATTTACTTTGCCCACTGGACTGCAACATCATGAAGAACCAACAGGATAACACAGATCGTTGTAATAACTATATTTACACAGGACCCTTCCACCTAAACCTCTATCTCTGTTACCAGTTATCATGTCCCTTTAAAAAAATTTTTTTAAATCCTCTCCCAAGGATATTTTTCCATTGATTTTCAGAGAGAATGGAAGAGAGAGGGTAAGACAAAGAGAAATATCGATGTGAGAGAAACACATCGATTGGTTGCCTCCTGCATGGGCCCTGACCAGGGCCTGGGCCGGGAGGAGCCTGCAACCAAGGTATGTGCCCTTGACCAGAACCCAACAGGGGACTCTTTGGTCCACAGGCTGATGCTCTAGCCACTGGGCTAAACCGGGTAGGCCCATCATGTCCCTTTTTACTACATTTCTAAAACCCGTTGAAATCAAACACAATCACTTCAAGCACCACCATAAAGAGATAATTTCATCATCTTAGAACAAAATAACCCAATGCTGTATATTATGGTTGGAACAAACAAACATATAAAGAAAAAGTCAATGGCATAATGTGAAATTATTAAAACGGAGGCTTCCTAGGCATTTGCTGAAACTCAATCCTTTGGAACTTGAAGGGCCCTGAATGAGATACCGCAATATAAATAATTTTTCACCCGCATTTTTGGCCAAGATAATACAAAATTAATGATCGCTCGTGTTTCTATGAAGACTTTGGAATTTACACATCTCTCCCCATGTGCTGTGTGTGGGGAGAAGACTACATTCAACAGGAAAAAAGAATTCCCTTCGGGACAGAATTTATATTTCAGAGCAGAGAGGATGTGAGGCAAGCCAGATACTTTTTGTTAGACTCTACACATTTCTCTCTTTGATTTGGAAAGAAAGCACCATTTTCTCTCCAACTTACACAGTGTATATCACACAAATTCACACACAACTGCAACATGTAGAAATAAGAGAGAATGGAGGGAGAGAGCATGTGTGTGTGTGAGAGAGAGAGAAGATAAGAGGAGAGAGGAGAGGAGGGGAGGAAAGGGAGAAGGGAGGGAAGAGAGAGAAGAGGGGAGGGGAGGGAGGAGGAGGGGAGGAGAGAAGAGGATGCATCCAAGAAAAAAATATTAGAGAATTTTGCTTCCTTCAAGAATTAAGAGAAATACTTTGGGAAAGTACGTTAACCTGTGATTCATAACTAACACATTTAAAACTAAGAGGAAAGGCCATTCTAAAGAAGCTCTTTCATGTTTTTCTTTGTCACAGTTGAAAAAATTGCATGGGAACACAAACACGGTTCAGTGCTTGCTGTTTGCAAATCACTTATGCCACAGACATGGGAGCAATGGTCCTGCCTCCACAGAGCTGAGCATCTAGTCAGATGTCAGGTGAACATGAACTTGGCTTTGAACGTTTATAGTATGTTTCTTAGTGAAGGGTGGGAGACTGAGTAATGAATTCCATTTCTTTCTCTAGGGAAGGTATCCTGAAGGCCATGGCTCAAGGAGCACCCTGAGTAAGTTATGTCCAAGTAGAAGGACTTAGGACTTCTTCGTCTGGCTTTAGGGATCCTATATAGTAAAAGCCTAATATGCAAATCGACTGAATGGCAGAACGGACAGTCGCTATGATGTGCACCAGGGAGCAGACACTCAATGCAGGAGCTGCCCCCAGCTCAGGCTTCAGGCCAGCCAGGGCGAGTGCCAGCGGGGACCCTTGATTGCCCAGCAGCTGCCCCACAGATTGGCCCTGATTCCCCGACCAGGCCTTGGGACCCTATCCGTGCACAAATTTCATGCACTGGGCCTCTATTCTGAACATAATTACACAGGCTTTAGTCTGGGGATAATGAGTGACTGATGCCATATTTACCTTTCAAGCAGTGGTGATTTTTATAATAACAATATGCACATACTAAATACGCAATGGTGTACTCCATCCGGAGGTATAGAACCATACTTTAGTTACACGAAGGGTTTGTGGTAAGACTGGAGAGAGTTGAATTTCAGTTTCACTGCATACTTTGCTGTAAGACTTTGAGTCCATTACTGTTTTGCATTTTCTTAATACAAAAAGGAAGGAAGGAAGGAAGGAAGGAAGGAAGGAAGGAAGGAAGGAAGGAAGGAAGGGATAGATGGGAGGGAAGGGAGAAGAGGGAAGAGGGAAGAAAGGAAGGGAAAGGGGGAGGGAAAAGAAAAGAGAAAAGAAAAACCTGCCGGACAGAGTTGTGGACATCAGATCAGAGGGAATGCGGGTGCAGTGGTGGCTCACAGTGATAATGTTAATGATGTTGATAATGATGACATTCGTGGTGCGGATTTACTAAGCACATACTGTAAGGCACTAACCCAGGTATTTTATGTGCTATTATTTCTTACTTCTCAGCTACTGAATGTCTCCTAAGTGTCACTCATGCGTGTTCATTAGTTCCAGAAATAACAATAAAAGGATACCACTCATTAAAAAAAATAAATTGGATGCACAGAGAAGAGAAGCAGCATATCTGAGTTTGCATGTTTAATGAGTGGCTCCATGATCCATAAGTCACTACCCAGAGTCCACACGTCTCGGCTGCCCCAGAGGAGTACCCATTTAGCATCTCACGTTATGCATTAAATCCTCCTTTATCCCATGCTGTCTAAATTACTGCCTGAAGGTTTTGATCCCTTATATCTGAATAAGAATAATGTATTCATCCCCATGCCCTGCCTAAGTTTCTAAAGCCACTGGAAAATAAAAGACCAGAGAGCGAGTCTCATATTTCATTGTCCTAATCCTACACAAATGAGTTTCCTCCAACGCAGACGGCGAAATGGTTATTCCCGGCTTTCCACAATGTTCTTACCTCTAGTGACCACAAATTAAAAGATAATAATAATCAACTTCATGTAGATTGAGTCTCAAGAAAAAAGAAGATTAAGGTGTAAGGTGGATTTCTTTTCAACAAGAGGGAGACACCTGAGCAACAAAAGCAAAAGAAACGCGGGAGCCCACGAACATGTTCTCACTTCCACGGAGAGCGCTTCCCTCATTCCCACATCAGTCTGATTCACGCAGGATGACGGAAGACACAGTCTCCGCTAAAAGAAATCCCCTCTTTGTCACACTTCAGGATCAGCGGCCTTGTCACTCGGAGAGGCAATGCAGATCTCGATAACATTTCAACACCAAAATGCCTCCCGTTTCCATCAGACAGAGCAGTTGACTTCACCGTTGGATTTCTCGGATGCTATCACTGCCCCGGCTCCTTGTTAGCATCCTCGCAAATAGCTCTGTGCCCCGGTCATCGCTGGACCTCTCTCAGCCTCTTCCTCTGCACCGGCGAGGACCGCACATCGCGAGCAAGAGTTACCTTGCACACCGGAGCTCTCTGCAGGAGGTTTTCTGTCTGCTCCCCTAACTGCACCTGGAATCTTTAGCAAGAACCTTGCTCATTACCTTAGGCCTCCCTTCCTTAATCTGTCTGTTTCATACATATTTTCTGAGCTAGCCGCTATGTGTTCGGACCCGTTATAGGCGCTTGAAGACAATAAGGGACAAAGGAAACAGAGGCTCCACCCTCAGGGAGTTACCAGTCAAGCACAGATGAATCAATTATAATTTGTATGCAGGAAAAGGCAGAACAAGATGAAATCTTCAACAGGCCTACAAGTTAGCCTGAGCCCAGTTGGTGTGGCTCAGTGGTTGAGCATCGCTCTGTGAACCAGGAGGTCACAGTTCAATTCTCAATCAGGGCACATGCCTGGGTTGTGGGCTTGATCCCAAGTTGGGGGTGTGCAGGAGGCAGCTGATTGATGATTCTCTCTCATCATTGATGTTTCTATCTCTCCCTCTTCCTTCCTCTCTGAAATTAATAAAAATATATTTAAAAATATTAGTCTCCCATATTTGGTCCAATATTTAATTAGTTCACCCCTCGTGCCTTGGCAGGTGACCAAATGATTTTGCAGGCGTTATACAGCCTGCGGGCAGGACATTCCTCAGCCCTGCTTTAGAATGTGTGGACTAGCGAATGTAGATGACAGTATGGAGGCTAGGCAGGGATCCAAGGGAAATATAATTGTTTCTTGGATTAAGATGGTGAGAGAAATCAGAAAAGAAAAGGTGATCCTTACTTATTATAAAATAATTCAACTCCACTTATGTTTATTTCTAAGAGCAATGGAAAGGTCTGGATTGGCAACAAGGCCTGCAAACTCCAGCGGGGAAAAAACACCTCTTAATCACTAATTCTTTCTATCTGTAAGTGCAGCTTTATCTCTGTGACATCACTGCCTATAAATGCAGGTGCTCCATGAATGTATGCTAAATGTAGTTTGTGATGTCATTACAGAAAATAGAGAAACAGGGGTTGAAACAAACAAACAAAAGAAAGTAGGGGAGAAAAAGAGTCGTTTTATTTTGTTTTCTTTGGAATGCATGTAGTTTTCATAAGTGAATTTCTGTTAGCAGAAAAGTAAGGTTTATTTGAGGCGATTACGGACCTCTTTGATGTCCCCGTGGTGTCACTGACCATTGGTATAACTAAGAGATGGTGCTGGAGATCGGCCTGAACCACAACCTTAGCCTTGGCCTGGGAGTCCCCACTTAGCTGCCTTGAGCCAGATACCTAATAAAAGGAAACCCCAAATAGCATTTCTAGTATTGAAGTCGCCTTCCAGAGCCAGGATGAAAACAGGGAAGAAGAGAAGCAAAGAGAGGAACAACAGAATGAATGAGTAGAATAATCAATCTATTCGCTGATTCATTCACAGACCCAATTCATCTATCTGGTAGACCTGGTTTCAAGTCTGTTGGGGGTATGGGGAGAAAGGAACCAGACACAGAAGCAAAAGCAGCAGACCAGTCGCTGCTCTCAGAAGGGAGGATGTGAGTTACGAGTCTACGGGAATAGTGGCAGGAGGCAGGCACAGGATTGAATTGTGCAGGTTGGTACAATTCTGATTTTCTATCTGGGTCCTGATTACACTAATCTGTTCGACATGGGGGCTGGTGCTCTCATATGCATTTTACTGTTCGGGTGTTCGACTTCAATGCATAATCTAAAAAATATGTATGGGGGTGCAGGGCAAGAAAAGGTGAAAATGCAGCAAAGCCTGAACAGGACTAGGCATTGCTGTCCATGCTTATGAAAAATCTACTGCCCCCAACATCCTTCGTGCAAAATCAAGCCGTGGAGACAATGCCAGATTCGCATCACATGGTCTTACTTTCCTTGTGTGCAGTCCCCTTAATAGGCCCTTACTGTGCACTTATGCAGTGTTTATCGGAGCTGGGAGACACCACAAGAGCAGCTCTTAAGATGGATACCGGCACTTCACCTTCCGTTTAATTTTGACGTTGGCACTTGTTACATATACATAAGTGTGTGGGGATTGTTTGGTATTATTTCATCGCCACCTGATGGTTTCAGCAGCCCTGATAACCACTTAGGAAGAGCAAGCCAGCCGCAACAACAAAAGATCCAGCGGTGAGTATCATTAGTCAGATGACTGTGTCAAGGTGAGGAAGAGGACAATGAAGGCATGCTCAGGTAGGAATTTTGCCCTAGGTTTTCAGTCTTGATCACCTGTTTTGTGTGTTTTTTTCCCTCTAATAGTAACTTTAAAAAAAGAACAAAGCACAGAAGACCGTAGGTTACCTTACATCCATTAATAGATCAGGGTATCTAAATGGATGGAGGAGTGACATTGCACTCAGCATGAAGGGGCTGTGTTTCGGACTGAATGGAGAATATTCCTTTTCTCTTTCTCTCCCCGTTCAAAGAGATGCGTGATCCTTTTATAAGCCCTGGAGAAAGGGTATTCCAGCCCCCGCTCTGGTTCTAACGTTCCTAGGAATCTGACATTTCAGTTCATTGCTTTTATATGGGCAGCAGTCAATGGCACATAAGAGGGAAAATGACGTCCTCATCTAATCTTATTGTATTAGGAAGATTTACACTACATCTTACTAAATCCACACCGTGCCTTGCAGTAGGGAGCCAATATCCTTCACAAGACACAGGAGGAATCATCTATTCTCTAGGTCCATATAAGGAGAAACTGCACAGAATTTGAGTGGGAATAGTTATCATCTTTATATATCATTTACATAGCCAGGGAGAAAGATATTTTTATAGTCCTTTCTAATAGACAAAAATTCCCTTGAATGACTCCTTTTCACTGGTACCTGCAGCATTCAATAGAAAATTTTTGCTTTAAAGAAACATAGTATGCCCCTCCCCTTTTTGAGTTGTCATGTATGGACAGATGGAAGTATCATGGGAGCCAGAGATGGGGATTGTCTGAGACTCAGGAGGGTTCTAGGAAGCTTAATAAGGAAAGCTTATGGGATTGTTTTTAAGACATTAAAATGACAATACTGTCATATGGATACATGGCATAATGTACCTGTCAGAACCATTAGAATTGCACAGAACAATGAGTGAACCTTCATATACACAAATTTTAAAAAATTAGGATGTTGGGATTTCCTAGGATGGAATGCAAGCTGTGACAAAATAATATAACGATATTATAAATATACTTTTAAAACTTACAGGAGTAGCCTGACCGGTTTGGCTCAGTGGATAGAGTGTCAGCCTGCAGACTGAGGGGTCCCAGCTTTGATTCCGGTCAAGGGCATGTACCTTGGTTGCGGGCACATGCCTAGTGGGGGGTGTTCAGGAGGCAGCTGATCGATGTTTCTCTCTCATCGATGTTTCTAACTCTCTATCCCTCTCCCTTCTTCTCTGTCAATAAAATATATTTTTAAAAAAAGGAAAAAAAAACTTACAGGAGTAAAAGGAGTATACCTAACACACACACACACACACACACACACACACACACGTTTATGTATATATGCAAATATTCCTGCATATATTTGTTATCTCTCTGTCAACTGAGAGGGCCTAGAAGCAACACCAACACCAG
>NW_006282381.1:3200887-3206476 GCF_000327345.1 Myotis davidii
TCCCCCAGGCAGAGGGTACAGTTGGAAATGGGAGAAAAAAAAAGTAATGTCATAGTAGAGAAAACTGGCAAACAGTACCTCAGCCAGGTGGTCAAGTTAACTTCAACAGGTATAAACTTATTCATAGTATGTACTTGAGATAAGGTAATAAAATGGCGCTTTTCCCTGTGCGGTCTTCCTCCCCCAACACATTGCTCCAATCTCATTAGGAACAAAACATTACACAAATCCAAAATTAGTGAAACGCTACAAAAAATAGCTAACCAGTACACATGAAGACTGTTAAAAGGCCTGTGTCGATACTGGTTTATTCATCTTGACAAGTGTGCCATGCCCATGTAAGATGCCAGTAATGGTGGCAAAGTACGTGGGAATGCTGTGCAATTTTACAACTTTTCCATAAATGTGAAACTTGACTAACATAAAAGGTGTATTTAAAAGGAAAAAAAAGAGTTTGCACATGCTTGAACATACAGTTTCCTTTTAAAAAATTCCATAGCCGGGAACAGATGTTTACTCAATCTGCTTGTGGAGATATGACCCTCCCTCGTGGCTGATAGAGGGACCCAGCAGTTACTGATTTAATAAATCTCTACTTTTGGATTTTGACTCAGAAGCATCCTAATTAAGTAAATTTGGCCCCACAAACTGTATCAGTTTGCGATGGTGGCCATAACAAACTACCACAGATTGGGTGATTCATAAAACAGAAATGTGTTTTCTCACAGTCTGGAGGCTGGAAGTCCAAGAGCCAAGTGACGGCAGAGTTGATTTCTCCTGAGGTCTCTCTCCTTGACTTTGCAGATGGCTGTTCTCTTGCTGCCGCTTCATGTTGTCATCCCTGTGTTCATATGTGTCCCTGGTGTCCGTCTGTGCTTCCAAACCCCCTCTTCTTATACGGATACAAGTCAGATTGAATCAGGGCCTGCCCATATGTCTTCACTTAACCGTAGTTGCCTCTTTAAAAGCACTGCCTTCAAACAGAGTCTCATTCTGAGGTTGTGGTGGGTGAGAGCTTCAATATATGAATTTTGGGGACCACAATTCAATCCATAACACACAACCATTCTATTTACATTTTTACAGTAAGTATTTGATAATACTTGACCTATCTTATATAATAAAAGCCTAATATGCTAAGTGGCCGGTACGCCATTCAATCAATCAAAGTGTAATATGCTAATGATATGCTAAGGTTACTCAACTGCTCGCTATGACATGCACTGACCACCAGGGGGTAGACGCTCCGACTGTTAGGTTAGCTTGCTGCTGGGGTCCAGCTGATCGGGACTGAGCGAGATGGGCCTGACACACCTTGGAGCCCTCCTGTGGTCCCTCCCCGGCTGGCCAACGTCCTGCATCCCCCTTCCTAGCCCCATTCCTGCACCAGTGGGGACCCTCGGCCTGGCCTGTGCCCTCTCACAATTTGGGCTGAAGGACCCCCTCTCCCCTGAATGCATGAATTTCATGCACCAGGCCTCTAGTATGCTATATAAATTTCATGTCATATATAATGTGCAACAATTACACTTGACATTATATACTTGACATGTGTAATGCATCCTTCTAAAAATCTATACAGTACTTGGCACAGTAACTAGCCTACAGTAGAAGCTAAGTAAACAGTGTCTGTCATGGCTCTGTTCTCCAGTTAGATAGCTTGGGACTGCATTTCCAGAATTCCCTTCCTTATACAGCTGGCCCTCTGTATCCTCAGATTATGCCTCTGAGGATCTGCTGTTTGTTGAATCCATAAATGAAGGGCCCATGAACACAGAGGGCCAACTAAAGGATGTGTGCATCCATGGATGTTGATATCCTTGGAGGGTCCTGGAACCAGTCCCTCATGGATCCCAAGGGATGACTTCATTGTCCTGGTCAGGTCTGGCCTGAGATTTCAAAGGCAGGAGTAGAGAAGGTAGGTGGCAAGTTGGCATAGGGTATCAGGTACGGGGGCAGCACATGGGGATTTCAGCAGATTTTCAAACTCACCATGTTGGCATAGAGCAGAGTTCAAGTCCACAGCTCCTTCAAAAACTCTCGGATCCGCTCCTTCATTTCTCCAAATCCTGAGAGGATACATGTGCAGCCCTATGAGAAGGGGCATCGTCTTCTGCAGGTTTCCCACCACATGGAAAACGGAGGAAGAGAGCCAGGCACAGGCTTCAGTTGTCTTCTTGTTCTGCCATGTGCCTGGTCTCTCCCACTTCCCGTTCAGCTCTCCTGCCCATCACCAGAAGCAATAACAATAGCACTGCAGAGACGTCTATACCAGCTCCACAGCTGCAAATGCTCTGATCCCTGTTATAACTCCCTTCTCCTTGTCTCATGAGGAGCTCCCATTTTCACCAACAATAGGACCTGGAGTAAGCTATGTTATGGCTGTGTGCCTCAGTTTTCTCTTTTTAAAAATGAGAGTAATGACCCTGACCAGTGTGGCTCAGTTGGTTGAGCACTGTTCCATGAAACAAGAAGTTGCTGTTTGGATTCCCGCAAGGGGCATAGGGGAGACAGCCAATGGATGCCCTTCTCTCTCTCCTTTCTTCTTTCTAAAATCAATAAAAACATATTTAAAATAAAAATAAAAAATGAGAGTAACAATAAGGCTGTTAAGATTAAATAAATTTACATGATCAGTGTTTGGCATAAACACTTAGGAAATATTAAATTCTATGTAGAAATAAAGTAATTATTCCTAATGATAGCCTTAAGTGAATAACATTGGATTTCAGAAGGAATACATATGGACACTTCAACACCTATTTCAAAAACTTTTGTTTGATTAGCTCCCTCCTCTGCCCTCCTCCATCATTTCTTGAGCTCAAACCACTCTTGTGATTTGCAAAGATTCATAATTGGAAGATAATGATGAGATCTGAAAAGTATGACATGGTTATAAAGAGAAGATTCCTTGGTGGCATGCTCCCTAACAAAAAGAAAACGAATGAAATCATCTTTAAAGTTGCCACAAATATGATTTTCCTGACTTTAAACTCTTTGGGCACAGTCACAAGGAATGAAATCTCATTCCCTTAGAATGAAAAATATATCTGAGACAATCCACATGGTCTCAGCTACTGCCTCACAATGTAACTATTTTTGTTTTGTTTTTTTGTTTTTTTCAGGATTTCTAACTACATAATGGAGACACATTCACATACAATTTACATCTTTTTCTACATAAATCTTTGTTTATATCTTTATCCTTTTGTTCTTTTAACAGTTTGCGTATCTTCTCTACCATTTTCTACATATTGATCTATGTGCTTACTGGTATCTATGCATGTAGCTGTCTTGATATATAGATTTCATCATATTTTTCTTTATGTGAAAGAACTGGTAAGAATGGAGAGGGGGAGGCAGGCACTGATAAAACTGTGATTGCTAATCCACCAAAAAATAAAAGCATTTGGGTCCAAAAACCAAATGGCAATTTTTAAATTTCAGTGAATCCAGAAGGCACAATAATTTAAAGTTAAAAAATAATATGAATACATACATAGAGGCTCTAGGAACCTCTTTACCAGCTCCGAGGGGCAAGCTTCTGTGAAGAACATGCCATACACCAGTGATTGTCAACCGCTGTGCCGTAGGAATTTTTAAAACATGCAACACATGACTATTGAGTCAGGGACAAGGACCTCTTTCCCCTTAGATTGTCAAATAAAAACATGGCAATAGCCAACACAACAATAGCCGTCCAGTGGGAATGAATAAAAATTATACCTATTATTTTTTTGCCCAATCAGCGAAAAATATATATTTTTTGGTGTGCCACAGAATTTTAGTCATTAGTTTATGTAAGCCATGAGATGAAAAGCGTTGAAAATCACTGCCACACACCAAACATTTACTGACAAAGGTGTCCCACATTCATTTTCAGCCAAGAATTCAGAATTTCACAAATGCGTGTGTTGGATGTGCTCTGACATGCCGTGGGCTCATTTCTCTGACAGGCGACTGTGGGCAAAGGTTGACCTCCATGAGCATTGCTCTCCAGCCCCTTCTAATCCATGGTTTCCTGGGGTGGCCAGGTAAGAAATAACTCATAACACCGCAAGTGTTGATGACAATTCACGGAGCGCTAGACACAGACATGGCTGGAATAACTTAAGAACAATTTTCCCTTTGCCTCTAGAATCAATCAATATGTTGAATCCTAATATATCAATTCTCATAGGGGTCTCCCCAGATGATCCCATGATCCTGAGCTCTCTCTTGGGTTTTCCTCATGATGAGTGCAGACTTACTGCTCTGAGAACACTTATCGGGATTTGAAGTACCAGAAGGTTGTTTGAGTAGAAAGCAGTAGATCTGACTTTCCTCAGAAGGGCTCAGGATAGGCCTGCATGAAATGTTGGCCATAGAGCATTCCTCTGAGTTACAGGAAAGTGAGGTATAGTTTTCAGAGAGGCTAACCCAGCCGTGGGCAAACTACAGCCCGTCAGCCGGATCTGGCCCGTTTGAAATGAATAAAACTATTGAAAAAAAAAGACCGTACCCTTTTATGTAATGATGTTTACTTTGAATTTATATTAGTTCACACAAACACTCCATCCATGCATTTGTTCCGGCCCTCTGGTCCAGTTTAAGAACCCATTGTGGCCCTCGAGTCAAAAAGTTTGCCCACCCCTGGCGCTAACCCATATATGTAGAAACAGAAAAAGCCAACAAGCAAATGAATAAAAGACAGATTTCTGAAAAATGTTAAGAGTCAACGCCAGGATAACCAAATCGATCATCAAATTGTTATTCAATGAAATTGAGTTTCATTCTAATGAGCAAGCACAGGGACACAGAGGAAGAAAAATGAAAATGGAAACACACAGAACTTCAGCAGTAGCTCTTGCTATGAATAGGCCCGTAAACCATTGTTTAATTGGTATATTGATTGGCTGACCTGGTTTAAAAGCACAGGTGGAGATATAGGATCAACGTTGCCTCTTTACTTAGGTATTGTTAATGCTCAGTCAATGCTCTAATTTAAAACATCAATTTAAATTATGAGATACCCATGAATGGGACCTACATGTTTCTAAATTAGACTAAAACATCAATTTAAATTATGAGATACCTATGAATGAGACCTACTTTGATTTAAATAATGAGATACCCATGAATGGGACCTACTTTGATTTAAATAATGAGCTACCCATGAATGGGACCTAGAGGTGTCTGAATGAGTCTGAGGCAACAGGCCCCATTCTGATTTATGCCATTCTAAAGAATTTTAACTGCCTAGTGATTGAGAATTCATCTTCTAGAAGGAATTCAAAGATTTCAACTGCTGACTTGGAATTCCTAAGTTCATAGACAAATATACAAGAGGAAATCATTGAAAATACTTAGTTTTTGATCTTGCTAATGGGACCCCAAAGCACGGGCAGATCTGAGGCGCCTATGACAACCCTACACTGAACAGCTCTAGAATTTTAACTCTTTTCAAATCACTGAAAGCTGACTTTCGATAAAATTTAACCTTCATAGAAACAGGAGCATATGTATAATTTATAATAAAATTTCCTAAGCTATTCTACATTGTTAGCATATTTTTTATGAGTTGATATTTGGATAAAAAAAAACCCTTAA
>NW_006282381.1:3206598-3211600 GCF_000327345.1 Myotis davidii
ATACCTATATTACAACTTGTAAAATCAAATGAGGTATTTCACTACATTTTCTGGTGATTTATGCCATTCTAAAGAATTTTAACTGCCTAGTGATTGAGAATTCATCTTCTAGAAGGAATTCAAAGATTTCAACTGCTTACTTGGAATTCCTAAGTTCATAGACAAATATACAAGAGGAAATCATGGAAAATACTTAGCTTTTTATCTTGCTAATGGGACCCCAAAGCAGGGCAGATCTGAGGCTCCTATGGCAACCCTACACTGAATAGCTCTAGAATTTTAACTCTTTTCAAATCACTGAAAGCTAACTTTCAATAAAATTTAACCTTCATAGAAACAGGAGCATATGTATAATTTATAATAAAATTTCCTAAGCTATTCTACATTGTTAGCATATTTTTTATGAGTTGATATTTGGATAAAAAAAAAAACCCTTAAATTTAAAGAAATCAGGGATAGGAGTTGACAATGATAAGGTACTAAAAATAGAGTTTCATTAGAGGAAATCCAATTGACTAATTATATTACTGTGTTATCAATCATCGACTCATGAAATAGCATCTTATAATTTATGGAGAACAGAAGAGCAAGCATTAAAGCAAAATTTGGTGGAAGGAGTTTCCTCATCACAAAAGGCATTCAAATGAACCTTGCTTGATGTTTCCAAACTTGTTCTTAGCCACAATGCAGACACAGCACAAGGCCTCTTAGAAGACTAATACATTTTTAGGTACCGCTCGCAGTTCATTGCCAATAACTTTCACATTTGAAAACTCTAGAAATTTCTGTTTTTATTCATTTGTTTATAGAAGCATTATTCATAATTGCCAAAATGTAAAAGCAACCAAGATGTTCCTCAGCAGGTGAATAGACAAAATGTGGTAAAATCCAGACAATGGGATATCATTCAGTGCTAAAAAGAAATAAGCTATCAAGCCAACTGTCTACGCATCCCTATGGAGGTTTAGCTCCTTAATGCAGAACAGAAACGACACAATCCTCATCCCATCTTAGAGTTTTGAAACCTCAGCTGTTATAGGCATTCATATCAGGTCGAACAGCTGGGTTGCTTATGAGGGTGTTTATTTCAATCTTCATGATTTCCTTCCCATGTTTTCCTAAAGAATTTCAATTTTGTTCATCACTCTGAATCGAATAAGGCAAAAAATATAATCAAACCCATCAATATGTTTTTCTTTTCTTTTTTTCTTTTTTTTTTTTTTTTACTATGCATCTCTCTGACAAAATAGGGAAATGCTGCTGAATTGCCTTAATATCTGGCTGAGGGAGAGAAAGCAAGCCACAACCTCAAAATTATCAGAAAGAAGTATGTTAGGTGTAAGATAGTTTGTCCACATGACACTTCTTTAATCTTTTAAGTGTATGTGACAAAAACTCTTTCTTGAATAATAAAAAAGAATATAAAAATGAATCTCTTTAATTATTACTTTGGGAAACTTTTTTTAATAAAGGACTAAAATGTGGACTGGGCAGTGCCAAGAACACAAAGCTAATCCATGTAAGCTATAGCCATTGTGATTTTCAATTCACTCCTTAACATGGTAAACTTCACTATCTAACTGCTTACTGAATTAACATGTGGCCTTGCACAGGGACAGTTTCTGGGGAGGGGAGAAGGGCAGCAGGTTGAATCAACTGTCAATGGCCAATAATTTACTCATTCATAACTACGTAATGAACCTCCCCAAAAGACAGCTGCAGAGAGCACTGTATGGGTGAGCACTGGGAGGTTTGGGGAGACCGGTGCCCTGAAGGGGGCATGGAAGCTCCATGCCCCTTCCCATGTACCTTGTCCTATGCATGGCTTCCATCCGGCTGTTCCTAAACTATATCCTCTTATAATGCACTGGCACTTAGTCTGTGAGCCACACTA
Source organism: Myotis davidii (assembly GCF_000327345.1). Classification (NCBI taxonomy): domain Eukaryota; kingdom Metazoa; phylum Chordata; class Mammalia; order Chiroptera; family Vespertilionidae; genus Myotis; species Myotis davidii. The sequence goes on from NW_006282381.1 coordinate 3,208,493, forward strand.
GCAAATTCGTGGAACCCAAGAAAAGATGCCAAGGGGACCTCTGATTTATAGCCTGTTGGTCAGAAGCACAGGTGACAACCTTGACTTAGGATTGGCCTCTGGGGTGGGGGTGGGTGGGCACACAGTCGGGTAGGACCGCCTCCACCTGTGGCAAGTGATGCTACTTCCCTGAAGATAGTGTCAGAGTTGAGCTGAATTGTAGGACACCCTGATGGTGTCCAAGAATTGCTTGGTGTGTGGGAAGTACCTCCTCCCACGTACACACACCCACAAACCACAACTGGGTGCAGGAACCTAATTTATTACTAAATTAGGATACATATATACTTCAAGGACAGGTATAAAAAGTACTTTTCTTTCTTTAATTCAGTGTTTACCAATTAAATTTGACTTTTCCCCCCAATAAACCTATTTTGAGTACTGATTGGAAGCTGTTGCCATAGGTCTGTTACACATTAAGAAATGACTTGATAGATAGGACAAGAAGAGCAGAGAGCATTATGTAGTTTCCTGCCTCTGTTCCTGAGTATCTGCCTGCCGCCTGGACTGTTCATTCCAAAAGCCACGAGGTGTGGCTGGGCAAGGTAGCTGGCTCCAGTTACCTGCAGTCAACTTCGGTCTGATAATATTAAAGAGAACATTCCAGCTATTTTGAGAGAGAGAGCCAAATTTACATATCTTTTATTAAAGTATTTTGTTATAATTATTCCATTTTATTGTTAAGTTATTGAGGTTAATCTCTTTTTGTGCCAAATTTATAAATTAAACTTTATCCTAGATGCATATATATATAGGGAAAATAGTATATACAGGGACTATTTTCGGCATCCAGTGGGGGTCTTGAAATGTATCGATCCCCTGCAGATAAGGAGGGACTACTGTACTTGGCCTTCTCATCCCTTGATTTCAACCTTCACTAATATGCTCTTTTGAATAAAACAGAGTTCATTCCAATATGCACATCTGTGAAACATAAAGTTAAGGCTGTGGAGCATTCGTGTCATATAGGCGATTTTTAAAACCGTGCTGATAGAACTCACACGTGGACAGCTGTAAAGAAACTACTATCTGTTGGGGACCAACGCTACGCTGTGCCAAATGCTTTCAAAATAATCGTTGAATTTTTCCAAACGCGGGTTTGTAGGTAGGGATTATTGTGCCACGACAGAAAGAAAGTAAGATTACCTGGCTTCTGCCCCTTATGCAGGCAGAAGGCAAATGCGCAGCCAAACAGCCTGGAATTCTATGTTAAAAAAGCTGATTTCACTCCAATCCAGGTGTCGACATAAAATCGGGATTAAACACCCCTCGCCCCACTATGCAACAGCATGAAAAAATATCTACGTAAAGTATCTGGAAATCCATAAACACAGGGACATTTGCATCGAAAAACCAACTTCAACAACGCTAGTTTGGTTTCCACAGTAAAAACCAGACACGCTCGCAGGTTGCTCTCTATGCGGTATTTGCTATAAAAGCGAATTCTCATCAACTTCTGCGATTCACAGGCGGATAGAAAAGAGCCGTATCTCCAGCTCCCAAATAAGATATTTCTAAAATAATGCGGCTGCCATTTGGGCAAATATATATGTGCGTTTTGTCCTGACAGCTTGTCAACTGGCAGACGGTCCCTGAATATCAGATTCATTTCAATGTAATCTTGGCCAATTTCTCAATTAGAATTTTATTTTTCACTTTCTGCACAACGAGATCCCCCCTCCAGCCCCTCCCCACCCTCCAGTCCTCCCTGGCATTCCTCAGGGTGTACAGGTGCAGGTGCTGGCCTTTCTGTGGTAGCAAAGGAAGAAAAATGAAAGAATGGAGAAGGGGAGGGGAGAGACAGGCTGAGAAGAGTGGTAATGGGGAGAGAGAGGAGATAGTAGTGACCTTCATCCTGATATTCACCTTCGTGAAAAATGAAGGGAATAATTCACACCTGACAATAAAATAGTGCGGCTGCCTCTGCCTCCTGTACCCAGAGAGGCTGGAGTCAAACAGTAATCAGACACGCGATACATAAGATCGATACACTGGGAAAGGTCCAAATGTACGGTGGGAAACAGATTGATAAAAATAAGTTTTTTCATATATTTTTATTGATGTCAGAGAGGAAGGGAGAGGGGGAGAGAGAGAGAAACATCTACGATGAGAGAGAATCATTGATTGGTTGCCTCCTGCACAACCCACACTGGGGGGATCGAGCCTGCAACCCAGGCCTGTGCCCTGACCTTGAACTGAACTGTGACTTCCTGGTTCAAAAGTCGACGCTTAACCACTGAGCCACACCGGCTGGACAATAAAAATAATTTTTGAAAACCACCACCACAATCAATTATCGGATGCCTGTTTACTTTAAGGCACATCTTAACCTTGTATGCGATCACACAATTCTCACACAACGGAAGTAAGATGGAATTGCCTACGTTCGCATGGTAGCTAAGGAAAATGAATGATCATGGAACCTCACTGAACTTCAAGGTCAACCAGATAATAAGGGATGGTACCAGGATTCAGAACTCTTTCTATCTAACTTCAAACCCACACTTTGAACTGCAGTAGCACGCTTCATGTAGTTTTTGAAAAAGATGTAATAGAGAAGGCATTTAAAACAAACAAACAAACAAACAACGGTGTGCGTTAATGAACGTTAATTTTTCTTAGTCTGCACTCTCTCACCAAGAAAAACCTTTTAGATAGAAAATCATTATGTACTGTATATTTACAGGTGCACACACACGTTGCATAATGTAGCTAATAATATCTCTACGATCCTTTTCTTAGCTGAAATTGACCTTGGGAGTCTGCCAAAGTTGGAGGAGGGAACTTCTTTCTCAAAATATTTATCAGGCACATGACTCATATACACAGAAATGGAAGCCTCTGACACATTTACAATAAATAGATATAGGCTTGGCCATTAAGATGTAGAAATCCTAAGTGAGGCAAAAATAACCACTTCCCTCTTCACCATTTGTTTAGCAATTTAAATAAAGGGTTCTTTGTATATTGAAGGTGACCATAGCCCTTTAAAACCATATTACTCTTATCTGGATGAGAAGGTGAACGAAATAAGTTCTCTACCCTAAACAAGAAAATAAGAAAGAAAGA
>NW_006282381.1:3211627-3217509 GCF_000327345.1 Myotis davidii
ATGTCAGGATTTAAAACAAGTAGGCACATGGAGATATTTTTGCTTATTTGTGGGTTTCTTTTTGTGGGAATAGTAATGGTAGAGAGAGAATTTCCTACCAGAAAGCCATACAAGTTTCCCTAGAAAAAGTGTCATTTCAGCCAACCAAAGAGGAGCGATGCGATTCTGGTAAGATGAGAAAAAAGAAATAAAGGCAGAATTCTTTGCACAAAAAAATTGACAAAGTAGAGTGTTGGCAGGAGTCATACTTGGGGGAGATATTTAGATCTGCAATCCATTCTGATTTGCTGCTACAATGGGCACATCGGCCAAGGTTACAGAAGACAGAAGATATCAGAGAAAGCCAGGCTGCCCACCTCATTCTGGCCTTCAATTTATGTCTCTACTTGTGTGTGTGTGTGTGTGTGTTTAATTTGTGTCATCATGTCCATCTACTTCGAATTTATGCGATTTTGTTGTATTCTGATTTTGATGTATGCATCCTTATAGGTTGTCTTAAATGTAGTTTAAATCTAAGTAGTGTCTATATTCCGTACATCAGAATGACTTGTGGGCCCAGCCAGTGTGTCTCAGTGGTTAAGTGTCAATCTATGAACCAGAGGTCACAGATTTGATCGGGGCACATGCCCAGGTTGTGGGCTTCATCCCCAGTGGGGGGCGTGCAGGAGACAGCCAATCAGTGATTATCTTTCATCATTGATTTTTCTATCTCTCTCTCCCTTTCTCTCTGAAATAAAAAAAAATATATCCTGCCAAAACCGGTTTGGCTCAGTGGATAGAGCGTCGGCCTGCGGACTGAAAGGTCCCAGGTTCGGTTCCGGTTAAGGGCATGTACCTGGGTTGCGGGCACATACCCAGTGGGGGATGTGCAGGAGGCAGCTGATCGATGTTTCTCTCTCATCGATATTTCTAACTCTCTATCTCTCTCCCTTCCTCTCTGTAAAACATCAATAAAATATATTTAAAAAAATATATATCCTATCTAATAAAGAGCTAATATGCTAATTAGACTGGACAGTGGAATGATCTTCCAGAATGACCAGTGGGCAGGTCCATGAGGGCCAAGCCCCTTGCATGAATTTCATGCATCGGGCCTCTAGTAGTTAAAAATACTGTATTATGTGTTTGAAAATTGCTAGGGGAATAGGTCTTAAAAGTTCTCGATTTTTATCGCCCTAACCGGTTTGGCTCAGTGGATAGAGCCTGGGCCTGCGGACTGAAGGGTCCCAAGTTTGATTCCACTCAAGGGCTTGTACCTTGGTTGTGGGCACATCTCCAGTAGGGAGTGTGCAGGAGGCAGCTGATCGATGTTTTTTCTAACTCTCTCTCTCTCTCTCCCTTCCTATCTGTAAAATCAATAAAAATATATTTAAAAAGAAAAAAAAAGTTAAGGTAAGACACCCACTGCACAGACGTCTCCGGTATCTATGATTCCTAATCCACTCTGGGGTGGGCTACCAGCTCCATTCAATATCTGGCTGCCTACAGACCTCGACGGCTCCCTATGTCTCTATGCACTGCAATTGCATTTGACTGTGCACAAATAATTAACCATCAAGCAAATATCCACAGGATTAGTCTGGCATGTTGGAACAAATCTTGATAAATCCGCCTCAGTAACAAATACTCCAAGTACAAGTGTAAGAGAAGAATACAAATTCGGCCTATTGAAGGACTGTCATGGAAGGAGAGATATTTTAATAAAACCGCTTCGTCAGTTCCTATTACTAAGGGACTAAAGCTATCGAGCTGTGGCACTGAGGCCAAAAAAAAGGGGGGGATTTGGAAATGCAAATGAGAGAGAAGACAGTCACAGATGCCTTTTATTCAGCCACACACTATCCCCGATGCCGGGAGCTATGTTCAAAGTGACTCTTAATAGTTCTGCATACATACCCAAAATGGACATCTCCGGCACAGTCGCATGATAGGGTCCATTAAGAAACTCTGGTGCGTTGTCGTTGATGTCCTGAACTTTAATAATAAATTCGGAAGGAGGCTCCAGGGGCTTGTTGGTCTCAAAGTCCACTGCCTGAGCTGTGAGTGTGTACTCAGCCTTTTCCTCCCGGTCAAGTCTCTTTATAGCGTGGATATCTCCCGTTATATCATTTATTTGAAAGATGGTCCCAGCTCCATCGCCTGACAGGATATACTTGATTTTTTTGCTCCCAGGATCCAGGTCTGTGTGCAGCTAAAATGAAAGGTGACATTGGTTAGCGATGCAACATTATTTTCTCTTTTAACTCCCTCCTGCTTGAATATCACATTGGTTCTTTTTGCATTCATTGGAACTTCATCAATCTCTGCAACCAGCAGCTGCACAAAGAGTCTATGCGACTGTGTTATTTTTAAAAATGTTTTCTTTATTGTTGAAAAGATTGCACATGTCCCCCTTTTTCCCCCACTGACCCCTCTACCCTGCCCCTGTCACCCCAGGCTTTCACTGCACTATATTATAGTCTGCATCCATGGGTTATGCATATATGCATACAAGTTCACAAATGTATTATTATAAATCAAAATAAAACATAATGAAATTCATACAGATAAGTTGGGATGGTAAGCAAAATAGTGACAGACTCATACATAGAGAGCAAGCTGACAGCTGTTGGCTGGGGTGGGGTGGGGGGGAAGGGAAATGGGGGTGTCGAGGGATTGAGCAAAAGTGAAAACCTCATGCATGCACATGGGCAGCAGTGTGGTGATCGCCAAGCAGGGCCAGGGTGGGGCTGGGGGACTGGGGAGTGAGGGCTGGAGGGAGGTAGAGGAGGGTATAGTGGGGATAAATGGAGATAGAAGGAGAATTGACTTGGGGTGGTGAACATATAATACAGTGTACAGAGGAAGCATAGAACTATGCACCTTAAATCTGCATAATTTTGTTAATCAGTGTCATCCCAATAAACTCAATTTAAAAAGACTTTGACCAGTTCAGTATAAACTGACATGCATTTAAAATGATAAAAAGATCAAGGAAAATATGACAAAAATGTACAGATTCTTTTCAGTTTCTTAATACATGTATTTAAAGTTTCTATCACTAGCTACCTTTTGGGTTCACTATTTGTATGCCAAGAACCATGCAAATCACTTCTCACATAATTCCCTTAATTTTTACCAAAAACTAAATGAATTAAAATATCCTATATGATAAAAGCCTAAGATGCAAATTGACCAAACAGCAGAATGACCGGTCACTATTATGTGCACTGACCACCAGGGGGCAGGTGCTCAATGCAGGAGCTGCCCCCAGTCCACAGGCCCCAAGCCGGCCTAGGTGAGTGCGAGTGGGAGCCCCCTGATCGCCCTGCCAGTCACCCCACAGATGGGCCTTGATCACCAGCCAGGCCTAGGGACCCTTACCCATGCATGAATTTCATGCACCAGGCCTCTAGTTTCATATAAAACATGAGAAAAAGGAGGTTTGACAAGGCACACAATAACCTCCCTGAGGTTCATATTTTTGAATGAAGTGTAGTAGACCCAGAATCCAACTCAGTTTTGCCTGCGGTATTTACAAACACAAAAATAATTCTAGTAATCTGATGCATATTAAAGTCTTATGTTTGTGCTCGGCCAGCATGGCTCAATGGTTGAGCATCCACCTATGTACCAACAGGTGTTAGATTCCCAGCCAGGGCACGTGCCCAGGTTGTGGGCTCGATCCCCAGTGAGGGGTGTGCAGGAGGCAGCCGATCAATGGCTCTCTCTCATCATGGATATTTCTTTTTCTCTCTCTCCCTCTCACTTCCTCTCTGACATCAATAAAAATATATATATTTTTAAATCTTATGTTTGTCTAGGACGTGTTTTACTTTGTCCCGTACAATTCTTCTGGTCTAGGAAAATTATTCCCATTTTATGAAGAGCCCTGCAGCCAGAACGGGGGAGCACGTTTTCTAAAAATGGGAACACTGAAAAATAACAACTTTGCAGCAGGGAACCAGGTCCATCGCAGGTCATGGCAACACACACTCATTGAACACCTGCTCCACCAGAAACGTGATGGTAGGTACAGAATTCCTGGCTTTAAAATGTTCAGTTTACTCTCAAGAAGGAGACAGGCATGTTCTGATACATGGTGCTTCTTTTAATACTATGTTGACTCCTGTTTGTTAGTTGTTTTTTTTTTAAATAAAATAAAATAAAAGATGAATTTATATTTTTAGTTTGTTTTTGTTTGTTGTTTTTTTTAAAAAAGGAGGGCATTGAATTATAGTTGGAAAATACCACTCAAGTGCATGTTTTCAGTTTAATGCAGTTAAATAGCAATGTAGTTCCACTTATCACACCATGAGATTTCAAATACTTCTTCCTTAAGAAAAAAAAAACACACAAAAAAACTTCTTCAAAGAAACTCTTAGAAACTCAAAAGATTGTGTTCTCTTGGGATCACTTTTATTCAGAGCAATCTCCGTTGCTTTCTTTGCCAATTTAAATTGTATTTAGCGCTTCAATAAATGAAAAGAAAAGATTTGTTCAAAAAGACATAAAGCAGCAACAAAGAGTTCAAATGCATCTAGATCTCCTACTTTGCTTTTGAATATTTTAAAAAGTTAAAGCCTAAGATTACATCAAATATTTATTAATCTCCAAATGTATCCCTTTCATTTATTGTATTAAATTTATTAACAAGAGCAAATATTGAAATGCCACTTTATCTTAATGAATGTGGGATTATAATTCATTAATGTGATATTAATCCTAATTTATGATCATTTTAATTTATGTGCATTTTAACATTTCCATTAGCATTTTTATTAAAAAAAAGGATATTTGAATAATATATCATTCTTGGAGGTTTCCATTCACATACAAAGCATTCCTCAGACACAGAAGGTATGGGTATGATTTGCACTTAGCCACAATATATTTTTGCTATTAAAATTAAGCCCCTCGTCCTGGCTGGTGTGGCTCAGTTGGTTGGAATGTCACCCTTACACCAAAAGGTTCGGATCCAATTCCCAGTCAGGGCACATACCTAGGTTTCAGGTTAAATCCCAGCTGGACATGCATGGGAGGCAACTAATTGATATATCTTTCTCACATCTATGTTTCTCTCCCTCTCTTCTCCTCTCCAAAAAAAAAAATCAATGAAAACATATCCTTGGGTTAGGATTTAACTTTTTTTAAATTAAGCCCTTTAATGGTGTTATCATTATTATGTTGGAATTTATTTCTGCCATATTTTTCTTACATTTATCAATTAGTAAATTAGTATTATAATCTTAACCAAGGTTTTAAGGGTCCCTTGTCTTTAGAAATAACTGAGCGAGAAGAAGAGAAGAACAGTGTTGGGAAGAAAAGCACAAAGTTAAGATTCTGGTCCCTCTAACTACATGAACTGGAGAAATTAATACACTTGTTTGTGCTTCCGTGGCTCTGCCTATAGCGTGGGGATGAGACATCTACCCCGAACAATTGACTTTAGAATCTGATCTAACCTATTTGAAAAATAGAGAAAAAGGGAAGCAGACGTGTTAAATGTGCAATAACTAAAATCATTTAATTTCATACCATATTCCGCCATAATCAGGTATCAGAAAACACTCTGCTAAGCCTCAGTGAAAGCAAATTCCCGAGACTTCATGAGAGAAAAGACAAAAAAAAAAAAAAAAAAAAACCCACGGGGAACACGATATGATTCCTCTTCCTTCCGAAAATTCATTTTTAGCAAGTCTCAGTAAAATCCAGATCCGTGGGCTAATGGTAATCTTGAAACCTTGGCACGTGGCTTGTTCAAGGAACCAGTTTGGCATTACAAATAAAAGAGTGCCCTAACTGGTTTGGCTCAGTGGATAGAGCACCGGCCTGCGGACTGAAGGGTTCCAGGTTCGATTCCGGTCAAGGGCATGTACCTTGGTTGCGGGCACATCCCCAGC
>NW_006282381.1:3217696-3221603 GCF_000327345.1 Myotis davidii
AAAACTATGCTTACATTAAAAAAAAATCTGTCTGTAGTTTCAGTTTCTCACATTTTCATTAATAATAATAATAATAATAATAACCCTATATAATAAAAGGCTAATATGCAAATTGACTGAACGGTGGAACAGCTGGTCGCTATGATGCACACTGACCACCAGGGGGCAGACACTCAATGCAGGAGCTTCCCCCTGGTGGTCATTGTGCTCCCACAGGAGAGTGTTGCTCAGCCAGAAGCCAGGCTCTCGGCTGGTGAGCGCAGCAGGGGTTGCAGGAACCTCTCCCAACTCCAGTGCAGCACTAAGGATGTCCGACTGCTGAGGGCTCCCGGACTGCGAAAGGGGGCAGGCTGGGCTGAGGGACCTCCCCTCACCCCCCCCAAGTGCACAAATTTTGTGCACTGGGCCTCTAGTAATTAATAATAGAGAGAATGTGAGTGTATATATATGATATAAATAACAGCATGAAACTAATGAATAGAAACATGCAGTATTTTAGTTTCAAGATTACCATTCAAACAGAAACTAAAGATGATATTATTATTATTATAATAATACTAGTGCCCAGGTGCATGGATTCATGCACATTGCAAGGGAATTAATTAGAAGGTGGCCAGCAGGGTGGGACTGGGCAAGATGGGCCGGACATGCCCTGGAGCCAGTCTCCTGAGGTCCCTCCCTGGCCGGCCGCACCTGGGGGTGACGCTGTGGCTTGAAGGTCATCTGTGGAGTTGAGGGTCCCTCTGGCAAGTGGGGTCTCTCGGCCTGGCCTGCAGGATTGGGCTGAAACTGGCTCTATGACATCCCCTGAGGGGTCCTGGATTGCAAGAGGGTGGTTTTCGGGTGACATACCCCAGAATCGGGCTACCTCCTCTCTGGTTCCAGGTTTGTCACCCGAGAACCGCTGCTGTCAAGTCACCAGAGCTCGGCAGCTCCTGTGTTTAGCATCTGCCCCCTGGTGGTCAGTGCATGTCATAGCTACTGGTTGGAGCGTCTGCCCCCTAATGGTCATTGCACGTCATAGCTACTGGTCGGACAGTCGCTTAGCCTTTTGTATATATATAGATTGACGACTTACTGTCTGATCAACATTTTATATGTGTAAATATCATGGTATCCCCATAGCACACCAGATACCACTTCTCCATTTGCCAATGAAACGATTGAGATTCAGAGATTTTTGGGAAACTTTTCCACTGCATGCACTATGAGCAGGTGGCCATCTTAGCAGCACATGCTTTAGAGTCAATTTCCTGGACTCGGATGCACACTTCTGAGGTGATGATATGGAAAGAACGGAGGGATGTGAGAGTGTATAGAAATTTCTCTTCACCCAGAAAAGTGTAGTGTGGAGGGGCAGACACAGCCTCCCCGGAGAAGCAATGATTAAATCTTTGAATCTCAGAGAGGGAGGAAATGCATGCCAGACACAGGTAACAATGTGGGTGAGGATCCGGAGATGGGGGACAGCATGCTGAATGAGAGAAACTAAAGACGATTTCCTATGCCTAGGGCACCGCGCTAAGAAGAAGAGAGGTGGCGAGAAAGGATAGAACACAAGGTAGGGGCCACACGATGTAGAGTTTTGAAACCAAGACACAGAGTTCGGATCTGACTATAAATAAGCAAGAAGAGTCCATGAGCACAAGGTTTGAGTAAGGAGCCTGACATGATCATTTTGTTTTCATAACATCACCATGGTGGGCGGGTGCAAAAGCAATGGTCTCAGAATCAAAGGGAGGAGGAGCTCAGAGGGAAAATGTAGGCACCGATTCTACCGATTCACAAAGCCACCTTGACATGGCCTCTCGCTTCTGCCCGCACCCATGACGTCACGTCTACAACTGGATATGATGGTGATAGAGGGTGGGTGGGGTGAGGATGGCCCGATGGGCTATGTAACTTGGAAGGTGGCTTTAGATGCCGCAGTATGATGCTACTACAGAAAAACTGAGTAATTCAAAGACCGTTATCTTTCATCCAGACACCCTGTTCTTAATAAGTTACACAGACAAATTATATCATAACACTAACGCTAGGTCATAGGCATCGGAGCACTCCACCATTTTAGTGAGGTCATGTTGGGAATGTGCAATTACTCTTGTCATCACACGTCATAAAAAAATAACAACTCTTTGAAATAATAACAGTTATTAAAGTAACTGGTATATAAACCATGTTACCCTCAAATATGTTGTAAGAGATTAAAGGCTAACAAAAACAATGACCCCTGATTAAAAGATTAAAACAATAAAACACACCATCCCACGCTGAAAATGACTTCTGCTTCTCTCTCTCTCTCCCTCTCTCTCTCTCTCTCTCTCTCTCTCTCTCTCTCTCTCTCTCTCTCTCTCTCTCTCTCTCTCTCTCTCTCTCTCTCTCTCTCTCTCTCTCTCTCTCTCTCTCTCTCTCTCTCTCTCTCTCACACACACACACACACTCTCTCTCTCTCTGATATTTTCCAGCAGGCAAATGCATAGCATCTTGCTACCTCAGACTGTGTCCTTGGCATTCAGTGTCTGCTTCCGGTGTGAGTATTGAACCAACTGACCTGGCCAATGGAACAAGTGCCCAGAGAAACAAAAGATTGGAAGCCAGTCCAAGTGAAATGCTGCTTTTGGCTGCAGGGACCTGGAAACATAGTTACTGCTTCTGCTGCTTTTGTTAAATGCTAAGTTCCACAAGGCCAGAACTTCGATGTGCATTACTCAACACCATCTCTAATAAGCATCGTGCTTGGCACATAGTAAATGCTCATTAAAGTTCCTATATACCCCACATACATACTGTCTGCACAGTATCTATCTTAATGCTCTACAATTTGTCCAATATTTCCCAGGGCTGAGAGGCTCAGATTCAGCAAATACTGTACTTGACTTTCTCAAGATCATAAAATTAACAAACGACAGAACTAGAAACATCCCAGTAAATCAGATTCAAGAGCCTATAATTTTTTTAAAAAAAAGAACCCTGAAACTGGAGAGAGGATGACACAATTCCTCAGGGGATTCAGGGAAGTTGTTGTTTTAAGTATATTTTTATTTCAGAGAGGAAAGGAAGAGATAGAAACATCAATGATGAGAGAGAATCATTGACCGGCTGCCTCCTGGACACCCCCCACTGGGGATCGAGCCCACAACCCAGTATGTGCCCTGCCTGGGAATCAAACCCTGACCTCCTGGTTCATAGGTTGAAGCTCAACCACTGAGCAACATCAGCAGGGCAGAGAGCCTACACATATGAGCATAATTCTCTAGACACCATCCAACTAGTTAGTCTGGGCCCTTCTGTTTCCCTAGATGAGGACCACAGAATGGGGAAGCCTCTAGTTTGTCCCTAAATATATATATTTAGAGACCATGTGTACAAACCACACAGGACAGACGCTTTGGGGGAAGCAATCCATCCTATAGAAATCTGGAATGAAATAGACATAGAAATGAAAAGGCGGCATGGCCAGCTAACGGGAACGCAGAGAGAGAAATGTTGTCAGGAAGAAGCTGGCAGGATGTTTCCCAAGACACTTCCCCGGCTGACATTCATGATTTTGGCAAACTCCCTACGGTCTGTGCCAATGACAGCTTCACAGGTTTGGAAACGTGATGTATCAGCCCCATAGCAAAGCCATCTCTCTCAGCCAGACTGCACGAGGGGAAGTCACTTGTCTACTTTTTGTAAGGCGATGTACTGATGGTAAATAGCGTTTCAAATATTTAAGTTAACAGAAGGAGCAAAATTTCTCCTTCTGTAAAGATCTACCCGCCAATGAAGCCAAGCCATCCTAGTTGATAGGATTAGGAGAAAGGAGAACTAAACGGGTTCATTCTATGATGATGCCATAGAAAAAATAGTTTAAGTCTGCCCATCTCACAAAAAAAAAAAAAAATGGTCTTAAAAAAAGAATGCT
>NW_006282381.1:3221633-3226791 GCF_000327345.1 Myotis davidii
TTTCCCTTCGCGTACTAAGGTGGAGATTCCCCTATTTAACCAAGCAATCATTAAAATAATAATAATAGTAAGAAAGGCAATGGATTTCCTTCTGTGGGATACAGCTTTGCTTATGTGTGCTGCTGACAGTTCCGTATGTGACATCTTACAGGCTTGGAAGTCAGTATGTTTCCTTAAGGCAACCAAAAATTCACCAAGTAGCAGTTCAGATTATGGGATCTAGAACGAAAGCATAGGAAACAAAGCTAGCCCTGGCCAAGTAGCTCAGTTGGTTAGAGCACTGTCCTGATACACCAAGGTGGCAAGTTTGATCCTCAGTCAGACACATACAAGAATCAACCAATCAATACACAAATAAGTGGAATAATAAATCGATGTCTATCTGTCTCTCTCTCTCTCCCTCCCCCTCCATTCCTCTCTCTCAAATCAATAAAGAAATAGAGTTAGATAAGTACAAAATGTAATATACCAAGGAATTTACTTCACCTCTCCAAAACTCAGTTTCCTTATTTGTAAAAGATTTCAGTAGCTTATTTGGTTTTTGTAATAGTTACAATGTGACAACAGATAATAAAGGCCCAATATCTCCAGGAACTAAGATATTCAAATAAAAATGTGTGAATTTTTGTGGCGATTGAATTTTATAATGAAAGTTTCTGCCAGACCTGGAAATGCTTTCCAAAAATATATATACCTAACAGCACATTCTGGGTGAGAATTCCACATAGTGTGTTGATTGGAGGGGATGGGGATGGGTAGAGGTGGAAGAGAGAATAAGGGAGATAAATTGTGCTGGGGAAAAAATAAGATCAAACAAAGAAAAAAAAGAATTTAACATACAACATGGATTTATAGTAAAAATAGGTATGTCACTTCCTGAGTTAAATGATCTGGGTACAAATTGTCTTTAAACTCTTATATTGGGCATGTCACTAATCACATATTTGGTGCTTACTCACCTATTCAATGAATAATGATAGCAGGTATATCTGGAAGTTTTTGTTTCTTTTTATTCAGCTTTATTAAGATAAAATTATAAGATATTTAAAGTTACATTGTTTTTGTAAGTCTAGAAGTACAGGGGAGGCCATGGGTCATTGTGTGGGCAAGAGGGGGGTGACTAATAATAGTAATGACTATAAATTGACTTAGGTAAAGGGATCAAGGAGTGGATGGACAGACAGATGGATAAATTGGTTGATAAGAGAATTATGGGGAGGATGATGATTAAGTAGATGGTTTTATTGGAGAATGCACGGATAAAGAAAATAACACATAAAGGGATTAAGTCAGATTTCTGACTAAATAAGATTTCTCAGCCATCTTTCCATTTAGGTTCGAACGCATATTAAATACTATGAGTCAATGGATGAATGAACAGATGGGCATTTGGTGAGTGGGTGGGCTGGAGAGACCACAGAGCTTCTCACTGAAAGACTCATTTTGGAAAAACAAATTATTCTGCCTCAGAGCACTATTCCCTGCCTTACACTAAAGCAGACATAGTCCTTGGGAGTGCAACAGTAAATTGTTGCAAGAGCTATTACTACAAAAGATTATTATATGAAGATCTTTGGTGCATGTTTAATTTTCAACAAAACAATCTCTCCACAACATTCCTGGGGTGGGGGGGTCCCCTCTATCTCTCTTTTTAAAAATATTTTTATTGATTTCAGAGAGAGGAAGGGAGAAAGAGAGAGATAGAAACATCAATGATGAGAGAGAATCATTGATCAGCTGCCTTCTGCAAGACCTTACTGGGGATCAAGCCTGCAACCCCAGGCATGTGCCCTTAACTGGAAACGAACCCAGGACCCCTCAGTCTACAGGCTGATGCTCTATCCATTGAGCCAAACCAGGTAGAGTTCTATCTCTCTTAGTAGGTAGATAGGTAGATAGGTAGGTAGATAGACAGAAAATCAGATATATAGGGGTGGGGGAAATTTTGTGCCAAATAAATCCACAATGTAGTAACACAGAATGTAAGCAAGGTAAACAGGACTGAAGAAAGACACCCAGAATTATTATGCAAACAAAAGAAGTGGATTTTAAACAGATATGGGTATTTAAATCATATTTGAATTGTTTTCTAAAGGTCAATTAACAGTGGAAAATTTAGATGTACTGTGGAAAATGGGAAAAATGTCACGAGAATGTTGTGCCAATGTTCTCCAGGTTCCTAAAGAACTTTCATCAGAGGACTAGTAGGAGTTAAAAATATGAGATAGATTTCCGACGTGGTCACCACAATTACTTGCTAAACAGGATGCATCCTGTTATCCAAATAACTGACAAGAGCACAGTGGGAAAGACCACAGTGGATAAGCAAATGTCAGTCATGTGCTTTCTCTCTGAAATTCTATATTTATGAAGAGACTGTAGGATAACAAAAAAATGCCATGAGCTTGGACGGATATTGCAATTGAAGTTAAATACATAAACATGAAGTTTAATTTGGCCCATAGAATGGATTGTGGCTTTGGCAAATTATCCTTCTTCTGTGATTAAATAAAGGCCTAATAATAATAACTTAGCTGTGTTACCCACTCCTATCCCTTGAGCACTATAAACTGTTTCATTCCCAGGCTTGTAAGAAAGTATGAATAAAACTTGGATTCATCAGAAATAATCTCATTTTCATGTGCCATGACTACTCAGTAAGGTAGATATATGGATGGGTGGATGGATGGGTGGATGGGTGGATGGATGTGCTGATAAGAGAATTAAAAAGAGGGGTGGGAGGTAAATTGTTTTATTTGAGAAAGCATGGGTGCACTTAAGAGTGGACAAGATGATGGCTAACTAACAGATTCACAAACCTCCTTCCTTTTAGGTGTAAATGAGAATCAGAAGACTCGGTCTGCATTGCAACAATTACATATAATCTTGAGCAAGTTACTTAAATTTTACCTATTTTAGTTTCCATTTGCTAAATGATACTGACAAAACCATCCGCACCATTATACAAAACACTAGAGGCCCAAGGCCCGAAATTCGTGCAAGATTGGGCCTCACTTCCCGCCGCTGCCAGCACTGGCTTCCCTCAGGCACCGGGGACCTGGGCTTCCCTTGCAGCCCAGGTCATTAGGTCTAATTAGCATTTTACGCTTTTATTATTATAGATTATCTCAGACTGTGGTAAAGATAACATGGATGTGGAGGTCGTTTTTTGTTTTGTTTTGTTTTGTTTTTAACTCCTACTCTCCCAGATATCATTATCCCTACAGTTAATATTTGGAAATAAAACCTAACATATCATCAACTTATGAGAACTGGGTGCTGGAAACATAGCTCACAAGGCTGTTAATGTGCATGTGTCTGTTTATGTATGTTTCTCTACTTCAGTTCCATTCTGCCAACAAAACCTGGAAGAAAATACCAAAGAGCAGCAGGAGCAAGAGTGACAACACAACCTCAAGGGAAATGTGAAACCTATTCCTGCCCTGAATTCACACCATGAACAGACCTGTAGATTTGCTGGACATCTGAAAGCCCACTGCTTTAGTACTAATATTAATACTCCATGAAAATAAATATCTTATCTAATTTATAAACAGAAACAAAGATAATCCTTCCAGGTCCTCTGTTATGAGCTGAATTATTTCCCCTTTAAATTCATAAATTGAAGCCTGCACTCCCAGTCCCTCAGAAGGTGACCATATTCGGAGAAAGATGATAATGTTGAAATGAAGCTAAGATGGGCCATAATCCGATCTGACAGGTGTCCTTAAAAGGAGAGACACGTTTAGCCCCGCCGGTGTGGCTCAGTGGTTGAGCATCGATCTATGAAGCAGGAGGTCAGGGTGGGGGTGAAAAAGGGGAAGGGAAACATAGTCTGTAATATTGTGTTAAGTTTGCACAGTGACAAGTGATTACTAGACTCACCGTGGTGATGCCATTGTTAAGGCATACATGCAGAACCATTATATTGTACACCTGAAACTGATATGATATTGTATGCCATCTATACTTAAATTAAAGAAATATTGGCAATAAATAAATGTCGTTTAAGAGCACACACTTCTCATATTATCTGTTTGGTTAACAGGAGTCTCCTGAGAATCAAAGTCAAGGTCAGAGTTGTCATCTCACTGGCACAGAACAGGAAACAGAGTGCCACATCTAATGAGCTCTGGAAATCCAACACCCAATTAACACCTCAGGGTTCCAGGCATTCCCCCTCCCCCCTCCGTGGGGAGGAGCCTAATGATAGACACCTCCCTGGGAAAGGGAGCAGGGGAGGGAGAACTTGCCTTTAGCAGTAGGAAAGCTTTGGGGAAATCTAGCAAGCCTAGGAGGTTTGGGAGGTGAGGTGGGGAATTTACAGAAAACAATGCCAAGCTAGAGAATTATTCAATACACTTTGCAAATTGGGCTCTATGTATGGGAAATAGCCACTCAAATGCTCATGCATCCATACCTTCCCTAAAAAACAAACTAATACACATTCTGCACACTCAACAACATTAATAATAGGACAGCACTGACTGGGTGCATAATGGATGCTCCATATGTAATGTGGAATATAGGACAGAGCTCTACTCTGCATCATTTCTTCCTCCCAGTGTTCTATGCATTGTGGTAAAAAAAAAAAAGTTTCCTGGGTAAGTACATTCATAACTTCACCCACTCAGATTGTGAGAAGTTTTATGTGGCCCCAGTGGATTCTTAGGCCACTCAAAAATAGATCGAATGATCCCTTTAATCTTCTTCCTGTCAATCAGAACATGCCAGTTTTATGTGCAATGACAAACTCAAGAGCAATTACTACAAAAATATAATAGAAGTGGACAGGAGAGGTGATGAACTAAGTGTTTGCATGGGTGGGAGTTAGGGGAGAAGATCTGCTTTTTTGTGTACTATCTGTTTCCTCTCAATTGCCGTGTGTTTGAGGAGAGAGACAAAATTTAGGGAAATTGATCACTAACATGAAAGATTTTCAGAGATTCAAGAAGGGAACCAGGTTTCTAAAAGGTTTCAGTGAACAATAAAAATATCGATTTCACTTCCTTGTATTATGGAGTGATTACATTAAAAAAGTACATTGCTTTTTCAATTGTCTTTGGTTGTGAGATCCAGGGTTCTTTGAAAGTAACCATGTACTGAGATAAAAGGTGGATACAGCTCAGCTTTGTAAATTATTTGAGAGAGAGAGAGA
>NW_006282381.1:3226825-3237543 GCF_000327345.1 Myotis davidii
GAGAGAGAGAGAGAGAGAGAGAGAGAGAGAGAATGAGAATATGAATGAATCACCTGGCAGTTGGGGAACATTGGGGGTGTTCTGGGGAGAATGGATGGGATGCTGATGGAGTTGTGGTGGTGAACTTGAATCACCTATAGTAATGTTTTATAAATGCCCATCTTTGCTATCAGGTATGAGAAAAATTCTGGCAAGAAGCAAAGCTATGAGCAAAGCTATGGATCTGTCTTCTGTTTATAGCAGGGGTGGGGAATGTCCAGCCTGCGGGCCATATAAGAACCACAACATCATTTGGTCTGTTGCTGCTAAGGCACCAGGGGTGAGTTCACTAAATGTTTGACCGAACATAGTAGGCTGATTTTTAAGTTGCTAATTTTGTATGGCCCGAAAATGATGCCATAAATATCCAAGAGGCCCTTGGCAGCAAAAAGGTTCCCCAGCTCTGGTCTACAGGAACCACCTTGGCCAGGACTGGGACTTGGGAGAAACAGATGTTTGGAGCAGCAGTTCTGCAAGTCTGGGTCCACAGACCTCTGGGAACCTCTGAGCACCTTCCCGGGCATCAGGAGGTCAAAGTCATGTCCCTCCTCTTCTGCGCTCACACTGGTTTGACTATAAAATAAGTCATGGGTGCCTAATGCACTATGTTACTTTATAACTAGAAGTTTTACCTCTTAATAAATTTTAAAGAGTATAAAGGTATCCTGTGATGAAAAAATTTGAGAACCACTTATCTACATTTAATACAATTTATACCATCATAAAGTTTATTTTTTAAAAACGACCGTAATGTCAATCCTGTAACTTTAGCTGCTGATCTGGAAAAATATTATAGGGTTCACATCACAAAACCCAGGTTCGGACGTTTCTATGTATAAACGGGATCAAGTCAAATGCATCTGGCTTCTATTTGAGGCCATTTTTACAAAGGGGGAAATGAACTCTTCCTCTGAAACTTTGTAAATATCAAACGCAATGCTGTCTGTCAAACAGGAGCACAAAGCTCGCATATTCCAGGGGCCCCAAAGGTCCTTCTTTGAAGCCAACTTAATAATTTGCACATGAAAGCCATTCTTCTGAGATGCTGGGCATTCACCTCAAATAGCAGGTAAATATTATCTCAGGTTATTAGAAAGCCCTGGAAATTGTGCAAGATGACTAGAGGGAAAACATCCACATGTGTGCTCAGCGCAGTGTAAACTTAATAATCAACAGAATCATGTGTAAAAGCACAGACTTCCGGGCCCACGTAGCAATTCGGGGGTGGATTCCAAACAACTGCATGTCAAAAAGCCGCCAGGTGATGCTCATATTTTTGGCTCAGCCACCATGTTTTGAGAATCATTCACTTAAATCGCAAAACAATATATTGCTGGGAATTTTTAAATGCTAAATTATTCTTCATGGAAATGTTTTATTTGATAATGGCAAATGGTACCAATTGTTTCTGTTAGGAATAATCAATTTGAGGCTCCAAAGATTTTTATAGGGACTTTCAAGCATTCATATTCTAATTCTAAGGCATTTAATTTATGTAGAGTCCGGATGGCATGGCTCAGTGGTTGAGCGTCAATCTATGAACCAGGAGGTCACGGTTCAATTCCCAGCCAGGGCACAAGCCCAGGTTGCAGGCTCGATCCCCAGAGTGGGGTGTGCAGGAGACAGCTGATCAATGATTCTCTCTCATCATTGATGTTTCTGTCTCTCTCCCCGTCTCCCTTCCTCTCTGAAAATCAATAAAAGTTTGGTTATTTTTTTTAAAAAAGAAGACTATTCTCTTTAAAAAAATTTTATGTAGAATTGCAGTCATTCATGTTTGTCTACATAGATCATTGTGCAATCTAGTCAACAAATATTTAGAGTGTTCCCACTGTGTGCCCAGCACACGGCTTCTCATCCCATGCTCTTATAAGGGACAGAGCAGATTTCCACACAAGCAGGAAGGCTGTTCTTATAGAGTTAAATATCAAGCCACAGTTACCTGCTTATCCAGATCCAAGGTGCCTGGGATATTCGATGACAAAGACCCTTCCCCACCCCTAACTTCTACTCTCGCTACTGAAAGTTGCTGAAAATACTAATCTGCCCCAGGCACCATCATTGTGTGCTCATGCGAAGGTTAAAGAGAATCATAGTCAAAAATTGCACTCATACATATACAGGATCTTGGTGATTGATACAGCAATATAATCAGGATAAATGATCATTAGTCTCTATTTTTTTAAAAAAATAAAGACCTATCAACACTTAAAAATATTCTTATCTGAGCATGTAGTTATTTTAGTTGCTATAACTTCAACTAAAATTCAACCTTCTATTTTTGACATCTTTGCCTGTTTTGGCAAAGAAAGCATTGAACATAAAGAGCTATTAGCTGTCTTGCTGCGGTTGATTTGTAGGGCACTCTGAATATACAATTTCCATAGAATTGCTAATTGTTCTTCACTTGAAAATTCATTCTGAGCATGAGAGGCACAGGGTAATGTAAACATCACCCCGGTATGGGCTACTGCTCTGCTTAGCATGCACATTATTATTCAGTCATAATGAACACACTTCGAAAATAAAGTGCTGACAGCACTCTTGTTCAAATATATAGCATATGTTTATAGTCTCACACATTGAGGTACACACATAATTATATTATGAGTGCGAGAGAAATTGCCGGGGCCATTCAAGGAGCCATGCTCATTCTGATTGAAAAGTGCTACTGTCCAATTCAGACGGGTGAGACCATGGGGTGGCAACACGGTCAAATGCCTATCAGACATGGCCAGGCTGATTAAATAATGAGGCAAAATGCAAAAAAAAAAAAAAAAGATTTTGTTGCTGTTTGGATAGAACTTCGAGCAGCTAATGGAAATCAGGATACTCATTGGTTTTCCTTATCCCAGCCAAAGGAATAATGCATTATTGTAGGCAATAATAGCTCAAAAGCACAAGGCCACCTTTTACCAAACCAAGTGACCATTGGGGGAGAATAATTATTTCTACTTGTTAGAGATGTGCTTTTAGATGGATGTAGAGAAAGATAATAATGTGATGTTAGGTTGCTTTTGTTTTTCTTCTTTCCATTTGTGTTAGGAAATAATTCCTGCATCGTGTGTGAATGTAGAGGAATCACACTTATTTCTGAGCATCGTGTAACATGAATTTCAAGGGGCATTTAAATTAGGGTCATTTGTCTGCCAAAGCACAGTATACCGTTCCTTAGAGGAAATGTATGTCCTGAAATGTTAAAATCAAGACTCATAGTAAATAAGAGTTGACTCTATAAATGATACGGCTTTCAAAGTACTCATTTTAGTTGGGGAAGGGGGTAAACAAAGGGAAAAAACACTCTAACATTATTCTTTTAATGATGACTCGTATGAGTTCAGGTCAAGAGTTAGAGGGAAAAGTTGAACGAGAAAGAGAAAGAGATGGAGGAGAAAGAAAGCCGGGAACCTATGTGCTGGTTTAGTTAATTAAATGCACTTCTTCATCCTCACACTCCAAGGCCATTTTCCTTATCCTCATCTTTAAATTTTGTAAAATTAAATGTATTGGGGGTGACATTGGTCAACATGACCATATAGGTTTCAGGTCCTTATTCTCGTTTTATCATTGGGGAATGTGGGGCTCACAGTAGTTAAGTAACTTGTTCAAGACACATAAGTTAGTAAAAAGCAGAACCATGTAGTTGTGGTCCTGGACTCCAAAGCTGTTTGTGTGTGTGTGTGTGTGTGTGTACATGTCTTTATAATTATTCTTTTTCTCCATTTTAAATAAATAATTATGCTATATTTTTCTCATGCCTTTTGTTGGTGACTCCTTGGAAGTGGGGGAAAAAATCTATGCTCTAAGTCTGGAGAAAAGGAAACAGAAGGAACCCTGTTGAGAACCGGTCCGTTGGCAGTTTCCTGACATCGCGAGACAACAGACGAACAGGTATTGGACTCAAGGATGCCTGACAGCAGCCCATTCATTTCCAATCCCTTGCTTTCCTTTCCAATGCCCCCAATCTATTTATAGACAGCTTTGCTTCCTGTCTTTGTAACACCTTCCAAATTCACACCCTGATCTGTGTCCTTGGGAGTTACCCCTCCTACAGAGTCAACTCGTGAATTTACCAAACAGATGAACACCGTTAGGTGGTAGAAGGACGTTGCTATGTCCCTAGGTTTCCGTGACACCTGACAGATGGAGCAGATGCCCACAAGTGACCCAGCATTTAAACAATCGTTGACCGTGCAACAGAAACCTGGGGGATGCAGTGCACTCATTCACAAGGAGGAACTATTCAAGGATTCATAATTTGGATTCAATGGGGTTCATTATTTCTTTTGTGAGCCTACATAAGCCTCATTAATAGTAATGGCTATTATATGGAGACACACACTGGAGATTGGCATCTAGGGGGTGATGAGATAATGCTGTGGTTTGGGACCGGAAGATGGCTCCAAAGGTCTCATTTAAGGTATTATGTACTTTTTATTTCCTAAGGCTAATTACTGCCATTGAACTCTGCCATTAATACCTTCTGTGACAATTTCAAGGATAAAGAGGGAGAAACAACAGGTGCATTAGGTTAGAAGGCACTGCATGAGCTATCGCCCGTGGACAGCGGGATCCCCTGGTTAGTCTTGCCATGCCATTCAACATCATGGAACAGTAGACGGGACACAGATTTCGAAGTCACTTAGTTCTCCATCTCAACACCGGCTTTAAGATTTAAACATCATGCGACATTAGGCAAATAACTCTACTTCTCTTAGCTTCCGTTTCTACATCCCCACAGAAATAAGACTATCTCATGGAGTCAGTGTGAGATGTACATTAACTAGAAGGATGTCTGTTAACTGACAATAGTCGGTATGCAAGGTGCAGGTCTAAGTCTAGGGAGAGTAGATGGAGGTCTTGATTCAACGAACATCATTTTATTTCTACATGCATTTAGTTCTTATGAAACACACACAGGCACATGTTCAGTCCCAGGCACTACCTATACACAAATATATGGCACAGCTCTGTCTACGCCAGGAGCAGGGTTTGTGATGATGCCTCGGGAAATGCCTCCGGAGATGGAGCCCATGGGGCCACGTGGACCTGCATGGCCTGCAGCACATTGCCGAAGCTTCACATTTATCAACGTTAGCTGTTTGTACCTAAGACACTGTTTGACAGGAGGGTTAGGCTATTTTAAAATATTTGAAATTCATTGTTCTGCATACCCTCAATCCCTAGGACTGAACCGTACAGGAATACCTGAGCTCCACGTGCAATGTCATTTATAAATCGAGTCCTTGCCTTCCGGAGAGTTGGTGGAGTTAGTTTCACTGAATCTTGACACCCAAGAGTTGTACTTCTGTGACCTACATTAAGGAATGTTAGGAACTAAAAGCCCTATAGAACATCTTGCTGCAATATTCCACGGCTAAGTCGAGGAGGCTGCTCACAGCGCCGCCTAGTGTACAGCAGAGAGAAGACGCTAAGGTGAAACACTCCCCACACTAAGGCAGCAACCAAGTTTCTCAAGATGAGTTGGTTTATTTTAGCGGATGGATACACCATTTGTACTACTGATCAGCTTTTGAACTTCACAGTGGACAGCAGCAAGCTGAGGGTCAAATTGTAGGCATTTAAAATCCTGGAAATTCTATAATGGCGAATGTACAGGAATTCTCCTGTGCAACTTGTATTTAGCTAAAGGACCGGCTTTGAGGGTTTTCCATTTTCACAACTTTGCCCCAGACGACTCCTCATTTATCGAGTCCCGTCATTGTTTCCATGTTATGTTTTCATTTGATTTTCAAAAAAATATGTATTTTCATCTGTGGTAAGCTTGAACATGCTGATGTAAATATGGGAACCTTGCTTCTGAGATATGCAAACGCATGCCCACCATATGTATATGGTAATTGCATATTGCAAATGTTCTATTTATAATTCTACCTCTTTCATCAAGGAACCTGGTCAGCTCTGAAACTGATAAGAAAGCTGGTGCTCACTACGACTCTTGACTGCCCTGGGTAATTGCATGTATTGTGTGCCCGCGCTCCACCTCCCTTCTATCTCTTCCTGCTACCTCTCCTCCGAGTCCATTGGAGACAAAGGCTGAGACCCAGCCACTAAGTGGCCTCAATCTCTGGTTCCAACAGTGGGCCCTATATTAATGAACCTAATAACCATCAATAGAAGAGGTTAGCGTCCTTTCAAACAAACAAGTGGGAATAGCAGTATATCTTACAGACCCTATGAAAGCGATTGACGGGAGGACATTTTTGAAGGTGTACAAGGTACAGGTATTATTGTATAAGCCATGTTGTCAAAATATCCTTTCTCTGCCTAAACTCTAAGAGACCAACATATTTGGTACCAAGATGGCACCTGAGAGATTTAGAAAAGTGATATGTGTGAAGAAGCAGAACAGTTTGTTGAATTACATACATTTCATAGTTCATTTTTTAAAGTATTTAAAAGAATCCTCACCTGATATGTTTTTCATTAATTCTAAAAAAGAGAGGAAGGGAGAGGGGAGAGGGAGAGCGAGAGGGAGAGGAACATCAATGCAATGCCTTCTGCAGGCATGACTACCTATTATCAGGTACTGCACAATATACCTTCTATGTATAAACTCATATAAAGCCCTTAAGCCCTTGTTTCCCATGTCTGCAGTGGGGCTATGGTTACATACCCAGCTGCCTGAGATCAGACCGGCCAATCTGAGTCCAGAACTCCTGCTCTTAACCATGTACTACAACAACCATTTCTGAGCTGGGTGTTTTCATTCCCAACTGTCTCACCCGGACCTGGCTGTTCATCCTTGTGAATCAGAGATGCTTGGGAAAAAATCTATTGCGCTGAGCTTGCCAGCAAGGATTTCCAATAAGTCCGCTAATGAAAATATCTAAAAAAATGCTTTATTTTTTAATGAGAAGGGAATCAATTAATGAATGAATGAATTCAAAACGTATGTCAATTACACGACTAACTAAGCCAAAAGCCAAAATGCAATAAGTATACTCATAGGTCATTTTAACATCTACAAAACTCTCTATGAATCTGTTCCATAACATACACAGAGTAGCTCCCTTTTTTTTGCAAGGGATTTGTTCTAAGAAACCACAATGGGGGCCTAAAACAACAAATAGCAGCAAACCCTACAGGTACTATGCTTTTTCTTATACCTGCATCCCTATGATAAAGTGTAACTTATAAAGTGGGCAATTTCACAGATAGAATATTTGTCCTTACCATTGATCCTATTCACCACATATATTTTTTTCTTCCTTTATTAACACATTGCAGACCAGTAGTTTTATTGCTAGCTTTACCCAGTGGCCAGATAAGTTCCTATTGAACGAAAACAAACAAACAAAAAAAAAACACAAAAAAACCCAAAAACGTTTTACATAAATGCTAAAGGCGCGCTTTAAAATGAAACACCCATTGCATTTTGGAGTTATGGATGACGTGCTCTTACAAGCTAATATCTTTTTAAAGTGTGATACTTTGTAAAACACTGTGTACGGTGGAGCGAGAATTCTCGTGATCCGCCCACAGGGTGTTAATATCGATATTTAGTAATATTGCGCTAACACCACCACAGGCTTTCCGGAGCAGAGCAGGTTACCATTTACCTGCAGAAATGACCACTGGGCTTTCCTTTGCTCCACTTCTGACCCCTGGGGATGTGAGCATAGGACTTCATTACACTACACAGAACTGGGCCATTTAGAACTTAAAGTTGTTTATTTCTGGAATTTTCCATTTAATATTTCGGGACCATGCTTGACTGCAGGTAGCTAAAACCTTGGAAAATGAAACCGTCCAAAAGCAGGACTATTGTACACAAGGGATAGTAACTACACCAAAAGGTGGTAATGAATCATTCTGTAATCCACAGCGGTGATTACAAAAGACTGCTTAAAAACAATGCTTCGTTAAATTTGGATTATGCAGAACCAGGAGCAAAGAGGACTGTTTACCGTAAGGAAAAGAAATGTGAATAGTAAAAGTAAATATTATATTAACATGGAGTATTTGCCCAGGTGATGCCTGTTTAAATTAGCTAAAATCAGAGAGGGAAAATACACATAATTGCACATATACACATGCATTTTCAAACGAGAAATATAATTTCATTACATTAAAATGCATATACAAACCTTTGGAGACACTTGCTTCAGGCTTCGGGTGTGTATTGAGGACTGAGTGAACCTTTTATTCCATAACAATAAACCATAAGCCCTTTCTTGGTCCTGGTAAAATAGTGTCCAGATTTAAAATAGCAACTACAGTAAGAGCTGGTACTATATCATTCTTTTCTCCACGGACCATTAAGAGTTTTCTGGCTACAATTTTGTCTAGTTAAGAAAAGTGGTCTCTAGGTATTGAAAGGCAAGAGAACAAAACCAAACCAAACCCTAAATGTCACCCTCATCGAAATTCCTGATGTTATTCTTTTTTTAAAATTTATTTTATTTTTGAAAGTATTACAACTGTCCCCTTCCCCCCTCTCCCACCCCAAACCAGGCCTTCTCTGCACTGTCTGTATCCATGGGTTATACATATATGCATACAAGTTCTTTGGTTAATCATAACACAGCTTGAGTAGCCCTGTCACAAGAAATACATCATTTAATGAAGCATGCTTTTTTTGTGTATTTTATCGTGTCAATTAGGAATGGAAAGATATATAGATTAGTAATGTCTCACGTAAAATGAAAAAAGAAAGTTGAAATAATGAAAACTTTAATCAATATATATATTGATTTCAGAGAAAAAGGGAGAGGTAGAGAGATACAGAAACATAAGTGATGAGAGGGAATCATTGATTGGCTGTCTCCTTAACACTCCATACTGGGGATCAAGCCTGCAATCCGGGCAGGTGCCCTGATGGGGAACCAAACCGCGACCTCCTGGTTCATAGGTCAATGCTCAACCACTAAGCCACGCAGGCTGGGCTGCAGTTATCATTATTTTATTCTAAGTAGCATGATTCTTTCTCTCCCCCAAAAGGGACGTGACCTCCTGACCATCTTTGTATCCCTGGAACTGAACACAAGACTTGGCGTATTATTGGTATTCAAGACGTGCTTGCAGAATTATCAGATGATCGCATGCACTAAAATCACAGAATTTAAGCCTGATTGTCACCCGAGGGCTTTTCAGGATAAAAATGTGAGCTTTCAGCTTCTAGTGCAATAATTGTAATGTCAGGACACAGCTCCAAGGTTAGACCCCACGCCAAGCCCAGAGTGAGCGGTCCAGATAGGAAACAGTGCTGAGAGGATGCCCTTCTGGAAATATTTTGAATTTCTTAACATTAATATTAACCATCAAGCCATCTTTTGCATTAAAACCCACGGCCCCGGGGAAGGAATAATTATGGATGGATGGGGCATGAGATGATATTATTGATGAGGATGCTCCAATATTTTGCAGGCTAACTTGGGAAGAATCAAAAGCAGAGCCGTTGCGCCCTAAACAAGCATGATAAGTGTGAAAGCAGGATATAGTTCTCCTATTCAGAATGCATGAGCAAGCTTTAAGATGTTTATGGATGACACTGAACTAGAAAAGTACAGTCATCATATGATTTCATATGAAATAAATGAACCTACACATTTTCATTAAATTCCCGTTAAACCCAAGTACAGCTTTATGTAGATGAATTCTGAGTGGAGAAGTTTAGTAGTGATGAGTGGCTGTGGCATGTCACTGAAAATATACAGGGGCAAAAGTAGGCTTATAGTTGTTCATATGAAAAATAATAAAATGTTTGATAAATAATAATGATACAAGAATAAATTCTGTGTTTTTACGTACTTATAACTGTAAACCTACTTTTGGCCCACCCTGTATAATGAAGATCCGGGGATAAAAGTATATACTAGTAGTCAGGTAGGCTATAATACGGCAAACAAATATTCAGATTGACAACTTTATTCTTCCATATATAATTTTATATAGCTGCCTCCTGCACGCCCCCTTCTGAGGATCGAGCCTGCAACCTGGGCATGTGCCCTGACTGGGAATTGAATCGTGATTTCCTGGTTCATAGGTTGATGCTCAACTACTAAACCACACTGGTTGGGCTTCCATATATATTTTAAAAGTTATTCCTGGATTTTAGCAATGGAGCATCAAGACAGGAAACAGACATTTAAATGTCCGCACCTTCATCTTTTCCCAGATCAGGGAATTCATACTTGGATACCTTTGATCAGAGAGGAAGGAAAGATACTCATTTTTCTTAGACATTGACATAATTTTCTTTCTAGATCTATTTCCTATGAGTTCAACTATTCCTTTTTCTCTTTGGTTCTATTGTTAACATCTACTGGGCACCTAGCATATGTGAGACACTTCATTGCGGACTAAAGCCACATAAGTAATCAAGACACATCTTTACTCCTCCAGTGGACTGTGGTGGATGAATACATGAAATACAGCGTCATAGATACATGTTAATATTTATAGAAGATAGTGAAGAACATGGATCATTGTTCTTTTGAGGGGGAACCTCAGGAGAGTGAGACGGTAGGTGTTGTGATGGTTCTCAGCACAAGCTCTAGAATCATACTTCCTGGGTTCAAATCCTAGACCCACCACATAGTCGCTGCATCCTCCCAAAGAAACGAATCCTCCTAGTGACTCAGTGCCTTTATCTCTAAAATGGGGGCAATAGTAAAACTTACCTCAGAGGTATACAGTGTAAAGAAATTATATAT
>NW_006282381.1:3237639-3258934 GCF_000327345.1 Myotis davidii
TATATGACTTAAAGCAGTGTCCATTGCATTGTAAATACTTAAAATAGGTTAGCTCTAATTTTGTATATTTCCCTGGTAAGAGAAGAAAACAGCACTTCTGAATTATAAGCAATGAGAGAACCATGGAGTTGTAAGGCATTCAGATAAACAGTTATTTGGTGCTGAAAATGAAAACAATAACTACCAACATGTACTGAACATTTAACACTGTCACACACCATGCCATGTTTCATTGCTTCATTTAATTCTCACAACTAGGGCTAGTAGAGAAGGTTTGCCAAAACATCACTGACTTTTTAACAAGAGGGAAAACACTGGATTTCTCACAATTCTGTCAGGGAGAGGATTATATGGTTGGCAAGAGTAATGTGAGAAATCATTTAGAATGGGAACGGTGGCTGCCTCCCAAATAGGCCTGTTCAAGTAGGAATGGATCATCACTCTATTGGTATTTAATGAAGATGGGTCCAGTTCATTAGAAGGCTATTGTCTTGCTGAGTGGGATGGACTAGTGTAGAAGTCCAGAGCTTCCCCGCTCAGGACTGCCACCAGGGGTCCTACTTTGCTGATCACTTCCAATGTCCTGCTCTGTCTCTAAATAAAGACTGAATTAAAAATTCATTTAGGGCCTAGCCAGTTGGGATCAGTGGATGGAGCTAGAGCCTCAGCCTACAGACTGAGAGTCTTGGGTTCGGTTCCAGTCAAGGGCTTGTACCTCGGTGGCAGGATTGATCCCCAGCCCTGTGTAGGAGGCAGCCAATCAATGTGTCTCTCTCACATCAAAGTTTCTCTGTCTCTCCCCCTCCCTTCCACTCTCTCTATAAATCTATTGAAAAAATATCCTCGGGTGAGGATTAACAACCACCACAAAAATTCATGTAGGAACATATGAAGAACTCCAGGGTTGTCTAATTCCCTTGCCCATGTTCTTAACTACTAACTAATATTATCTTTTATTATGTTACTAGAGGCCCAGTGCACGAAATTCATGCAAGGGGGGGGGGAGGCAGGGAGAAGGTCCCTCAGCCCGGCCTGCACCCTCTTGCTGGTTCATAACGACTCGCCTGCCTGCCTGCCTGCCTAATTGCCCCTAACCACTCTGCCTGACTGATGCCCCTAACCGCCTCTGCCTTGGACCCCACACCCAGGACCCGGGCTTCCCTCCCTCTGGCTGGCTGCAGGCACCCAGGACCTGGGCTTCCCTCCCTCTGGCCAGCTGTAGGCACCCGGGACCAGGACCATGGGTGGCTTCCCTGCCTCTGGGACAGGCCCCGGCTTTATCTGGAAGGACTTCAGACATCTGGAAGATTTGATTTGATCCAGTCTAATTAGCATATTACCCTTTTATTAGTATAGACTGTGTTATTTTAAAGTGGGTTTAAAATTTGGATGCAGACTGGAGTCACCTTCTCTGGGAGATTCTGTAACCTACCAATGCCCAGGTGCCATTTCCCTATATTCAATTAGTAGTTGGTGGTGTGGCCCAGGAACTGGTGTTTTTAAAGCCTTTTGGGTAATTATAATGTTTACTCAAAATAAAACCATTGTTATGCTGGAGCAGTGATTTTCCAAGTGCAATCAATGAGTTGTCTCCCTGAAATTTGAATTTTTAGCTAGCATATTTATGCAGGTATAACTTTATAAATTTTTTAAATGGATTTTAGAGAGAGGAAAAGAGAGGTAGAAACATCTCAATGATGAGAGAGAATCATTGATCTGCTGCCTCCTGCATGCCTCCTACTGGGGACGGAGTCCACAACCCGGATATGTGCCCTGACCGGGAATTGAACCGTTATCTCCTAGTTCATGGGCCAATGCTCAACCACTTAGCCACTGGCCGAGCAACACAGTGCAACTTTAAAACATGGTTCTGGACTTACAGTTCTCAAAGACTTGGGGCTAAAGAACAAGAAGGAGCTCTTTACCATGGCATGTTTTGTGTGTGGAAAGAGCTTGTATTTGTTCCTGAGGACAAACAGAAACCATTGAAGGACACTAGGACATGCTCAGGTTGATGTTTGAGAAAGAATCAAATTGGCCAATTTGATATACAGATCAACTGAGAGATGCGGTTGGGACATCAGAGACCAAAATCCATCTTTCTGTTTACTGCCATATCTGATCCCACCTCCACTCCCGTCCCTCATTACACACACCATTTTTCAGACCTTGGGCAAGCCATAGAAGCTGCAGAAGACAGTGACAAGCAAACACGTTATGGTCAAATGTTTCGAGAATACATTTTTTAAAAATCACAGCATTTCAGTGTGGAAACAGGATCCACAATATCATCTATTTTCAAACCCTTTATAAAGGTAGAGCTTTCTTCACAATACCTGTATGGCAAGCATCTCAAACTCTCGGCCCCCAGGCCGCATGCCTTGTTTATTTGGCCTGGGTTAGCCTTTGAGTTTGACATGCTTGCTGTTCGGGGACCTAGATATCCTCTCCCAACTAATCAATCATTAGGTGTAAGCTACAATTTCTATGCCGTGAACTGCTTACCTCCCCAAGTAAAAATGCTTCTACGGACACTGAACCCAGGAGTCCTGAGTTGGAGACTGAACATCTAATAGTGTTTCCTTTTATCAAGGGTACACCTGTTCCTAATTGCTTTCTTTATTTCTATTTATTTGTAGCCTGGAGAAATGCAGGGAGGATTAATTACAGGAGTTAATGTTTCCATTTGAAAGGAGATGATACCCTGTAAGTACTAAATATTATTAAATGTAATGGAATTAAATTGGTCTAAAAGAGACAAATGGTACAATTCCGTATTTCATTGATGCCCTGGAAAACTACAACACCCCACATTGCATCATCGTGATAAAGGAATGGGGTTTTTTCTTTTTTAATTCCCCAAGAAATATAAGAGAATTTCATTGAGTGTATTTCTCACTGATGCCTACTGAAGCACAGATCCATGTAGCTGTAGACGAGGTGATAAGGAATGAATTCATTGCTGTTATCCCAAATGGCACTTATTTTACAATATACATGATTTCCATGTTCTTACCAATCATTTCGGAGCTGAAGTAGTTAGTTCTTTCGGGGAGAAGAATGACATAAAATTGCAAGTATTTACTCCACGCAGTGAGGTATTAATGAGGTGCCTCCCCCCCACCCCCACTTCTGTTGGCATCTCTTTGACTGAGGAGGTAGGTATATATCCCTGTTTTCTGTGCTGTTCTACTTCTCAGAACCAGAGGCTCTGGGCCTTGGCCACATCTCTAAGAACTGCAAATAAGCCTCCTCATGCTGGTGTTAGTGAACAAAACATATGTGGAGTAATATTAAAATATCAGGTGTCCCGCCAGCTTGGCTCAGTGGTTGAGCACCAAGCTATGCACCAGGAGGTCACGGTTCGATTCCCGGTCAGGGTACATGCCCGGGTTGTGAGCTCAATTCCTGTGCAGGAGGCAGTCAACCAATGATTCTCTCTCATCATTGATGTTTCTCTCTTTCTCTCTCCCTTCCTCTCTGAAATCAATAAAAATAAAAATAAAAATAAAAATAAGGTAATGGCAAATCCACCGTTAAACTTGGAATAAAAACATGAAATGCATTTGCTGGGTATTCTCTTTTTGACAATCACAGGCGAACAAAATCCTTCAAGTGTCCAAAGATCACCATTTCCAAGGGGTTTTCCTCCTCCAAGATGTTTTCATTTTTAAGAGATTTTGTAGGAAAGAGGCAGGACTGCTGAATCGAGGTGAAGCATGAAGTAGGTTGTTTGTGTATTGGGTTCTGAGGTCTAGGTACCACCGTGTGACTTTAAGCTATTTGCTCACCGGAAAATGGGATAATGCTAGTTCAGTTCTCCTTGGGGTTGTTGGTAAAGACTGAGTGAGATCATATGCATAGAACGTTTAGCATTGTGCCAGCTACTTAGTAAGCAATGAGTAAATGTTAGCCATTATAGAATTACCTGCCGCTGGACCATACAAACATTTCCTCTGTCACTCGGAAAAAAGGAAGACAAGGAAATGAGGGAATCAACAAAGGTCTCCTGCAGGGGGAGGACTGATCGGCTGGCTCTTTAGATTCTGGGTTTCTCTATTCCTGGAAGTGAGCTTTGGAATCTTTTATATATATATATTCTCTTTTTTTTAAATATATTTTATTGAGTTTTTACAGAGAGGAAAGGAGAGAGAGAGAGTTAGAAACATCAATGAGAGAGAAACATCAATCAGCTGCCTCCTGCAAATCCCCCACTGGGGGAGTGCCTGCAACCCAGGTACATGCCCTTGACCGGAATTGAACCTGGGACCTTTCAGTCCGCAGGCCGACGCTCTATCCGCTGAGCCAAACTGGCTTTGGCAGCTTTGGAATCTTACAGATGTTGTATTGATATTGAATCCAGAACGATGAAGGGTTAAAAAAAATGTTCCCATTCATTACAACAATTTAACTTGTTTCTAATAGCAGTTAAGTCACACAGGTGAATTCAGGGGATGTTAAACAATAAAATATGGCTTCCCCATCTCAAGGAGAAAAGGCACTTTTGGTTTGTGGGTTGTTGTTATTTTTTTTAATTTTTAAAAGTATGTTTTTAGTGACTTTTTAGAGAGAGAGGAAGGGAGAGGGAGAGAGAGATGGAAATATCGATGAGAGAGAACATCGATTGGCTGCCTCTTACACGCCCCTCACTGGGGATTGATTCTGGAACCCGGGCATATGCCCTGACTGGGAATGAAACCGGTGACCCCTTCATACATGGGTCCATGCTCAACCACTGAGCCACACTGGCAAGGAGAAAAAAACGTTTTTTTTGGGAAAAAGTTTATTGTTACCTCATTCCCCTCTCCCACACAAAAGGATATCTGAGTCTTCTAGATTTATGAAGGTATAGATGTGTAGACATCATTCTAAATTCAAATAAACTATCTTTGGAGATGGGGAAGTATTATTTCCCCTCCTTTGCAGATATGAGTCTGACAGTTAAATTTAATTCATGCCATCACTGGGTACATCTCCATCAGGTGATTTTTATGGGGATGTTTGAAGAATCCAGCAACTTATTTCATAAGGTGACATTATAATTTATTAGCATTCCAATTAAAAACATAATTTATCTATAACCTTCAAGCTTACTATTTATATTGCACTTTTCTAGTAGCGAATAAATCATTTGTAATTGACTTTAATACCAAAAAGCTAAATACCAAGCCCCACCATAATCAGAAAATGATGGGCTAGGCAAATAGATTGCCTCTCCTGCTACATATAAAGGGAGAGAAAGAGGCTAGAGGTTGAGCAATTTGGAGAAAGATGTAAAACCACATCATAAATACCTGTCACTAACCAAATATCTGCCATTTCCGGGGACATACACATGAGTTGTTACCCTGCATAGATAAGAAGCTGAGACGCAAAAGAGTTTGAGAAGCTTGGGCAAGAAGAGCACAGAGACTCAAGTGATGGGATCGGGATTCAATCAGATCTTCTCTTCCAACCGGAAATAAAAGAGGCCCATTCCCTTGCTGGACATAGCTCCCTATGAATTCACTAATTTTACCGCATCACAATCATAAGATTTAAGAGAAAACACACGTCAGCCTCTAAGTTCCATTTCCTAGAAATTCATAGATTGCTGGTGTGTTGTTGTTTTGTTTTGTTTTCAAATGAGGAATATATTAAAAATAAGACACATAACTCTTCTCTCCTTTTACATCTTTTTCATGCCCAACAGTGCACATCAACTTAAATGAGTCACCGCAGGATCCCTCATACTGTTCTCCTTACGCCATCTAATATTTATTTGCACATGAAAGATCTCATTACTAGCTTGAGTTGGCTTCTGAATATGTGTGCTCCTCACCAGGGCCAGAGTTTACATCCTTGCTGGGGCAAGCTGTGCTAATGGCTAGTTTTACCTTTAAAAAAAAGGCCCAGAGCTGGGGCTGGAATCCCTAAAATCTCTGTGGGTCTGATGTCACACGGCGGGTTCAACATCAACTTCTGGGCAAGAAGATGCCACATGGGACACACCCAGAGAGGCCCTTGGCTCTGTCTTTGCCTATCTTTCAGGAATTACAAATTCATGCTTTGCGGAGGCTCAGATCTTAAGGATGAGTGAAACAAACACATGCAAAATGGTGATCATAGAAATAATATCAGGAACAACACTAACAAGAAACATGTGGGAAGATATGGGAATCCCAGCTAAGTATATTAATAGTGTATCATTTTACAGGCCCACAGAATTCAATCATGTTGACCTTGACAAAGAAAAATATATAGTAATTTTACAGTAATGTGACACTGTTTTCAAATAGTTATGTCATAACCTGCAAGAAA
This sequence comes from Myotis davidii, assembly GCF_000327345.1. Classification (NCBI taxonomy): domain Eukaryota; kingdom Metazoa; phylum Chordata; class Mammalia; order Chiroptera; family Vespertilionidae; genus Myotis; species Myotis davidii. The sequence goes on from NW_006282381.1 coordinate 3,243,940, forward strand.
AATAAGCCCATTGAGGCAGACTGCATTCATCTTTGCTTCTCTTTTTATTCATGTGCACACGACAGTTTTGGTTGTAGGGTGACTTTCCAGGGAGGTGACCTAGAAATATGGCTCATACCTTTTATTATTATTTTTTTTTCTTTTTCAGGAAGTTAAGATTTCTTCAAAGAGTGCCTTCAACTAGCTCCGGCTTTGACTCAAAGTGATTTTAATTAAAATAACAGAAATTAAAACAAAGAGTCATATTCTCCTTGAAACACTTCCTTTTTCTTCTCTTTTTAAACTTAATTTAAAATTTTGAGAGAGAGAGAAAAGGAGAGGGAAGGAAGGATAAAAACATTGATGAAAGTGCAACATCTATCGGCTGCCTCCTGCATACCCCCTACTGGGGATCGAGCCTGCAACCCTGAGGTATGCACTGACTGGCAATTAAACAAGTGACCTTTAGGTTCATGGTTGATGATAACCACTGAACCACACCGGCCGGGCTCTTCCTTTTTCTTGATGCCCAGACTATTTCACTTTCCAGGCTCTTACACATAGGTGTATTTCCATAGAGACATGCTGAATACAAAGGGCTGAAATAATAACTGAAATGAGTAATTGTTAACATAAAATAATAGAACATTTTAATAAAAATATTTTTTCTTGAACATTAACTTACCAGACACGGAATAACTACACAATTTATAAGCATAATGCAAATAAACCTATTTTTCTTGTTCTCTGAAAGCCAAATATTTCCTGTTGTGCACACCAAACAAGTCAGTGCAAGACTAATGCTGTGGCAATTGGCTGCTAAAATATTCGTTGCTAGTATTAGTGGAGAGAAATGGTGCGCCTGCGCGTAAGAATGCAACATGATGATAGTAATTATGCATTAGCAAACATTGTAGTTTGTTATTAATAATTATGTATAACAGGATACTGTAAAAATTAAGTTAAAGAATTTTTTTATATATATATTTTACTGATTTTTTACAGAGAGGAAGGGAGAGAGATAGAGAGTTAGAAACATCGATGAGAGAGAAACATCGATCAGCTGCCTCCTGCACATCCCCCACTGGGGATGTGCCCGCAACCCAGGTACATGCCCTTGACCGGAATCGAACCTGGGACCTTTCAGTCCGCAGGCCGACGCTCTATCCACTGAGCCAAACCGGTTTCGGCGTTAAAGAATTTTATTTAAAACGTTTCTTACATACCGTTATATTGGCTGGGCCGCAAAAATATTCATTGTGGGCCGCATGTGAGTTAGACATGCTTACTCTAGACCAGCGGTTCTCAACCCGTGGGTCGTGACCCCTTTGGCAGTCGAACGACCCTTTCACAGGGGTCGCCTAAGACCATCCTGCATATCAGATATTTACATTATGATTCATAACAGTAGCAACATTACAGTGATGAAGTAGCAACAAAAAAAATTTTATGGTTGGGTCACAACATGAGGAACTGTATTTAAAGGGTCAGAGGGTTGAGAACCTCTGCTCTAGACACTTCAGAAAGATCAAGTTCAAGGAATCTCTTCTATCCTTTCATTTGGGATTCAGGATAGGTGATTACAGATCGAGTTCATGTCAATATGGTACAGAGCTTTCGATACAGTGGCCATTCTACTCTGAGTCAACACTAGTTGCTCACATGAACACCAAAATGGATTTATTCAGACACACAAGGTACGCATTAGATGTCTCCTGAAAAGCTGTTTATTTTATTTTCTATGTATTGTGTTGAGTTTGGAAAAACATCCATATAATTGAGACACAGCCCCCTTTTCTCCTATGTCATTATCTAATGGAGATGGTAGAACCATAAATAACACTATTTAATAAAATTATATCACGCGGCGTATTATGGAGCCCCTGGCTGAACGTCAGAGAAGGTTTCATTTATAGAAGTGAATGCCTGATCTGAGTCTCCAAGCAACAGAAGAGTTAGGTGAGAACCGCGGAAAATGGAATCAATGATGGGACCAACTAAAGAAGTGTGTTAAGTTACCAAAGCGCGGGGAGAAAGACTCTAAGTAGACAGGAGACACTCAACATAAGCAGCACAGCATCATGGGAAGGAGCAGGTGCTCTGACATCAGGCAGGACTGGGTTTGCATCCCAGGGTCACTGTGTATGAAGTGTGTGTCTTTGGGAACTTATCATCTCCTTCAACAGATGAGAACCATGAAGCTTTGAGAGCATTGCTCATCAGCTCGGAAAAGCACTGTAAGGTCCCAAAGAGACAATAAGTGTAAAGCATGTAATACCCCATATCCCTGCACCGGAGTGCCCGGGAAATGTTTGCAGCACTCAGCTGAAAGGCAGAGAGGAACAAGAAGGGAGTTAAAGAGGCTGACTGTCGATTAGCATAGAATCTGTCATTCTTGCTGGCTTTGCGTTAAAATATTAAATAAACAAAACACCTCTCCTCTAAGGGTTCTCAATTCTTTCTTAACACTGTTGGAAGAGGGGCCGTGGATATGCAGAATAGCAGCTGAGTATTACCTGATTAGTTGTGTCACCTTTTCCAAATTAGTTAAGTCTTCCCTCCTCCTTTTAAAACAGGAGTAATGTCGGCGATTAATTTATTAGGTGTTGTGAGGATTAAATTAATTAAATGCACGGGAAGGACTTATTAAAAGACACTGATCTCTACGAATGCACAATAAATAGGAGCAACGTGCCACAGTGGCTCTGATTTCCTCATCTCCTAAACAAGACTTCCCAGATTCAGGGAGTCTTTCAATAATCCCCAAACAGAAATTAAAGTGAAAAGTAAAAATATACCAATAATGTATATAACATGTAGAATTAAAGTCCTACCCATGATAAAGGGAAGACAAAAGAAAATGTGGTCTGCCCCAGCTGGTGTAGCTCAGTGGATAGAGCGTCAGCCTGCAGACTGAAGGGTCCCAGGTTCGATTCCGGTCAAGGGCAGATGCCCAGGTGGCGGGCTCGGTCCCCAGGGAGGGGCGTGCAGGAGGCAGCCGGTCAGTGATTCTGTCATCATTGAAGTTTCTATTTCTCTATCTCTCTCCCTTCCTCTCTGAAATTAATAAAAATACATTTTAAAAAAGAAAGGAAATGTGGTCCAAAATCTAAGAAAATAGGTTCAAAGAGACTGCAAGTTCATCGGATTTATTACAATGGAGGATGGGATATTGTTGTCCATTAGGGAGAAATCTGGCTTTTGCGTCTGACAATCTGGGTTTGAATTGAGCCTTTACGCCTATAAACTGTGTGATATTAGCAATTGCTTGAGCTTGCCGAGACTCTTTTAGATTGTTTTTAAAGAAGACATGCGAACACCCCACTGGGAGGACCCTGGTGGAGATGAAATGCAATAGGACATGAGAAATGTGCTCTGTGACTGCTGATAAAACTTGCATCTAAGTGGTCACAAAGTCAATTTCTCCATTAACATGTGTCCCTGTTTAGAGAAAGGCAGCAGGTGGCAGGGAACTCAGGCTTCCATCAGTCCTGCCAAAAAGCCAATTTCATTGTGTGCCTAGATGCATGTTCAAAGTCAGGGATTCACATTTATCCACCCTGACATACCATCAGTCTTACCCCCAAAGGTCACCTAAACTCACAGGCAATGTTGGGCTTTGGGAAGCTCTCCACTCAAAGGTTAGCTATGAAGTCTGTTTGTTTACGAGTTGAGAACTGGAGCCCTCGCTGGGTTTGCTCAATGGTTAGAACATCGGCCTGTGGACTGTAGGGTCACGGGCATGTGCCTAGGTTGCAGGCTCCATCTTCGACCCTGGTGGGTATGTGCAGGGGGCAACCAATCAATGTTTCTCTGTCTCTCTCCCTGCCACTCTCTGAAAGTCAATGGTAAAAATATCCTCAGGTGAGGATTAACCAAAAAAGAAAAGAAAAGAAAAGAAAAAAGAGTTAACTGGAGGAGGAGGCACAGAGAAGAGCAGAAAGTTGAGAAGGCCTCACACCTTCTTTAGGAATCCCAAACTCGGGGAGTCATCTGCAAAGGCGGAGACACTAGCTTCAAGGAAAGTAGCTATTCCAGGACACTGAGGAGAAATTAGCAACAACCAGCTGGTGTGAAGCGAGAGAAATATGCTGTTCAAAGGTAGAGGAGCAAGCTGTTTACAGAGAACCCGCTTGCCAACAGCTTTCTCAGGCTCCGTGGATTCTTTTGTTTTGTTTTGTTGTTTCATTATTTCCTCCTATTTTTCTCCTCCACCCTTTGGAAGGCTGGGGAATGAATGGCTGTAAAATGTGAAAAGAAATGTGTCTGAGTCAAAGGAGGCTTTGTGATTTCACTTCATTTTAATAAATCGCAGGCAGAATGGATTTCGGCATCTTCAAAATTACTGTCAAAGGCATCTACAAATTTGAGACCATTTCCCTACTTGAAAGCATCTACCACCCACAGTGCAGCCCTACGATCCCCCCTCCTCTACATGCACACACGAAAGATGAATCTTCCCCCCATACAAATGGCTGCCCCACTGTTTGGGGGAAGATTGCAAGGGGTTCTCTCTGTTACTGTGTAGAAACTTCATCTATTTAATATGACCTGTTCTTCTTTCTTTCTTTTTTTAAATTTTTTATTCAAACTGGCCTCATCCAGTATCCTGACTCACATACCTCTCTCTCCCTCCACACTCTTAATCATTAAGCCCTGAAAACAATGAGGTTCTGATCAGCAATAAATAATTGTAGGAACAAAGTCTCAGGTCTGTTGAGCACAGAGACAGAGTTTTGGCCAAACCAGAGATAACATCTAGACTGCAGTTGTGTTTCATCTCCAGACCAGCCCCACCTATGATGGCCTTGTGCTACCAGACAAAGCAACCCCATGGCTGACATCAGGACCAGACTCAATGATCAAGGACTACCTATCCTAGCACTGGCCAATCAGTAAAGACCATGACCCTGACCATGACCATAGCCAGACTCAATGAGCAATGACCACCTATCCTAGCACTGGACAATCAGTAAAGACCGTGACCCTGACCATGACCATGGTGAATGGTTTTCCCCCGATATAACCCATCCCCTAGAAGCCATCAGGAGCAATGTCCTTGAGCATTAGCTCACCTGTGTCTCTGGGAGGGGACCACTTCCTCAACCTCTAACACTTTCTTTGCTGCAAGCTCCTGTTCATGTCTTTTTTTCTTTTTCTTTTGTTAGTTTTACAATTTATATCTCTTTTATCCATTCATGTGACTTACAGTCCGCGGTATAAAATAGGCATTCAGTAAATACATGGTTGGATGAATGAACATATTTCAATATGTAATGCCAGGAATTCATCATATTAGCAGATGCCATGAGGTAGTCAGATGCTTGTACATCCATATAGAACAGTGGTCTCAGCCCAGGATATACAGGAAAAATACCTGTTAGGCTATCTGGGCTTTGATGCTTTAGGCAAATGGACCCTGTTAGAACGGTAACATCTCTAGTGGTACTTTTGGTTCTTTTGGTCTAACATCTATCCAAAAAAAGTAAACTGCTGAAGAGCCCACAAAAAGTTTGAACATGATTGGGAACTCTCTCTTTAATCCATGGTAAGTGAAAATTGTAACTACAAGAAATTGTGGAAAACACTAGGATGGGAAATTGTACCCTTATGGTGCCTAGTAGAATCCTAAAGAAAGCATCGCTTTCAATATTTTTATTTATAGTATTCCTAGGCAGGCAATTTAGGGGGAAAAAAGATAAATTTCAGAATCAGGTATGTCAGTACTTCAGTTAAAGTTTCAATAGCCGATGCCTGTCCAAGCTTCTATTCTCTCTCCTGAGGTAGCTAGGTATCAATATACTTATTGATTAGGAAACTGAGGTTTGAAAGGTACACTCATTGGAACACAATTAGCCTATAATACATATTAGTTTTCTTCCATCTTTTCCCCTGATACACATTAGCCCTCTTGATCCTGAAGGCAGATAAAATTTAGGGAGAACCAGAATTATTCAGGTTTTCTTTGCCACTAAGTAACTTGTCTAAGGGGACACAGCTTAGAAAACTATACGCAGATTCTAAGTCTCCACAATTTGGCCTCTTCATAAGTATTTTTGCTAAACCAAACCACAATACTTCTTATCTTGGCTGGTGCAGAACAAATTTGTGTGAAGAACTGAGAGAGAAGTGATTGATGATTTACGTGAAATCTGTAATCAGACTGTAGGGTAATGAAGATTGAGCCGATCTGATTACCTGTTCCCCAGGTAAATGCTCAACTCTCCTATTTACTGGGCAGAAAATTCCACTGTGGTTGAGGCAGAATGTTTCCACTAGTTTATCAAGTATTCTCTAGCTGAGGGATTTGAAACAGCTCTTTGCATCTCCAAGTCAAGAATTTCAAGACTGCTCATAAACAGTATCACAAATGGTATCAAAACAACTCCAAACTGTTATTGATTCTCTATACATGAATACTATTGTAGATATTACTTCTAAATTGAACTATAGATGGCTTGAGTATGATTATTATTTCATGGTTTATAAGAAAATAAGGCAATTTGACTTCTCTGTAAGATATTGAAGTGTTATTTTTAATACTTAAATGGTTGGAATATAAATTGTATCAAATGTTTCCAGGAAAATGCTGATCATTCCCCAAGCACATATTTTTGTAACTGTACCATTCAGAGATAGATTCCGCTGCGTGAGAGTCAGCTAGATTAAACAAACAGCTCTGGAGTTTCTATTATTGTCTGGAGGAGTTACACATAGGGGTGATGAAGGAAATATGGTCCCTGTCTTCAAGGGATTCTTATTCTGGGTTGAATTCTCTCATCCTGGGATATAAAAGTACACAGAAAATAAAAACAAAATGGAAGTCAAGTGTCAGGTAGTGTAAATCTGGAAGAAAGCGTACACATCTTCTTCTAACTAACACACTCCTTTGCAGACTGAATATATGAATGTGCTTTTTTCCCCCCTCATTCTACATATTAGCTTCAATTCATTCTCTATAAAAGCTTTATTCATGACTCTAGAGTACTGTAAGTTATGTCTATGATTAAAATAAATGTCAAACAATGTTAAAAATGTGTTTAAATTTCAACATGGGATTGCTATTGGTCAATTTACAAGGCTTTTATGTCTCTGTTATGAAATAATAGATGCTACAGAGAAATGAAAAGAATCCAAGGACATGTCCAGCGGATGGAATTTATACTAGAAGGAGTCAGTCAGGCGAACTACATGGTTGAGAGCACGGGGCTCCTGATCACATGTAGTTATCAGTCTCCATTAACTCTTCCCTGACCACACATCCATTTGGCAATCTAGTCATTAAGGACCCCAGGCTCATAATGGCAACATCATAGAAAATCGAATGCACATCAACCGGTTGGTAATTACCAACTAAACTAGACTTGATGGCACCAAATTGGAGGAAGATTTGAGAAGATTTTTGCATGGAGCAGACACTATAAAGACTAACATAAAATGGGAAGATGATAATCAATGTATTCAAAGGTTGGCGGAAGCCTGCCTATAAGAATTAGCTTCAGAACATTTCTGATCTCTTGCTTCCCTGGTGATCCTGATCAAGTCATTTTAGGTTTAAAAAAAGTCATGACATTGGAAGAAACATTCAATGTCATTTAGCACACAGTTAAAACTTAGTACCTAGTACAGTCTCTCTCCACCATTAGACAGCCTATTCATCCCTTATTCAGTATGTATCCCCAGTATGTGACCAATGGCAGAGAATCAGTGCAGTGCTTCTGAAAGAATAAGAAGTCACCAAATGCCTATGTTTAAGCCCTCTCAAGAATATGCTAAAGACAAGCCTATGTTCTAATTGTTCAGTACTGTCTTTTTTTAAAGTTCTCTTTCACCAATATTATTGACAAAAAGTGGGGCAGGAGACTATATTCCTCCCTTGGGAGAAGTTGCAGAAGGAGTCAATGTTTTCAAAAGTAATCTTCTGTACAGAGTGATATAATGCATGTTAGAAAAATCATTTGCTATGTTGACTTTATAGTATAGCTCTAATTCAGAGTTACACAAACTAGGTCAGCATGTTAAAAGTTCTCATTCCTGAGCTAGCCAGTTTGGCTCAGTGGATAGAGCATCAGCCTGCAGACTGAAGGGTCCCAGGTTCCATTCTGGTCAAGGGCACGTGCCCAGGATGTTGGCTCCATCTCCAGTAGAGGGCGTGCAGGAGGCAGCGGATCAATGATTCTCTCTCGTCATTGATGTTTCTCTCTCTCTCTCCCACTCCCTTCCTATCTGAAATCAATAAAAAATATATTTTAAAAAATTCTCATTCCTCCCAACAAAGGAAAATGTAAGTAACGGATGGCTTCTATGGTCAACACTGGGAAACTCTGTTTCATGAGGCACCTACCAATACCTCACAGGATGATGCACTTGGGTACATGTTGGAGTTAAGACATATTAAGCTCCATAAGCCACAGCCTCACACTTGTACTTCCTGTGCCGTGTTTCCTGCAGCAGGTATAGCCTGAATAATCCTGAAACCAAGACAGCGGACCTGTAAATGCAGGGGTAGCATAATTACTGATAGAGCGCCCTCTGTCTACAGAAGGTGAGCTCAGCACACTCCCTGGTAAGTGATCAGGCTGCAGTATAAGGCAAGACCTTTTGATCCCAAATGGATTTTCTCTCCCTTCTCTGACTTCTATATTGAGAGAAGTTTCTAGTGATAAGACAAGAAGTAGAATATTTTTTTAGCTGAGAAGCAACACTTCATAAGGAAAATCCCTTTAGGGAAATACTGCAGGCGGGTAGCAGATTTCCCTCTATTTAGTAAATGTGCGTAGAAGTTCAATACTTGTTTGTTGAGTGTATCCATGTTGAAAAGATTAAATGACCTGAGTGCAGAGTACTATGGGGATTGTGACTGGGTGTCTATTTCCCCCTATTACTTTGGGTTCTAATGGCATTAGTGCCAAAAAATGACAATATAAAGAAATATACATTGAGATGTAAGACTAGCTTTCTCCTTATTGTCCTCCCTAACACCATTCAACTCTCAACTATTGTTCTTTATATCTTTAAGCCACTAACACTCCACACTCTACTCTTTGGCTAATAAGAATGATAAATATTTGAAAGAGATCTTCCTTTACACAAGACATTTTGCTAAGCAATACACATAGTTTGTTTAATCCTCTCAGTACACCTATGAGAGTTCCCATATTGTCTTCTTTACATAGTTAAGAAATATGGACCTCAAAGAAGTAAATTGTCTTTGTAGAAACACTGGGGTTCAATATCAAAGGTCCTGCTTACTTTCCCCACGGAGTCTCACAATTTATTATACTAAAGCTAAAAGCCTGAAAGAACTTCTAAACCACCATTATTCTTTAACCACAGCAGCTTTATAGGATGTTAGCAATTCCGATCACGCCTCTTGCTCCTCCTTTTCTCTTGACTCATTTAAAGGGATATGATTTCCCAATGAGCCACTGGGCTAAGCAATAGAATATTGCAGGTCCCTTTGCCAAAAGGAAATGCAATTCCAATTTAATAATGGAAGTAGATGGGAAAATGGGATTTGCTCCACAGGAATTTGCCAACTTTGCTGGAATTCATGCAATGCATCGGCTGGTAGAAAGCTTTGATTGGAGAGAAATAGAATTAACCCTAAGTCAGTTACTGGATATTATTAGACGTCCAGAAGGCATTGGCCATGTCTCCTTGTTCATCACTGTAGCTTCTACAGCAGAGTTCTTTGGAGGTGATGTTTAATAACTGCCTAAGGAAATAAAACTTTTTGTTGAGATTTGTAAAATGTATTCTCATTATTAACATGAGTTAAATAATAAATACATAAACTGTCATTTCTTGCTTGAGTTTATTGCATAGAAAGAAAATACCCAGACCACAGATGAAGACCATCACAGGAGAATTCCATTAGTTAATTAAAAAATACGTAGATTTTGAACTCCCTCACTGTGGTAAGAGCTGAAGAGAAAATGGTGAACACCAAGAAAATAATAACGTACAGTTTGCTTTTCCACATTTACACCAAATGAAAGAGTTCCGTATTAAGAGAAGTTAAATCCATTCATTTATACTAACATCATTAAGCTTAAGAATAATTATATCCAGCCCTAGCTGGTTTTTCTCAGTGGTTAGAGCACTGGCCTGCGGACTGAAGAGTCCCAGATTCAATTCCAGTCAGGGGCATACAGGAGGCAGCCAATCAGTGATTCTCTCTCATCATAGATGTTTCTATCTCTCTCTCTCTCTCTCTCTCTCTCTCTCTCTCTCTCTCTCTCTCTCTCTTTCCCCCTCTTCCTTTCTCTCTGAAATCAATAAAAAATATATTTTAACAAAAGAATAATTGTATTTAATCACTTAAATTTAATTTATTAGGATTCAAATAAACACTATTAAACTTTAAGAAATGATTAAAATGTGTTTAACTTTCATATAAATTTCCACATGCACCTTAATAACTAGCTTATCAATAACAGTACTAACCGTGTGAATTAGTTGCTAAGAAAAGCATACATGCAAATGCACATCCTTTAACGATAAATACCTACACACTGAAAGTTAAAAACAACAGATCGAATTTGATCCCATGCCTTGAAAGTCTGTATTGCACCACAGAAGTGTTGTCTGTTTGTTTTTAAAACAGGCAACACAGTCTTTGGAAAAACAGAAGTCTTGCAGAGCAAAATCTTAAGGTAAGCTTAGAGAAAGTGTCTGGAATTGACGCAAATAATCACTAGACTCCAAAAAAAATTCACCTTGGAAAAAGGAGAGAGAGGAGGTAAATTTGCATAGTGTTTTATTATATTCTTTAGCGTTTTCCAATTTCCAAACAGCAGGCCCAAGGTAATGCAAATTCTCCTTTATGGGGGCAAATTAAGCCTAGTTTGCATAAGCACAAAGCGGTATCTATTTTTACAGGAAAAATACCAACTCCCTGAACAGTGTTTTTATGATGCCTCTTAACAAGTTTGTACTTCCTTGGCAAGAAGAAGTTATTTTACTTCTCAAGGATAAAACAGAAAGAGAAAAAGAATTAAAAAGATAAGTAAAATGCTCAATTCTGTGCAACTCGTTCCAATTTCAATAGTGCTTTTATGGGTATTGATTTTCTTTACCCTGTACCCACAGAGAGGAACTTAAGTGCTTGAGGCAGGAGGTCCAGACTGCCGGGGCTTGAAGGGCCCTTAAAGCTGAACATGGCATGATTATCCACATTGTGTCTCTAATCCGCTTTCATCCTCCTTGTGGTCAAAACAATCCCTCTTCCTAGGTCAGTCCCCATGCTAATGCGTGGGCAGCAGGCAATGCGTGGGCAGCAGGGAACGCATGCGTTTAACACAATGTGGATGCTCTGTTGAACGCAGCAGGTGTACCTGGGTGACAGTACTTCTCACTGATCTGCCAGGCAGATTATATGTTAATGTAATATTACTTGGCAAATCATTTCAGCAGAAGCAAGTTAGTGGCAGTGGTTATATATTCAAAATTAGGTTTAAGCCAATTGATTCTTAATTACACAATCAGAGACTCAAGAGATCAAAGTTAAGAGTCCTTTCTCCTCCCCTTAAGACACACACACACACACACACACACACACACACACACACACACACACACTCGCCCTTTGAAAGGTGCTCTCAGGAATCAAAGCATAGCCCAGCAGTATTTGTCTAAGAACAAAGCTTCAAATGTCTAAGCAAGACCACCTACAGTCTAGCTGATTGTTCCCTTCAAGGAAGCCAGGAAGAATGTCGATTTCAGAGCCAGAAGCAGCCACAACGTGCAGTGGGAAAGAAACACATTGAAAACCCTCCCTATCTGTCAGGTTCCCCATCTCTGTGAAAAGGACACCAGTTCCTGTGCCTTCCAGAGACTCCAAACTATTTAAGTAGCCATTCAGCTCAGGTTCAAAAGACGCGTGTGTAGGATTTAAGAATGGAAATCACCCCGGCCCGTTTGGCTCAGTGGATAGAGCATCAGCCTGTGGACCAAAGGGTCCTGGGTTCAATTCCAGTCAAGAGCAGGTACCTTGGTTGTAGGCTCCTAACTGCCCCGGGCCCTGGTCAGGGTGCATGCAGGAGGTAACCAATCGATGTGTTTCTCTCACATCGATATTTCTCTCTGTCTTTCCCTCTCTCTTACACTCTATCTAAAATCAATGGAAAAATATCCTTGGGCGAGGATTAAAAAAAAAAGAATGGAAACGACATTACCGATATAAATATGCGTGAAGAACTTTCTATAGGTGGTATATGAATACATACAAACACACACACACGTTCATTTGCTCTGTTTCAGACACATGGACTTTCTGAACATGACAACTTTTCTTGTAACTCAGATCCTTTGCAACTGGTCTTTTCTCAATGCATGTAATACTCTGTCCAAGAAATTCACATGGCTAGTTCTCACCCTTCAGGTTACAGATGATGGGTCATCCCACCTCTGCTGACATATATATAATTAATTTCAGAGAGGAAGGGAGAGGGAGAGAGAGAGAGAGAAACATAAATGATGAGAGAGAACCATTGATCAGCCGCCTCCTGCATGCCCCTACACTGGGGGCCAAGCCCACAACCCGGGCATGTGCCCTGACAGGGAATCGAACCCTGACCTCCTGATTCATAGGTTAATGCTCAACCACTGAGCCATACCAACTGGGCCTGACCACTATATTGAAAGGCATTTGCTCTCCCATCTCCCATCCATCCTTATCATATCTTTTCTTTCATCGTTATAATCCCAGAACCCAGTCCAATGTCCGCCTTGTAGTAGACACTCAATACAATGGGTTGTTGATATTAGGTGCTCTACTCGATGCGGAATTCTACTTGGGTAACTGATAGTAACACATGCTAGAACATAACGGTGCCCTGACTCTATTACAGGTTGTCCCAGGGACTGAGTATGGTGTGCAGGCATAAAACAGTCTCTGTCCTCACACACCTCATGTCTTGTGGGAAAGGAAGGTAAGTAAACTGAGCAGACTCTGTGGTTCTAGCTGGGAAAGCACAGGGGAATATGAAAAGCAAGCCAGCCTGCATGAGGCAGGGGTCCTTCTGGAGGCTGGTGATAGCTCAGACGGGCCCTCGGGGGTTGAGCTGAAGAAAGAGTGCTTGGTAGTGCTCTCCCATTCAAAGAGAAGCGCGTGCGCAGGCCCGAAGTTCTGAGAGTTCTTTGATCTATCTGAAAGTTCAATTTATCTATCTGAGTGTGGTGATAGGTGGGAAAGCCGCTAAGCAAAGCTGAGCTATATCAGTATAAGATGATCTTGTCACATCCATCCGTAACAGCAACACAATAAAATTGTACGTTTTATAAGTTAAGTCAAGCTCTGTCAATCTGCCAAAGACCGTCGCTGTGTACTGACCATCCCACAGATACGCAAAGCAAAACACAAAATACAACAAGAGCATGGAGGTTAAGAGCATGAGCTCTGGCCTGGCTGGTGTGGCTCAGTGGTTGAGCGCAGACCTATGAACCAGAAGGTTGAGGTTTGACTCCCGGTCAGGACACATGCCTAGGCTCGATCCCCAGTAAGGGGCGTGCGGGAGGCAGCCAATCAATGATTCTTTCTCATCATTGATGTTTCTATCTCTCTCCCTCTCCCTTCCTCTCTGAAATCAATAAAAAAAAATTTTTTTTAAAGAACCTGGGCTCTGGAGACAAAGACTTGACATGAATCTCAGTTTTCCATTCAGTCTCAGGTCACCTCTCTGGAGAGTAACAGGCTCAACCTCAGTTCCTTCACCCGCAATAGACTGTCAGTAACCTTCAAAGGAACCTTAGGAAGCAAGGTAATACGATAAAATGATCTGCACAAAAAAGTGTCATTTGATGCTCAGAAATACCCATCGTCCCTCTCCCGCAAGCCCTCAGTGCTGTCTGCACATCGGAGGTTATCTGCTAAGATCAGTATTTCAGAGACAACTGGCCTCTCTCCTCAGTAGTGTGACACAGAGGCCCTGCCTGATCGGAGTGTGACCATGTCTCTCCATCTCCAGTCACGAGAACCCCCAGGCCATTCCCCGGACCACAGCCTTAACCGCAGCTTGAAGTCCCCAGGCACAACCTCTTCACAGCTTTTCACATTCACACGGGCCTGCTCTTTCTGTCTGAAGTCCTTTCTCACATTTGTTCCACTCTTGATTTTCCTTCAAAAGTCAACTCGATTCTCACTTGCTCCTGAAATCCTTCTGTGTCCCCTGCACCTGCCGCTTCTGCCTGGATCCTGTGCCTATCCAGGGGACTCTCCCACTTGGGAAAAGCCAGGGTCTGCTGTAAGGATTGGTTTCTATTTCCACATGCCTGGCTGCGGGACCACCTACAGAATTGGGGATGCCCAGTACATCATGAAAATATAGAAAAAAAGGCAGGAAAAATGTGTCATTTGGGTACTAAAATATGTCATTTCCTGTCTTCGGTGTATCTCTTCTGCTTATGTGTATATTCCTTTGTCTCATGGGATTTCAATGATTAAAAAAAAAAACACAACTTAAAGATAGTGACAGCAGAGCATTCATGCAGGTATGGCGCGCTTCACAGGGACCTGTGTGAGTCCACAGCTTGCATGTGCAAGAAGCCAGCCCAGACCCTCTGGGACCTGAATTCTTAGGGCTAATGGCCACATCACCTATTTGTGTTTTCTGTGGTCAGCACAGAGCCTGTCGCATTGTAACACTCAATAAATGTTGACTGAAGATTTTTCTGGATAGAGCAGCATGGGGTATTGACCCCATAACCTCCTGCTCAAAAACAGTGTTGGAAGAAGCACAGCATAAATAACGGAAAGAATGAGTGAATTTCTGCAAGTCAGAGCTGTTACCCCTTTTTTATTGCTTGCCTGTTTCCCTCCCTTCCTCCTTCCTTCCTTCCTTCCTTCCTTCCTTCCTTCCTTCCTTCCTTCCTCTTCCTCTGTCATCCATCACCAATCACCACCTTGACTGGCTGAATCCTCTTGGTCAAGCTGAGCAGTATCCTTCATACTTTTCAGAAATTATTGCCAGAGATCTCTTGCTAGTTTTAAGATCATTCACATCACTTTCCTCTC
>NW_006282381.1:3259021-3266553 GCF_000327345.1 Myotis davidii
CCTTACATTTCTAAGGCAAAAGTTCTAAGAAAATCAGAGCAGCATCTCAGACAGGCTCCTGCTTCACTGAAGTTCCTTCCCCTCAAAGTAAACAATCATCTCTTTAAAAAAAAACTGAATTGGCCCAGCCGGTGTGGCTCAGTGGTTGAGCATTGACTTATGAACCTGGAGGTCATGTTTCGATTCCTGGGCAGGCACATGCCCAGGTTGTGGGCTCGGTGGTCCCCAGTATGGGGCGTGCAGGAGGCAGCTGATTAATGAATCTCTCTCATCATTGATGTTCTATCTCTCTCTCCCTTCCTCTCTGAAATCAATAAAAATATATTTTTTAAAAAAAGATAAATTGGATAATGTTACTCTGGCACTCAGAATCTCCAGGGGCAGCCAATCTCCATCACACTTTTCCCAGTGGAATCCCTTTGAGGTGTATGAGGGTCCACCCCTGCAGCACCCCGCCCCCTCCTCTGTCTCACTCAAGATGGTCAGGCCAGAGTTTTCCCTTCCTTTTCCTGCCCAGCCCCACCCGTCTTGGGGAAGAGTTTTCACTCTTCGGATGTTACCTCTTCACAGAGGAATCCTCTGCTTACATTAATTTCATCTCTTAACCCCCCTTACACAGAGCACTTACATATATATAAGCCGAGTTCTCTTCCATTCCCATGTCATTGCCTGTTTCACTCTTAAATAACGTTAGGCAAGACCATCTGGTGCACTTGTGCATCCCTCTGCCTAGAATGGTGCCCAGCAAAGAGCAGAGACTCAGTACACATGCGCTAAAGTTGTTAAAAGTGGGGAAGGTGCAAACACTAAGCAGGCATGTCCGTGTGAGTGGGCTCGGCCCTGAGTCTTCACTAAGATATAACCATGACGGTGCCCACTCAGCATTTCCTGTTCCCTACGCGTGAGGCCCAGGGATCCGCTGTTTGAAGAGTGCTGAGTGCGTCCCCATAAGCCCAGTCAGTCCCGGGCTCCCGGCCTAAAGCGTTGTTCCTAATACTGTTGGACTTAATGGGCTTAGACTTAAAATTGGTACTTCACTCCTTCCCTTCTAAAATTGAACTGCGCTGTTTAAAAGTGTGCTGTTTCTCCTGTTTTTGTGAGAAAAGTATGGCATCAGAGGGCAAAATGGAACACTGGTATAAAATTGTGTAAAATAAAAGTAAGCTTTCCTCCACGTCCACCTCCCAACCCTGCCCGAGGCAGTAATTGATAACTTCCCCATGTGCATTTCCCCAGACATTTTCTATAGACATGGATGTTAGCGCGAATATAGCATTTCCTCTCTTTGTAAAAATGGAAAGAAGGGAGCCCTGCATCTCCCTACACTGGAAACTGGTTCCTCCCCCAAAATAAAAAGCAAAGTAGAGACCAGGAAGGGAATTGGGGCTGGGGGAGGCAGCCACAGGCAGCTGGGCCCTAGTACACACCTCCCGCCATGTCACTGCTAAGCCATCATGACCCTCAGGGAGAAATTGACACCAGGATCTAAAATGCTGAATTATGTTGGTTACATATCCACACCATCTATTATATTTTTTATCTTTAAATTGATTTTTCACTTAAATTTATTTCAAAAGAAAACTTTGTATCACTACTATAACAGAAAACCTATATCATATGCCATAAATAAATGTAATCATAGAAATGAATTAAATGAAAGCAAAGCCATGTTATTACATTCTGTCTAGATTCAGTAGTCTGCCAAAGGCTCTAAGAAAAACAGAGGGGGGCGGGGTAAGTCCAGGGAGGTGTTAATCTCTCTCTTTAACACTAAAGACTACAATAAACTTAGACTTTCTTCTACATTGTGATAAGGACTGAAAGAAAAAGAAGGGATGAATTGGGAAATAACAGACTACCCAATTTTTAACGTTTTTCCCAAGCTCCCACAGTTTCTGAAATTCAAGGAACCAAATATTCCAGTGATGTTAATTGATTTTGTTGTTATTTCTTTGAGAGCCTTCTAACAAATCAGATGTAAATAAATAGAAACCCACTTTGGAGTTGGCTTAAAATCTTTCTGTCTTCCTTATCTGTACCAAACAAGAGGCAGCCAATGTCAACACAATTAAACCCTTGGACATGTTCTCACTAGAAAGTCCTTCAAACCTCACCCATTTACAATGAGCTCAGGCTTAGGGGAACAAGATACTTGACTGCAGTCCTAGCTCAAACCTTGACTCGATCTGTTGCTTTGGGCAAATCGCTGCCCTCCCTGGACCTCAGTTACCCCAAATATACAATTCATCCAGCATCTCCCTCTCTCCTCTCTATGAAACATTATCAATGCTCTCTCCTGGATCAAGTCTTACCCTTCCAGATGGTTCACTGACTAGCTTTCTACTACTAACAGAAAACCGAGACGAATATCTAGATAGTTAGACATTAATAAAGGAATGGAGCAAAGGGAATCGGTCATCATTAACCATCATAAACTAGGGAGCATAAGCCTGTTTGTTTCAGTAGGAACCTACAGCTTCACATACTCCCCAGGGAACCAGCTGTCCATTCCCACTGATTACTAGAGGGAGGGACAGAACAATAAAGGGAAAATTCCCCTACGGGGCACATGTCCAGTAGACGGCCCAGTAGAAGGCAAGATGTTGCTGGGGGAGGTGCTGCTATGTTGAGGCATGCACAGTATGAACTAAGAAGGCAATCATAAGGGGGCGTGTCTAGCTGGAGAAAAGTGACATAGGACCCTGGAAGATCTAGGAAATTGATTGGTTAGAACAGTGGTTCTCAACCTTCCTAATGCTGTGACCCTTTAATACAGTTCCTCATGTTGTAGTGACCCCCAATTTCATTGTTACAAATTGAACATGATTAAAGCATAGTGATTAATCACAAAAACAATATGTAATTATATATGTGTTTTCCGATCCCTGTAAAAGGGTCATTCGACCCCCAAGGTAGAGAACCACTGGGTTAGAGGGAGGATGCAGCACCAACCCACTAAAGCTGGGGAAGTTGATTTGTTAGTTTGAAAGGGCACCTGGTCCTTCCCCAGCCCAAGATATTATATCCTACACTTAACAAACAGCTGCCTCTCTCTCTCCCTCTCTCTCTCTCTCTCTCTCTCCCTCTCTCTCTCTCATGTGTTTGCCCTATTCACTCATGTGTTCTCTCTATATGCCAGCCATGTGGCCCTAGCAGCTGCTTAGGGCCCAGGGGACATGCAGACTCCAAGTGTAGAACTGGGTACAGCAATGAGGAGCATCCAGGAACTGAAGCTAAGGCAGCCAGATGGGGATAAAGGCTGCACTGGACTAGCTTTGAGATGAACTAATCCAATGACACAGAAATGCTGGACCCCAGGAGGCTACTAGACTCTTATGGCTGCTATGGAGAGAGAACACATGTGTGCATAGGTAAGCACATGTTACCTAGCAAGAAAGAGAGAGCTTGTTAAACTTGGACTATGTTATTTTGGGCTTGAGAAGACCAGTTGCTTTTTCAAAATAACCAATCAACTTGCCAATCTTTCGTGGACTGTTCTCGGCCCTCCCTTAACCAATCCGTTTCCTGGATCTTCCGGAGTTTTGTGTCCCTTAACCAATTAAAGCCTTTCCCAGGCTAGGCTCCGCCTCTTATGGTCATCATCTTGGCTGCCATTGCACATGCCTCATAGTAGAAGCACCTCTCCCTGAGCTATCTTGACCTCTACTGGGCATGCTCCCAGTAGAGGAATTTCTCCTGCTGTTTTCATTCCTCTCTAGGTAAAGACCAGTAATGATCGTTCCTGCCAGCTTCCAGGATTAGGTCCCAGGGGCAGAGGATGCAGGGGTCCCCTGGGGAGTGTGTGAAGCTGTAGCTCCCTAATGAAGCAGGCTCATTGCCCCATTCAGTGCCCTAGTTTATTATGCGTCATGATGTCTGATTCCCTTTGCTCCCTTCCATTATTAACATCTAGCTACCTATGCTAACAGACGGATTGATTTTTTTTTTTTTTTGGTAACTTACACAAACAATAAAATCCCAATTCCTTGGAGTGGTCCACCCGGCCTGCACATTCTGGCTCCTACCACAGAAGAAAGTCTTTCGGTTCCTCATACACATCTCCTTCCTTCCCACCTGGCTACCTCCAAGTCTTTGCTCCTACTGTTCTTTACGTATAAACACCCCCACCCCCAACTCCCCACATCGTTGCTCTTTCTATGACTTTTGAGGTTGAGGGCAAGAATGTTCAAGACATAGAAAAAAAAAGAAACGTGTTCAAATGGCCATCACAGTCTAAAGAAATGTTCAAAATGACCCATTGATGACCTGATGGATGACCTGATCATCTAAAGTAGACTCCCCACTCCCTACTATTTGCTATTTTCCCTCACTGAAATGTTCAAAATGACCCATTGATGACCTGATCATCTAAAGTAGATTCCCCACTCCCTACTATTTGCTATTTTCCCTCACCACCCTGTTTGTTTCAATCTCAGACAACTTCCCATTCTGACGCTTCATTTATTAATGCGCTTACATTCTCATAGGAAAGGCAAGATCCAAAGCAAGTCATCTTTCCCTGAAGGCTAGAACCACTTCGATATGAGGCTTATGGGATCCCTAGCACCAGCACAAGGCCTGGCACAGCGCAGTTCACTCAGGTTTATTAAATGTCTCCAGGAAAAGACACATCGGTGACTCCTAAAGTTCCTAACAACAAGGTATCCCAAGTCCAGGATCTGCTACCCAATTTTTGAAAAGTCATGGTTCTTAAAAACCTCAACAAAAAATTATAACCTGAGCTCACATCAGGTGGATGCCTCGCAAAGGAACTCCTCTCTCTTGCGCCCAAATAAACTCAATTCTGAGCAAAAAGAACAAAAGTAAGGACTAAAGCAAATACAGACACAGGATCACCTTACAGCTGATTGCCTGGCTGACAAAACCTGCTGACAAGGACAGAGCTGAGCTTAGTATACTTCCGGGAGCATCGTGACTGCGCATTCCCAACCAGGTACACTCATTTGCAAGGCGGGCACTTTCATGAAGATGGGCCATAAGGTATGTAAATTCTTTCATCTGCAGTGGCTCTTTAGCATAACACGTATGGAGAACGCATCCTTGTGAAGTCTCCTTCTGTTTACACCTGAATCCTAAGAGCTAATTGTGCTGGGAACACCTGATGCCTCGATCACAAATATGACACGATGAAAGAGTGAGCAAAATTGGCTTCTTGCGACGAAAAGCCATGTTTTCGAGATTCAAGAAACGTTATCAATTAAAAGTCATGTTCGTTGGCTTTATCGCACAGGGCCTTATGAAGGTGGGCCTCTTGGTTGAAAATATTGCTTTGAAAAGAATATAAAACAGTGCTTCTTAAGCTTCTTTCCTACGGACACAAGGTGGTAGCAATTTGAGATCAAACCAACTTGTATACTGATATAATTTGGCAATAAGAAAGAGGGTGGTCTCATATGTGGAATCTAATGAACAAAATAAACTGATGCACAAAATGGACATAGAAGCATGGAACAGACTGTCGACCCTCAGAGGGAAGGCAGGGGAGGGTGGGGGGGTAGTAAGAGATCAACCAAAGAACTTGTATGCATATATGCATAACCCCCGGGCATAGGGCATAGACAATAGGGTGATGAAGGCCTGAGGTGGGGTGGGGTGGAGGTGGGCTAGAAGAGGTCATTGTGGAGAATAAGGAGACATATGTAATACTTTCAGCAAGAAAGATTTTTAGAAAGTGTGGTTATTTGGGAAAACACACACACACATAACATGTACCTAAATATTCAACTATATAGTGAACTTATCATCATAAAATCTATGCCCAAATAAGAATACTAAAAAATACATTGAGTCAAACCATTAAATTAAATTAATCAAATTAAGTTAAAAATATAGACATAAACATTGAGCCATTATTAACCTTTAAGATAGAGGTAGAGAGCAGGCTGGCATTCTAAAACCACCACCCTATGAAAAGCTAGACTCTTTATAACTATTATATCATCTATTAATCAAAGCAATCAGGCAAACACCTGAGGACATTTTTACTTTAGAGAAAACTGAGTCTTAGACAGAATCAAATACTAACCCAAATCAGACAGGTAGTGAAGAATAGACTCGCTGAAAGACCCCCCAATAGGGTTGACTTCAAATAGTGCATACGTTTTATTTTTGTCTTTCTACCACATCCCCTCCCAACATGTTAATACTGATCATTTCTAACCTAATAAGAAACCTCATCCTCCAGTTACAATATCTATATTACTCCTATCACAGCTGGATTGGCACAGAGAGCAAGCCTTTAAAGCCGGCGGTTCTTTAACGAGAATAAGGGTTATTTCAAGGACAGTTTCATGCAGATTCCTGTGATCAGCCCTAGGAATTCTTGCACATGGTCCAGAAATTACTTTGTGAGAAACACTTATCTAAGTTATATATGTCTCTGAAGGTTTTTCTCTTCTTTTATTGACTCCAGACTATTGAGTTATCTGTCATAGTCCCCCTTTCTACTCATATATACCACAGATTCACAGTTTATGCCATTATGCCCATTTCACAGTTTATGCCATTATGCCCATCATACAGGTTATCTCAAAAGTTGAGAGACCTGCCTGGCTAGCGTGGTTCAGTGGTTGAATGTCAACCTATGAATGAGGAGGTCAAGGTTTGATTCCCAGTCAGGACACATGCCCGGAGTTGTGGGCTTAATCCCTAGTGTGGGGCATGCAGGAGGCAGCCAATCAATGATTCTCTCTCATCACCGATGTTTCTATCTCTCTTCCCCTCTCCCTTCCTCTCTGATATCTATATCTAATCTATATCTATATCTATATCTATATCTATATCTAGATCTGTATCTATATCTGTATCTATATCTGCTGAGAGGCCTGGAGCAGGTAAAGGTCTTAGTTGCATTTCAAGTCCTGTTTTATTAGGCTGTGATCATGGCAAACTCCATCCCCAAATCTTGACTCTCCTTTCTGTTTTAAGCAGAATGTGAAATAAAATAACACCATCCAATGAGCAGACACACCGACAGACGAGCCCAGCTTTTGGAGTAAAAGCGATCATTTAGCATTATCTGAATAGAATTTCTGCAGCTTAATTCAATAAATGAGGCATCGCTTTAGACTCCGAGCATAACAAACTCTCATTTGCACTGACTGGATTCATAAATTCATGCTGTTAAAAACGTGTTTCTGTCAGGAGTCTCCCTCATTCCAATTCTGAGCGGCAGGAGGGAGCTTGCCCCTCACAAGCATCAACTATCATTAGCGCATTTCCTCTAGTGTTGCTCCAGAAGGCGGCATGAAGCCTGCGGTGCTGCCCGCTCACCTCAAACAGGTTCTCACTTCACACAAGGTGGGGGCACCTCCCCATATCCCTGCGCCACCAATTGACAAGATTTTCTTGGCAGAATATCACAGGAGACTCTTAAGAGTCAAAGATTCTTTTTTTAATTAAATACATTTTATTGTATTCACTTATTTTTTGTTAATACTCACCCAATGATGATGTTTTCCCATTGATTCTTAAGAGACAGTGGAAGGGAGGGAAGGAGGGGAGAGAGGGAG
>NW_006282381.1:3266579-3286272 GCF_000327345.1 Myotis davidii
AGTACCCCAACCAGGGCCAGAGATCGAGCCAGCAACTGAGGTATGTGCCTTTGACTGAAATCGAACCCAGGACCCTTCAGTCTGCAGTCTGATGCTCTAACCACTAAGGCAAACCAGCGAGGGCAAGAATCTAAGATTCTTGAGAAACACAGATCTAGGGATTGGATTTACACACACACACAAAGGAGAACCAGCCTTCCCAGGCAGAGTTAAATATTTATGGAGAAAGAAAAATGCATGTGATTGCATTGCTGTGTTGCGCAACAATGACACTAACCACTCACAATAAACAGACTTCCTATGGGCAGAGTGAAATGTAGGGCAGGAGAATTGACATCGACAGGAGAGTCCTCAGAACTTAAGGAAGGTAACCAGACACAAACCTAGGAAATCACTAGGACACATGACCTTCAGCAGCAGACCCAGCACTGAATGGATTTATGGGTAGATGAATCTCCCATTGAGGCCTTGAGATGTGAAAACAGAACTCCATCTGTGCGATGCGGTAGGATAAAACATAACTGTGGGTCACGAGAATAGATTTCCTAACACAGGGTGGTCCCTTCTCAAACCACAGAAGAAGCGTAGGTTAAAATCTGGAGTCTATGTGCTTTTGTTCAAGTTCCCTACTGCTCTGAGTCACTGCTAAATGAGACATGTAATCTCATACACTGTTTTGGGTAATGGAGCTATTGTGTGTCTTAGCATGTAGCAGGTTCCATTTCATTTGAAGTACATCAAAGAACACCCACAGTGCAGAGAAGTCATACCTGGGTATCTCTATAGACTACTAAATGACCTCTGCTATCTTTCTCAGCTCTAACAGACTACAATTTGTGAGTGTTAGACAATAATCCAGTTATGATGTCATAGCTATATCTATAGCTTTATCTATGTAGATATAGATAATTGTTTGCAAAGACTTCTGAGCATCCACTATATATTGGACCACTGTGGGGTAATGTGCATATAATATAATTCCTGATCCCATTCTACTATATGATGTGATCTCTAAGTACAATGGCATTCATATAAACCTGGTATATGGAAATACCATCCTAGCTTCTGATATAAGGATGAGAGTGGTTTGGTTTGGGGTGGGATAGTATTGGCATCATGTATTATTCCTGATGGCAATGGCAGGTTGTTGAAGAGGTGAAGAGGGGGATGCCAAGGATGACCAGATAGCTTCAGTATATGTGCTTCCTCCACCCTGTTAGCAAGAAAAATTGTCCTTTTCCTGAGAACACATTTGTGTGTGTGTGTTTCATTAATGTCATTTGTTTGTTTGTTTTTAATTGGGCCCGGTTCTTCCAATGGTCCATATATCCCTCTACATGATATATGATTGAATGGTCAGCAAAACTACCACCCAGTCAGGACTAACCAGAATCTTCCCAGGAATGACGTAGAGTGCGAGCTGATAATGGACATCACTCTTCTTACTGACTTTTGAGTTTGAAGAAAAAGTCAAGCCTGCAGGTGTCAGCAACTACCTGACCTAGGTGCCTAGTAAAAGCAATCTACATAATAACCTCCTCTCTGAGGAAAGCAGAAATGGCACCTGGCCAAAGATTACAGAGCTCCGTCAAGATCCTATGAGCCTTTGCAAACAGACGTGGAACTGATTTAGGAAATGCCCATGCTAGTTTAGGCCAAATAGGTGACTATATATCTATTCAGACTCCTGAACAATATGTATATGACTCCTTGGAGCTCTGCCCACCTGGCCGTCACATCACAGCGCCCAGGGCCCAATAAAGCCACGTGCACAGAGATACAGAGGAATTATCCACAGGTTGCTAAGAAACCTGGCGTGTGGTCCATTAAAATTGTATCAGGAAACTAAATAAACCCAGAGACATAATTTCCTGCATGATGGTCTTGAGAAAAGACACACAACTTCTCAGTCTCCATTTAGACACTAAATTGCCCTCAGATTTATAATTTGTAAGCTGATGTCCAACCACTCTACAGTTAACACTTTCCCCAATGCCCTCATCGCAAATATTGGAGCTGGACCTTAGCTCCCATTTCCTTTCTTAGTCTTGTCTATCAGGTTTGCCTAATTCTCAGACTCGCCATTTGTGAGTCACTAACTCAGTGTTGAAACCAAAGTAAGCAATTCGCGTGTATTAACCATCACAAGCATTTTATGGTGTCGGTATAATTAGTCTCATTTCGGATGAAATAGCTGGAGATTGAGAGAGAGTAAGTGACTTGGCCAGTGCAGTTAGTTGCGTGCCTTGCTGGAATTTCTATATCACAGTTCAAGAGGCTATGAACAGCACAACTCCAGAAAGAAATGCATTCATGAAACGAGAAAAATCTATTCGGCTTTCTGTTAAAGGGAGTTGGGGAAAAGGATGAGGGGGTATGCTGTGCTCACAATAGCCACCCATTGGATAGCTGACCATTTTACTAAGTGGACACGGTCACAGACACAGAGATCCCTCTCTGAACCAGGCTGGTGCTGCCATGAGAATAAGGGTGGGTACCAACCTGTGTCAAGATGAGGGGTCTCAGTATGTAATGGCATCAGCTTCGTTCTGTTAAACCTGGCAATTCAAGGTACACATGGCTCACAAAAATCAAGAACTCACATGGGCAAGAGTTGTAATACGGCCCATGAAATCCACAACACCCAGTCCTGAAAGTTTCCAACCACTCAGAACATGATGTGGCCCTGTCATGGTTGGTATCACAGCTTTTGGGAAATCTGAAAGTATACTCAAAAGAAAGGAAATTGCATGATATTCTCAGTGCTTTCCTTTTAAACTTCCAAAGCTCACAAAATAACTTAAATAGTATAGAAAATGTAGAAGCCATGTCACAGCAAAGTATTCTCTGCACCTTATTCTTCAATGTCTTAAGTGGTACCTTTTTAAAAAATAATACATTTTTATTGTGTTCAGAGAGGAAGGGAGAGAGAGAGAGCGAGAGAGAGAGAGAGAGACAGAGAGAGAGAGAGGAATATCAATGATGAGATAGAATCACTGATTGGCTGCCTCCTGTACTCCCCACACTGGGGATTGAGCATGCAACCTGGGCATGTGCCCTGACCAGGAATTGAACTGTAACCTTCTGGTTCATAGGATGATACTCAACCCCTGAGCCACATTGACCAGGCCTACGTGGTACCTTTTTTAAGGGTGGTAATTCTAGGAGTGACGCCATCCAAGGTGATAATATCCAGCAGAGCTGAGATGGGAGTGAGAGCACTCAATCCCCAGTGCATCTGCGTTGGCAGATGGCAAAGTGACTGAATTTCTCCACATCTCCCAGTCCTCAGTGCTCCATCAGCGCATTGATTCTGTGATAAGAACACATGGAAGGTTTTTTTGGGGGGAAAAAGTTCTGTCTTTTTACCCTGGGTGTGTTGACAAAAAGGCTATGATTATTTCTGACATGACCTTAAGAGTAATGAATGGATGCTCACAGGATGACTCTCTTTATAGGAAGAAAGATGTGTATGACCTGAAAATAATAAAAGATGTCAAGTATATTGAAGTGAGCTACAAAGAATGCCATTTTATTCTCAGAGGGACAGGAGGCAATCTCAGGAAGCCATAAATCTTTTTGTCTTCCTTTAGATCATCAAGGTGCTGTGATGGTCCCTGAAATTGCGTAGAAAGTGTCATTGATATTTAAAAAAAGAGAGAAAGAAAGAAAGAGTGGAAGAAAGGGAAAAGGCTGCTCAGCATTTTGACTCTGGAAATTCCAAGTGGAAAAGGCATACTGGTGTGGTGTTTATTGTCAGACATGGAATGCTAGGGTAGGGGAAAAAAAAATGGGGCCATGAACATGAGACTGGGCTCAAGTTCAAGTGCAACCTGATATCCAGGTAAGTGTGTCCCCTGCTCCTCAGGGTCCCTGTCTATCAAATGATGGCAATGACCTTCTCCCATGGGAAGTCTGGTGTATGCCATCAGCCAAGCATAAGGACTGGTATGTAGCGGGGGACTGGTAAGGATCACTAATGTTGAAATAATAAGTGGACAAAATGAAGAAAAATGATCAACTAACATGAATACAGTAGACTGGAAACAATACCCATTGTTTGATACATGAAAGTTGGAAAAAAAAAAAGCATACTTTCAATGCAGGGAAGGGTGGTATTAGCAATAATTGAATTAAAAATTCATTCATACATTCACTCATTCATTCATACAGTGCTCCAAATTGGCGGGAAAAATAGATCTGGCCCTGCACTGATGAAGCTTTCCTGTTCAGGATGTTACTTCTGCTTATAGGGGCAGTGACAATATTCATACATTCACTCATTCATTCACACAGTGCTCCAAATTGGGGGTAAAAAATGATCTGGCCCTGCACTAAGGAAACTTTCTTTTTTAGGATGTTACTTCTGCTTATAGGGGCAGTGACAGGCTCTGGGAGACTGATTTCCTAAAGGGCACAAAGCTGGTAAGTGGAAGAAAGAGAACATCTAGCCAGTGTCATGTGACTCCCGTAAGTCCCTGTGTTTACCCAGCTCCACTGGGCACACGACTGTAAAATGAAGGGGCTCCACATCAACCGAAGGACTTGTATGCATGCATATGAGCACTACCAATGGACACAGACAGTAGGGGGGTGAGGGCATGTGCTGGGGAGGGTGGAAGTGGCTAAGGAGAGGTCAACAGGGGAAAAAGAGACGCCTGTAACACTTCAAACGATAAAGAATTTAAATTACAAAAAGCGAAGGGGCTCCAGGAGGAATCTGGGCTACATAGACCCAAAGGAGATTTGACACATGGGTTCAAAGAGCTGTAGGCTTCTCTTTTCTTCTTCTTAATCCTTCCCTGAGGATATTTTTTTTCCATTGATTTTGAGAGAGAGAGTAGAAGGGAGGGGGAGGGACAGAGAGAGAGAAAAACATCCACGTGGGAGAGACACGCCGATTGGTTGCCTCCCACAGCCACCCTGACTAGGGCCAGGGATCAAGCCTGCAGCCGAGGTATGTGCCCTGATTCAAACCTGAGACCTTTGGTCCACAGGCTGATGCTCTAACCATGGAGCAGCCCGCTGGGGCTGTAGGTTTCTCTTAAGGAACGCAGATGAGAAGTTATGTAACCATCACTGAGGGAAGTGAGTCAGTCTACCCCGGGGTCTGAGAGAAGTACTCCCTTGTCCAAGTTGCCTCCTGGAGCTGCACGGCTCACCCTGTGCCTCAGGCTTGGAAAAGCACTGCAGAGAGAATGTTGTACTGGAACATTTGCCCTTCAAAACCTGCTTCAGCCTTTTACTAGCTGTGCCAACTCGGGAGGTTCTTACCGTAGTTTGCAAAACAGGAATGGAAATCATTCTGCAAATATTTCTGTAGCAATACATACATAATAAGCCCTCTGGGTTTCATGGCTATATTTCAGTAGCAGGTAGTCTATTTCAATAATCCAGATTGGTTTTTGGTTTTTATAGCAGATCCAGGCCTTAATCTCTCTCTCTCTCTCTCTCTCTCGCTCTCTCTCTCTCAGCAGACCCATGCCTCAATCTCCCCACCTCCCCAACCCTCTACCACAGGCTGCACAGCTTCTGAGCCTTCTGCGGATAACTTGGAAATCCACTTGTGAACGTTGAGACTTCCGGGTTTGAGCTTTGGGAACGGGGTTAGGAGCAGAGCTGTTGTCAAGCCATCACCATTTCAAGATCTGAAGGTGCTGCTACCTAAGATTCAATGGCTTTCTCATGGACTTCTGTGAACCTTTGGCTATCCTGCCACTGCTTCCACTTAAGCCAGTGGAAAGCGTTTTACTTTATCAGCCAAAATTCCTAGAGAGAAACAGGATTGAGAACGAGAGCTTATAGTCCGGTGATAGCGACACTGAGAACACAACAGCATAAATCCATGGCATCGTGGACATTGACGGAGACCTTAATCGCAATCAAAGTTAGCAGAGAATGAGCAGCTAAACAGTTTTTTAAGCACATGCTTTGTCATCCATGGTAACTTGCTCTTATCATCAGGGGTGGGGGGTGGGGGTCCATTCAGCAAACAATCCAAATACATCTGAAAAATGCACACTGATCCATTGGAGAAAACATTCTGGAATGTAGGCATCCGGCATCACTATCAGTTTCCAGAGTGCCTATAGTGGGTGCAGGCAATGGGTTCTTGAACTGCATAATAAAAGAAGCCAGAATTCTAACAAAGAGCACACCGCAGTGGACTGCAGGCAACTTTTGTCTAAGCTCGCTGCTGTGGCTTCAGATAAGTCACTTACATTATTTTCAGGGATTCTTCTCTCTCCTCCCACTTGGCAACAGGTCAGCTGCTGAGAGATGCTGGGATGCTGCCCCTTCAGGGCTGAGAGAGCACTTTATTTGCCTTTGATGCTCCAGCCCTAAGCAGTTTCTAGGGCAGTGGTTCTCAACCTTCCTAACGCCGCGACCCTTAATACAGTTCCTCATGTTGTGGTGACCCCCAATTTCATTGTTACAAATTGAACATAATTAAAGCATAGTGATTCATCACAAAAACAATATGCAATTATATATGTGTTTTCCGATGGTCTTAGGCGACCCCTGTGAAAGGGTCATTCGACCAAGCAGTTTCTAGGGCAGTGGTTCTCAAGCTTCCTAACGCCGCGACCCTTAACACAGTTACTAATGTTGTGGTGACCCCCAATTTCATTGTTACAAATTGAACATAATTAAAGCATAGTGATTCATCACAAAAACAATATGCAATTATATATGTGTTTTCCGATGGTCTTAGGCGACCCCTGTGAAAGGGTCATTCGACCCCCAAAGGGGTCGCGACCCACAGGTTGAGAACCGCTGTTCCTAGAGCATAATAAATGCTCAATGATGTCTGGGGAAGTCACAACACATAGCAAGAGGCAGCAAGTTGGGGAGGAGAAATCTTGAAAATCATTGGTGAAAATATTCCAAAATAAGGGGTATTATTCTACATTTTTCTAAGACCAATAACCTCAAAGACCTCTCCCAACAACTTCAAAGAGAAAGGCCTCCTCCTTAAGAGGTGTCTTTAAAATACATGTCACCCTGGAGAGTGTGGCTCTGTTGGTGGGTGTCATCCCGTGCACTGAAAGATTGTTGGTCTGAGTCCCGATCAGGGCACATGCCCAGGTTGCGGGTTCTATCCCCAGTCGGGGTGCCTGCAGGAGGCAACCGATAAATGTCACACTCTCACATCGATGTTTTTCTCCCTTTCCCTTCCTCTACCTCTAAAATCAATAAAAGCATGTCCACGGGTGAGGATTAAAACAAAAAACATGATGTCATAAATTTTCCATGAGAAATTTTTACCTATGAAAAAGGCAAGTTTGAGGTTAAGGGCAAATGAAATCAGTTCAAATGTAACACATGTTATGAAATATTTCAAAGTCTGAGACTAAATAATACAGCTTGGGAGAAAAATACCCAGAAATTCTCATTAAAAAAATGTTGGGCCCTAGCCGGTTTGGCTCAGTGAATACAGCGTCAGCCTGCAGACTGAAGGGTCCCAGGTTCCATTCTGGTCAAGGGCACATGCCTGAGTTGTGGGCTAGATCCTCAGTGGCGGGGGGGCGGGGGGGGGGGAGCAGGAGGCAACCGATAAATGATTCTCTCTCATCATTGATGTTTCTATTTCTCTCTCCCTCTCCCTTCCTCTCTGCAATCAATAAAACTATTTTTTTTTTAAAATGTTGGGAGGGGAAGTGAATAGATCTACAAGTTTCCTTACATGTAAGTTAAGGGTGTGGAAATGAAGAATAATTTTGAAGACCATGCCCATCCATGACAATGCCATTGGGCACCTGAACTGTTAGCTTCCAATACGGGATTCACCATGTCTGAACTGTGGGATCATGGACAAACTGCATTTATTAGCTCATCTTTTTTCTTCATAACACAACACACAGGTTCTTATAGGCTTAGTAAAAAGATTGCCACATGCCTGGCTCCAGTGAGCATTCAGTACATATGACAGCTCCAGCAGCTCTTAGTTATCTTTCTGATTATATTTGTTATTGCTTTCATTGTCATTGCAGCACAGAATCATGTCACATGTGCCCGGTACATTAAACAGATTCTCCCACTGACATCCACGCTCTGTTCAGGTCCAGAATCAATAGATTTAGAATGTCTTTCTCCTTTGGCAAGGAAACCATTCTATCTTTACAAGGGCCAGCATTTTCTTCTAATCGCCTCTTCAAACTGGAATACAACTTCACAAGATAGGCCAAAATGTTAGTGAGCATATCAGCCTTGCAGTTCTGGAGCACAGTGTTCTCATTATATGTGTGTGTGTGAGAGAGAGAATTTCTCTCTGCACAAATCACACTTCAGCCGACCCATATACAAAAGGGTTAGGACCTGTCTTCTGACGATTTGTGCAGAGAGAAGTCACCCATTGATAGTTTTGTTGCTGCTGTTACTGCTATTGCTGCTGAAGGTGGAGGCTGTGGGGGTGGGGTTATGTTTTTATATGGCAAACACATTAGACAAATAAAAAGACTTGAAGATGTTGCTTTAAATTAGTGTTCTGAAATGGAATAGTTCTCATTGGCTTGGAATCAGCCATCCCCTATCAATTTTCAATTTTTCTTCATGGCTAAATTAGGAGACCCAAGCTTACTGCCGATTACGGCACAGCAGGCTCTGGGCGGGGTCTTTTACATGCATTGGTCCCATTTTACAGATGAGGAAACTGACTTCAGCTACCTGCACAAGCTCAACCCTCTTGTAAGTGAACCAAATTTGGATATTTTTGGCTCAAAGCCTGTGCTGTTCCCACTAGACTGCCCCTTTGCAGTGGCAGCTACAAAGGGCTACTTAGAGCTGATTTTACTTTTAACAAAGAAAGGAAATTGTGTTCTCTGTGTGTGGAGCTGTAACACACACGCTGCTTTCCCCTC
Organism: Myotis davidii; assembly: GCF_000327345.1. NCBI lineage: Eukaryota > Metazoa > Chordata > Mammalia > Chiroptera > Vespertilionidae > Myotis > Myotis davidii. Next base: position 3,275,441 of record NW_006282381.1, read on the forward strand.
TAAAAGCCTCCCCACCTCCCTCCTGCCAACCTTTACCTTTTAATCCTTGTTTGAGTCTGCAAAGCAGAGAACTGCAGGCAAATATTTATTCCTGAAATGAGCCATTTCCCCCATTTCCAACCCATATGAAACTGTTCTAGTTTCTCCTCAAACTTTTTAAAGCAATTTGCTTTTGGACTGGAAAAAAAAAAGCAGAGACAAAGAAAGAATCCCAGCCCAGAGCCAGAGGCAGAAACGATAGGCCCACTGCCATGAATCTCAGCTACTGACAACACACATTTCAGATATTGAAGATGAGACATCAGAGAGGACTTTCAGAATTGGGGTGAAGGTCTTCCCTTGCCCCCTGTGGATGAAGGAACATGAGCAGCATGGATAGTGAAATCGAGAAGCATTAGAAAGGCCCAGTTCCAGATAGAGTTTGTCACTGAATGAAAGGTTTTTCTATTGACTAGAAAAATGAAAACCTTCACTTACAGAGCAACATCCACTCTAGATAAAGATCAACAAATACTTCTCAGGGTGCCTCCTCTCTGCCATCATGCACAGGTGCCAGACATCACTAATTGATCAAGGCACTTGTTCTTGCTGGGCCAGGATTCCTTTCAGCATCCTTAAGACCATGACAATCCAACCAGCCTCCATCGATCAATTGGAATAGGCACAAAGAACAAAAACCTTGGTACCACCACAAACATACAAGGCAGGGAATCTGGATGGCTTTTTTGTTTGTTTTTCTTTTTCTTTCTTAATTTACCCTCAGCTTTTTCGGTAATATCAGCCACTGTTCTTTTTTTTTGTTTCACAGGTGATGGAAGATTCACCAAAACGCAGGTAGGATACCAATCATGTAATGTTGGGAAAGTTACTTTAACTCTTTTCCTCATATGTTAAATTGTTACCATCATCATGGTAATATCCCGCCTTGGTGTAATTTTTAGTTGACTGTTTGGTTATTTATTTTTAAGGAGAATGGGAGTATTTATAAAACCCTTAAAACCAGGATCTACAATCTACAAACCCCAAGTGATCTATGATCAATAGTGTTTTTATAAGTAAAGATTAGTTGGAACACAGGTACCCCATGCATTGGCATGATGTCTATGGTTACTTTCACTCTACAGTGACAAAGCCGGCATAGCCCACAGAACCTGTGATACTTATTACAGGGCCCTTTCTGGGAAAAACATTGTCAGCTCTTGGCTTACGCCTAGATTACATGCATGTCTGCTAACGCATAATATCAGAGAATTATACAGTGCAGACATTCTTCTCCTCTCATCTATAAAACATCTAAAAGAACATCATCAACAATCACAAGTTAGAATCAGGAAGCTCTCAGTTCAAAACCAAGATCTGCAATTTACCAGCAAGGTGACCTTGAACAAGTTACTTGGTCTGTCTGTGGCTCAGCCCCTCATCTGCACAGTAAGTAGGGATAATGATGTTGCCGATGCCAAAGATTAAATGAGAGAATACTTCCAAAATAGTTAAGAGTCCCTGGCATATGGAAAGCAGTAAAGAAGTATTAGCTGTTATGATTTATGCCTCTTGGCAACAGAGCCAAACTGATCTACATGCCTTTAACAGTGAAATAAGAAAATGCTGAAAATTGTCTAATGAGGAACGCAAATCATAACCAAGAGTATTATGTCCGCTACGACTATATCAACATGTGATCACAGTCAAGGACACTGCCCTTATTGATCAGCCATCACAGCATTTTCTTTTTTAACTTTATTTTTATTGTTTATACTAGGATACATGTCCCCATTTGACCCAGCTTTGCCCTGCAACTGTAACAAATGTATTCAATATTGCTCTTCTCAACCTATATATTCTCAAGAAGGTTAATATTTCTCAGTTCCATGGCTTCTATGTTGCTGGTCTGCAGGTATCTAAAGCTGGACATGGGAGATCAAAAACTCATCCTCACTTAAGGGGTACAGAGAGCAAGCCTCTAGAATACTGTATGGAGTCAGGTGTCTATCTCTAAATGTAAGAGGGACACAGAGAAATCTACCCACTCTTCTCATCAATTAAGATTGGGGGGTAGGGACAGGAAAGCCTTCAAGGAATAGATTTTTGAGCTGAACCTTCAAAAGGATGTATATTAGGATGGTGGTGTGTATGTGTGTGTGTGTGTGGGGGTGGGGTGGGGAGAGGGCAGAGATGAGGAAAGCATTCCAGGCAGAAGTGGCAGCATACAGATGGCCTGAGAAGGAACAGAATAAAGAATCTCAGGTTAGAATTAATTTGGAATTAGAAAATGAAAGTCCTGCCTGTCCTGCGTGGCTCAGTGGTTGTGTCAACCTATGAAACCTATCAACCAGGAGGTCAAGGTTCAGGTTCTGGTCAGGACACATGCCCAGGTTGCAGGCTGGACCCCAGTATGGGGCCCCAGGAGGTGGCCAATCAGTGGTTCTCTCTCATCATTGATGTTTCTCTCTCTCCCTCTTCCTTCCTCTCTGAAATCAATAAAAATGTTTTTTTAAAAAGAAAATGGAAGAACTTGTTTGTCTTATTACGGTTGTTTGATTACCTTGGTTGGTACCAAGAACATAAAATCCCTTCATAACCCCTTTCTTTCCTTTCCTTCCCTTTCCTTCTCCTTCTCTTCTTTCTCCCCTCCCTCTTCCTCCTGCCTGAGCAAGCTGCTGGCTTTCAGGAAGAGAGGCAATATCTTTTCTCGTTTCCTTTTTCTTGTCCATGGGCCCTCATCTTGGAGACTAATGATGGGTACCTGGTAAGTGCTTAATAATATGTGTTGAATAACTAAATCTCCAAATTCACTTCCTATATAAAAATTACACAGAGCATTTACAGTAAATCATCACAATGTAACAGCACAAGCACTTCCTGGGAAGTCAAGCTGCCTGAGTAATAGTCCTCTCTCCTCCCCAGCTGGGGGAGCTTAGGCGATCTTTACACTCTGAGCTTTACTTACCCTACCAGCAGGAAGAGGATAGATAATAATAAAAATAATAATAATAATACCCTCTTCTTGGACTTCTTGGAAAGACTTGATAAATTCATGCGCGCTAAGCGTTGCCAAATGCCAAATCCACAGTGATCACTCAATAGACACGAACCATCCTGATTTGCAGATAGAACACTAGCAATTTGAACTATCTCTACATGATCCTAGAGCAGCTGTGGGCAAACTACGGCCCGCAGGCCGGATCCAGCCTGTTTGAAATGAATAAAACTATTGAAAAAAGACCATACCCTTTTATGTAATGATGTTTACTTTGAATTTATATTAGTTCACACAAACACTCCATCCATGCTTTTGTTCCGGCCCTCCGGTCCAGTTTAAGAACCCACTGCGGCCCTCGAGTCAAAATGTTTGCCCACCCCTGTCCTAGAGGCTGGTTACATAATAGGAATGAATGAATTTGTGAAGATAGTCCCAGGAACTCTGAATCTGAGCTTGGGGAGAGAGAGAGAGAGAGAGAGAGAGAGAGAGAGAGAGAGAGAGAGAGAGAGAGAAATGTGCAACTAAAACAGTTTATGAGTGAGCCCAGACCTTCTCTGTTAGTAAAGGACATTTCTATAAAACGATTTATATGTTGTCATAAAAGTATTGCCTCTGTGTTTTTAATATTCATTTTTACTACCAAATAAATCCTCTACATGAAATATACATATAATCCATAAAAAGTTAAAGAAGAATACTAAAAGGAACATTCATTAATCAATCAGAAATAAATAAAACAATCTTAATTTGAAGCCTCAAATTTGACACTAACCCACCCAGCGTGGCTCAGTGGTTGAGCACTGACCAATGAACCAGGAGGTCATGGCTCAATTCCCAGTCAGGGCATATGCCTGGGTTGCGGAGTGCTCAATCCTGAGTGTGGGGGGGGAAGGAGGCAGCCAATCAATGATTCACTCTCATCATTGAAGTTTCTATCTCTCTTACCCTTTCCCTCTCTGAAATTGATAAAAAATATAAAAAAAAATATGACCCTATGCTATAGCATCCCCTCTCTCACCAGTAATGGTAACCAGTACCTTATTTATGTGTTGAATATGCTGTTCTTTTCATTGGTGTTCAGCCCTACATATACTTCTGTGACTGGCTTTTTGCTCAATGATGTTTTTGAGATTCACCCATGCTATTGCTTAAGTTGCAGTTCATTCATTTTTACCAAATTCTAATAAGATGGTGCCAAACCTATCCATTCTAAATTAGATGAAAAATCGGGTAACTTGCACCTTATGTTAGCATTGAAAATGATGCCGACTTGTGTTTTTTACTTGAACTCTAGTGCCCATGACTAAGAGACAGTTTATAGTGCATTTGGCTCGGAGTAAAATTGCGAGGTAATAGGTATAGCTACTGCATCAATTTCCCCGTTTTCCAAGATAGTATTGAGTTGTTTTATGAAAGTTTTATGAGTTCACACACGATCTGTAAGTTATAAGCACTTATTTTGCTCAACAACTTCAATACTTGATATTGCTCAACTTTTAATTTTTGCACTTTGTTGGGTTTAATTTTTACACAATACCACTCAACTGTATTTTTAATTTGCATGATAATTAGTGAGCTCAGTACCTTTCCGTATGTTTCAGGGTAACATGTGTTTCTTTCGCTGCATATTTTGCCCATTGTATTTGTCTTTTACTTATTAATTTTAATTCTTTGTTGTATAGTCTGATAGAATTCCTTGGACAGTGATAAGTAGCATATTCCCCGCCCCCCATTCACTACGTTATGATGTCTAAACCAAATTTCTTGATTTGTGTAGTAAAAAATACTGATCTTTCTCTTTAAAGTTTATATTACTTGTTTCTTGCTTAATAAATACTTTTCTACCAAAATTATATAAAGACATTCTCTTATATGCCTTCAAAACGTATACCTTTCATATTTAAGGGCTTCATCCATCTGAAGTCGATTTTTTGGTATATGGTAGAGGATAGAAAAGCCAGTTTATATGGATAATTAATTGTCCCTGAGATACTTATTGACTAGTCTATCTTTCATCACTGACCTGTAAATGCTATTTCTGTTGCAAATCGTTTCAGTGTATATACAGTATCTCTCTGGACCCTTTAATCCAGTTCTACCGTCAACCTGGCTATCACTAAGCCAGTACTACAATGGCTATTCCTTTTACAATGTGTCTTGAAATATAGTAGTGCAACCACCCACACCTTCATTTCAAGAATGCTACTTTTCAAATGTAGAGTTTCTTCACGATTTCTGTTCTGTCCCCTGTGAATGAGAAGCCCAAAATCCCTTTGCAAGGGAGGTTTGCAATTTAAACGTTTGGGAGTTCAAGCCACGAGACATTCTAGCTCTGCACTGACCAATACTACAGCCACTACATACATGTAGCCAATTAAATGTATAGTCACCAAAGTTACATACAATTAAATATCTGGTTGGTCGCACCATTTCCATTTCAAGAGGGCAATGACCACAGTGGCTGGGGCTACCATATTGGAAAACATAGATCTAGAACACCCCCATCACCACAGAGGGTTTTATCCCAGAGGCCTGTCTTAGACTCTCAATCCAGAACCATCCAAGAAAGTTACATTATTCCCTTTTGAAGAAAACATCGAAGCGATAAACCCAGTAGGGTCTGATGTTCAGTATTTTTCTTCCTCATCTTCTATATAACCTTACATTTGCATTTCTTGAAAAGCTCCACGTCTAAGGTCTCTGTTGTTGAATGTGATTATCCTCAGCCCACCAGAGGCAGAGCTGAAAAATAAAGGTGCCCTGAGTAGAAATATCATCATGGCCCCAAGAGCAGGTGGGCCCACGGTGTTCCCCTCCGTGACTTTCTCTCCCATTTTCACCCTTTTCTCATTTGAATCTCCTGGGTGACTTGCAGGAAGAGATGTCTCTTCTAGGATGTGCCTGGTAATAAGAAACTCTTTATCTTCTTAGACTCTTTACTCCCTTGAAACAGCTATACAAGGCAGCACAGTCTACTACAGTGGAGCCTTGACTTATGAGTGTACCAACTAACGAGTTTTTGGAGATACGAGCCGTCTCTCAGCCGAGTTTTTGCTTTGAGTTGCGAGCTAAAATTCGGGTTACAAGCCAGCTTCAGATACCCCACTGCTAGTTGGCGCAGCGAACGTCACAGTGAACGCCACAACATCAGCCCAGCATTCAATTCACTGTAATGGTGAAAATTTATTTGACATACGAGTAATTTGAGTTACGAGCTTGGTCACGGAACGAATTAAACTCGTAAGTCAAGGCCCCACTGTATATACTTACTGTTAATAACGACAGAAAGAACACACACTCTTTGGATTGTTAAAGTAGTCAGATTATTTCTAAGATGAGTCACTCACACTAAGCCCCAAGTTAGCAAGCAAAAGCCTCCAAGCCTAACTTCCTATGTTCCGTTCTCTCAGAAAAGGAAGTGAGGAAGGCCTAACTCAACCAAGAAGCACTTGCCTGATCAACACAAGTTGCCTAACTGGCTCCAAGACCTCCCTGTCCGCCATGTAAGAAAAGCAATCCTGCTTGAGCCAATCAGCCAAGGCCCAGCATAACCGCCTTGTCCCTGCTCACTTGAGTCTATAAAACCCTCTCGTACTGTACAGCTCCTCGGGGCCCCTTTCTAACTGCTAGGAGTGGATGCTGCCTGGTTGATGAGTCACTGAATAAGCCAATAAGAGCTTTAAAATGGACTCAGTTGAATTTTGTTCTTTCACAGGGACTTAAAGAAGTGTTTTCGGACACATCCCTGGAGTGATGAGAACAGAATCTGAGTAAGAATGGGAGACATATTCAATATGAGCCCTCATAGTAACAAGGTGAGGCTATGACTCTACAGAGCAGAGGTGGTGCATCTGCGTGGGCAGGAGGCAGGGAGCCTAGGCCTGTGAGCAAGTAGCCTAGAGACTCCGAATAGGTCCTGGGTTCTACGGGCCACATAGTGAATGTGTTTGCCCTGGAAAGGCCATTGATAATTAAAAGGGTCAAGAAGGGGCATCCATATATAAAATACTGGGAATTTGCCTAAGCAGCTTTTAAAATTTTTTAGTATTTAATAATAGTTGGCCTTCAGTATTATTCTGTATTAGTTTCATGGGTACAGCACAGTGGGTAGACAATCATACACTTTACCAAGTGTTCCCCTTCGGTATGTCCAGTACCCACCTGGCACCGGGCAAAGCTATTACAATATTATTGACTACATGCCCGATGCTGTGCTTCCCATCCCCGGGACTGTCTTGTGACTTCAGATTTGTAGTTCTTAATCCCTTCACCCTTCTCACCCAGCCTCGGACCCCCATCCCGTCTGGCATCTTTTCTAACTCCTATTTTGCGACTGAATCTTCAGAGACAAAGCTCAGGTAGGCTGGCCTATCATTCTCAACTGCAATGGAAAAGTAATAAGACAGGGGTGGGGAACCTTTTTTTTCTGCCAAAGGCTGTTTGGATACTTATAACATCATTTGTGGGCCACACAGAATTATCAGCTTAGAAATTAGCCTGCCATATTTGGTCAGACATTTTTAAAATATATTTTTATTATTGATTTCAGGGAAGGAGGGAGTGAGAGGGAGAGGGAGAGGGAGAGGGACGGAATGATCAAACATTTAATTAACTCACCCCTAATGCCTTGGCAGGGCCAGACCAAATGATTTCAAGGGCCTTATACAGCCATGGGCCAGATATTCCCCGTCCCTGTAATAGGGAATGATGCCCTAAAACTGGGCTTTTAAACAAGTACCTCCGGCTCCCAGCTCCCAGGGAGTTAAACAAAATGTGTTCCATAGGAGGAAGGTGTGCCCATTGTATTAACCTACCCCTGGGACTAATGTCTAATGGAGAGTTTAAATGAGAATGTGTAACGGATTAAAAAGGTATTGGGTTTTCACCACGAGTCCACCCAGTGGGGAGATATCTTCACTTAACCCTCACAATAACCCTCGGAGGTAAGGATGAGTACCGCCATTCAGCAAGGGAGGAAACTGAAGCTTAGCCAGTACACAGCAGAGGGCAGGTTCACACATGGGCCAGGCCCGGTCTGTGGTCTCATACTTCTCTCTGTACAATCTGATGACAAAAACATGAATCTCCCTCCTCTGATCATTATAATCAGCCCGGTATTCAGGATTGGCAAAAAGACTCAGTTTCTGACAATTGTTCACCCTTGTCTAGTTTTTGTTTGGATATTAATACTAATACTAATGGCTACCATTTACTAAGTGTTAACTTTGTTTCGGGCACTTTTTAGAGACTGTCTCATTTAATTTCCTCAATTATCTTATGAGGTGATGCAATAACCTCATACTTTTTGAGTAGGAAAGTCTAGTTCAGTCAATTGCCTAGACCAGTGGTTCTCAACCTTCTGGCCCTTTCAATACAGTTCCTCATGTTGTGACCCAACCATAAAATTATTTTTGTTGCTACTTCATAACTGTCATGCTGCTACCGTTATGAATCGTAATGTAAATATCTGATATGCAGGATGGTCTTAGGCGACCCTTGTGAAAGGGTCATTCGACCGCCAAAGGGGTCGCGACCCACAGGTTGAGAACCAGTGGCCTAGACAGACATTTGTGGTCAATGGCCCAAGCCTGTCTAACTTCATCATGTGAAGAGCCCAGCTCGTGATCAACTTACTTTATATTTATTCTTGGAGAACAAGGCTGTTCAATTAAAACAATCTCAGGAGATTTGGGCCATTGCTGTTCTTGATTCCCTGTTTCTCTGAAATTTTATTCTTCAAGGCAAAGGGAAATTTAAACATCAGAAGTTACAGTAAAAAGCAAAACAAAACACCTAACTCTCAAAACACCTTCTGTGCCCCCAGCACAGAAACATCTGTGCTAATTTTTTCAAAATATATTTTTACTTATTTAAGAGAGGAAGGGGGGAGAACGAGAGAGAGAAACATCAATACTGAGAGAAAATCACTAATCAGCTGCCTCCTGCATGCCTTCTACTGGAGATCAAACCCACAACCCTGATTGGGAATGGAACCATGACCTCCTGGTTCATAGGCTGATGCTCAACCACTGAGCCACACCAGCTGGGCTGTGCTAAAACTTTAACTAGTAGTTCCAGGAAGAAGTATCTTCCATAGAGAGATAACCCCCAAAGCAGAGCCATAGATAGTCAGGGGTAGGATTGGTATGCAAGGCAACTAATTACCTAGTGACATATACAAAATGTGACTTTTAGCCTTGATTAAACAGGTGCTCTTTACACCAAGCGCTGAATTTTAATTGTAAGTCTATTTAATGCCAGTGTAAAACCATTTCTGATAACAGGCAGCAGTTACAGACAATCTGGCTGCATCCCCTGGCTGTCTTCATGAGCTCCATGTACAAACAAACAGAAGTCCTTCGTGTTCAGATGATAGAGTCTCTGCTATTAAATAAACACAATCTGGCCGGCGTGGCTCAGTGGTTGAGTGTCAACCTATGGACCAGGAGGTCATGGTTCGATTCCAGGTCAGGGCACATGCCTGGCTTGTGGGCTCGATCCCCAGTGTGGGGCATGCAGGAGGTGGCCGATCAATGATTCTCTCTCATCATTGATGTTTCTATCTCTCTCTCCCTCTCCCTTCCTCTCTGAAATAAATGATAGATAGATAAAAAACCTCCAAGAACTGGAGAAAGAGGGAGCACACTTGGAAATATTGCAGGCAGGCGGTTGAGTGGCCCATCTGCTCCCAAATAAGTGTTGCCATGAAATGGTTAAGAAAAGGGAACAGCCATAACAGTTTGGCTCAGTGGATAGAGCATCGGACTGCAGACTGAAAGGTCCCAGGTTCAATTCCGATCAAGGGCATATACCTGGGTTGCAGGCACATCCCCAGTAGGAGGTGTGCAAGAGGCGGCTGATCGATGTTTCTCTCTCATCGATGTTTCTGACTCTCTATCCCTCTCCCTTCCTCTCTGTAAAAATCAATACAATATATTTAAAAAATATTTTGTTGTCAATCCAAATATGCAACGAAAGGCTGCTGGGAGAGCGTTTGCTGACAATGTTTAGTGCTGTGGCTCAAGCCCCTTTAAAATTGTGAAATGTTATCCAGGAAATCCCAATTTTAGGCTGAGTAGCGACAAAGAAAAGCTGCTGAGGCCAGTGATATTCACATTTGAGATCGCTGCATCAATATAATTAAATTCCAAAAGGAATTGCCCTTTTTTTGGCAAGAAAAGAATAAAAGGGTCAGAGTTTAGATAAGACTTGGAGAGAGTTCCTAAAAACACTCTAGCAATTTTGCTTCCGTCGGTATCTGGGCTCACAGACAATTCCTTTGGCTAGGGGAGCCCTGCAAGAAGCCGAACCCTTCTGCAGAATCTGGGGAGCGAATTGGAGCTGACACTAATCCTAACACCAAAGTCAAGAAGAAAGATACATCGGACCGGAGAAAAATGAGAGGGACATCCATAATTTCACACATTCGTACTCTTCCCACGGGGTTGCTACATGCTATTGATGCATTGTTGTTTTTATCTTTTTATGTTTTATTTATTTTGAGAGTCTGTTTATTGAAGCTGGGGACAGTGAAACAAGGGCTTAGGATGAGGACCAACAGGAGAGCCTGGCGGGGCTGCTCTGGCTCACTGAAATGAGAGGAAAGGGGGCCTCGGAGTCAGGTTCAGGGGTGAGGCTGGGATGAGCTGCCCAGCTGTGGGGTCCCTTAGAGTTTAGGAGATGCGTATCTGTGGGGGAAGAAGAGGGGGGAAGAAGAGAGGAAGAAGAGGGGGATGTGTTTATTTTAACATTTAGATGGGAAGTTTCCAGTTCAGATTAGATTTTTGGCCCTAACGGTTTGGCTCAGTGGATAGAGCGTCGGCCTGCGGACTGAAGGGACCCAGGTTCCTGC
>NW_006282381.1:3286349-3310104 GCF_000327345.1 Myotis davidii
TTAGCTCTCCCTTCCTCTCTGTAAAAATCAATACAATATATTTAAAAAATATTTTGTTGTCAATCCAAATATGCAACGAAAGGCTGCTGGGAGAGCGTTTGCTGACAATGTTTAGTGCTGTGGCTCAAGCCCCTTTAAAATTGTGAAATGTTATCCAGGAAATCCCAATTTTAGGCTGAGTAGCGACAAAGAAAAGCTGCTGAGGCCAGTGATTATTCACATTGAGATCGCTGCATCAATATAATTAAATTCCAAAAGGAATTGCCCTTTTTTTGGCAAGAAAAAGAATAAAAGGGTCAGAGTTTAGATAAGACTTGGAGAGAGTTCCTAAAAACACTCTAGCAATTTTGCTTCCGTCGGTATCTGGGCTCACAGACAATTCCTTTGGCTAGGGGAGCCCTGCAAGAAGCCGCACCCTTCTGCAGACTCTGGGGAGCGAATTGGAGCCGACACTAATCCTAACACCAAAGTCAAGAAGAAAGATACATCGGACCGGAGAAAAATGAGAGGGACATCCATAATTTCACACATTCGTACTCTTCCCACGGGGTTGCTACATGCTATTGATGCATTGTTGTTTTTATCTTTTTATGTTTTATTTATTTTGAGAGTCTGTTTATTGAAGCTGGGGACAGTGAAACAAGGGCTTAGGATGAGGACCAACAGGAGAGCCTGGCGGGGCTGCTCTGGCTCACTGAAATGAGAGGAAAGGGGGCCTCGGAGTCAGGTTCAGGGGTGAGGCTGGGATGAGCTGCCCAGCTGTGGGGTCCCTTAGAGTTTAGGAGATGCGTATCTGTGGGGGAAGAAGAGGGGGGAAGAAGAGAGGAAGAAGAGAGTGTGCCCTGATGCGTTCCTGTTTTTAGACAAAGATGATTCAAAATCTTCCAGATCCATCAATACCAGGATGGCTTGAAATGGCTTTCTCTACACAGGGAGGATGATGGGTGGCAAAGGGCTGCTGCTGGAGTCTGGGTGGCGGCTCTGATGGAATGGTGAACTAATTCCCAAGAGGTGGGAGATGCTGAGATCCCCAGCCAATTCACCTGCTGCCTTAGAGAAGGCAGAGCCTCCCGTCCCGGGGCGGGGGTGAGGGGGGGTGGGCATAGACGCATCCGGAGAGAACACCATGCCAACGGCCCCATTCCAACCTCTTGGAACATCCTGTTCAAAGATGGGCTGGTGGGGCCCAAGCTCCAGTTCCTGTCGCTACTAATCAGCAGCGCGTGCAGACCACCATCCTCAGCTCCTAGGACCGATTCTGCAGGGGATGGGAATGACTGGATGCCATGAGGGCCCAGGGAATGAAAGCACGGGCTTGTTCCTATGCCTTCTTCTGTGCTCCTGTGCAAACCAATCAGCACTCTGTAAACATTAATTGAGGCTTTCCCATAATCCATTGAGATTCGGCGAAGGTTACACTTTTCTTCGCTGCCTGGGTTAACCTTAGGATCCCAATGATGCTACGAGATTTGTCCCAGGGAATGTGTTTTGCCTCTGGGACAACCCAGAGTGCAGGCCCCTGTGTTCTTCCTCTCGTGCCCTGAGAAAAGTCAATGTCACATGCCACATAGAAACCAGCTCTCCAGAGATAGGCAAGCATGGGTCCCATCCTACACCTCAGAATGCTAAATCTCTGACTATGAGTGGTGCATGCATGCAACCTTTTCATTAGAAGATTAACCGGTAGGTAGTATAGGGTGTCCCAAAATTCACGCAAGAAGTAATTTTGATAGAAAACACAGGTTTACAATTAAAAATTGTAAAGTTTTTATTGATTCATAAAGCATACAGTATAGGGTTATGCATGGAATAGGACATCAGGAAAATGGCCTCCACGGCTTTGCTGGCACATACGCAAAGCCGTGGTCTTCACTGGCCTTCATTGTCCCTGCTCCTGGGCCATAATTGAAACTTGGTAATGCTTATCAAATTGAAGTGATTGAAATCAAAGGGCAACAGATATTAGAATCTGATTCAATAAACCGAGTAAAATTAGGCTTTTATTTTTTGTTGTTAATGCTCACACAAAATTCAAATCTTGCGTGAATTTTGGGACACCCTATATAATGTTCCCATTTTAAAGATAAGGAGACACAAGTCTGATGGTCAGCATGGAGTTTGGCAAAGCACAGAAGTTGTCATTAGGGTCCCACTGTGTGGGTGTTGTTGCTAGCTATTGTTACAACAGATGAGGAGGAGGGTCACGAACCACGAATGCCATGCATTATGCTTATGAATTTACCTATCATTTGCCAGATCCTTTAGCAAGTAATTCACCTATTTTAGCTCCATTTCTCTTACCCTCCTGATAACGTGGAAGGTATTCCCATTTTACAGACAGGGAAAGCTGAGTCAGGAGTGAAGGTGCACAGTAGCTGAGTAATCTAAAACGGAGTGAGGATTTGACGCCTGGCCTCTGAGACTTCACCAATAACATGCCTTCACTAACAGTACTCATTTATAATCACATATGCACGGCCTAAACCGACTTGGCAGGTTCAGGTTTCCAGTTTCCCACGGCCAGCCAGAGTTAGCATCTCTGAGTCGCTTTGAGTAAGCAGGGGCGGGAGGGAAGGAACCACACATCGATTAAGGCACAGCCATCTGCCTGGCGGAGGGTGAGGACTTCCGTGTGCTCGTCTGTACTACAGACTGCGTTAACTTCTGCACTCATTTCCCGACAGAAACCCAACGACTCAGGAGCGCTGGTGATCGCAACCTCCCACGTGCTCAGAAACACTTCATGCAAATGTGGAAAGCCTCGATTTAGATGGGCAATGACATGACTTCGAACTCCTGTAGCACTGGGGAAGTTTACAAGATGCTTCACATATTTCACTTGCTTGGCACTTAGAACATTTGCAGGCAGATGGAGGCTATATCGGCATCTATTTTGCAGATGAGCATGATAGAGTTTCTGAGAGACTAAGAATTTCGCCCAAGGCAATGCACATTAGAGACCAAGGTGGTGATCAAGCCCTTTCAACATTTTACCTTGGGAGTTATCAGAGATCTCCCTCCCCCCTCCCTTCCTCCTCCCCTCTCTCCCTCCTCCTGCGATCAGTGTTGCTGGGCACATTGAAACCATCCTTAGGGAAAAACAGCAGGATATCACAGTCCCATCCTATTCCCTTCCACAGTCTCAGGGAAGTCCTACTTGACTTGCAGCAAACAGATCTGTTGGAAGGCTAACTCCAGGTCCAAGGGCAGATTTTAAAAAATGAATCGAGCTTCACAAAAGGTGATTACTGATGTGAAATCACACTGGCTCTCCTATTCCTGGTCAAGGCCCCGTGGGTGAAGTTTTCTCAAAGGGGCAGGAGGCCTAGTGTTCACACTCAGAAGAGGCTCTGCTCTGTAAGACACAGCCAGCCCTTCCTGGGAAAGACGATCATGAGTGACATCACATCCCAGCACTGAGCCTGCCCACAGCTCCACTAAAGAAGGAAAGAAAAAACACAAGAAAACTACTCAACACACTTTTTAAAAAATATATATATTTTATTGATTTTTTACAGAGAAGAAGGGAGAGGGATAGAGGGTTAGAAATATTGGATGAGAGAGAAACATACATCAGCTGCCTCCTGCACATCTGGGATGTGTCTGCAACCCAGGTACATGCCCTTGACTGGAATTGAACCTGGGACCTCTCGGTCCGCAGGCCGATGCTCTATCCACTGAGTCAAACCGGTTAGGGCTCAAAATACTTTTTTAAAGAGGTTATAGAAAACAACTCCCCTCCCGCCCTAAAAAAAAGATCATCTAATTTTACAAACGAAGATGGGCTTGTCCTGGGGTTTTGATATTCCTTTTACCTTATCCATGTCTCCGGCATCATTCAGATAAATTGAAACAGAATAGCTTCTTCTAGGCAGGCAGAGTCTCTACAATATTTAATATGTTTTCTCATTCTTGTTCAATCAAAATTAACAGATGTGTGAAAAAGAAATATGGCCTGGCTCAGTGGTTGAGCGTCAAACTATGAACCAGGAGGTCATGGTTCAATTCCTGGTCAGGGCAGATGCCTGGGCTGTGGACTCCATCACCAGTGGGGGGTGTGCAGGAGGCAGCCAGTCAATAATTCTCGCTCACCATTGATGTTTCTATCTCTCTCTCTCTTCCCCTCTCCTCTCTGAAATCAATAAAAATATATTTAAAAAAGAAGGAAAGGAGGAGGTAAAAGTGTTTTCAATCTCACAAGCTTTCATCTCTCCTGCCCAACGTGGTAGATATAATCCATTCACGCTTGGTCCTCTCATCCACTAAACCTCCAAAACGAATTCAGAAAATCTTCAGATGGCTCCGACTGATCCTAATCCTACGCAAAAGTTTCCTGTGTTCTTTAATCATGCTGAAAAGATAGGCCGGCCAGGCAGCTTTAAAGACATATGTCTCCTTCGCCTGGAGACAAAGAAAAATAAACCTAATCCATCCTTGCAGATAAATTCATCAAAACGCAAGGCCTGTGGAAATGTTGACCAGTGCGTTCTCTATTTCTTAGTTCGGAATATCTGAGCAAGAAGGGACCTGACAGATCATCCAACCCAATCCCCAGAAGCAGAGATAAAAATAAGAGCATCAGGGGTGCGGTGGAACCCAGAGTGGAAGAACCAGGCCTTCTAATTGCACGACAGAGTCCTTTGCTGCCACCGCGGGGAGAGGCAAATACGGCACATGGGGGCAATTTGTGCCTCCATCAGAGGACGGCTGCACTAAAAATGCCTGGCAACCGGCGCCAAGTGAGCAAAGGCATGCTCTAGCATCTCCCCTTCTTAAAGGAGCATTAGCACAGTCCTGGGAGACAGAACCCAGCCCATTTCAGAATGCTTATCTGCAATAGCTTTTACTTGGGAAAATATGAAGTCATAGAATATTAATCGATTACTGTATTTCCTAAAGCTGTAGCAGCTGTCATTCTAAAATCCGAAATTATCCCACAAACACGGACCTAGATAGGATGATCGCCAGGAAGTAGGGTGTGGAATGCAAACGCAAGTGTGTAGTAAATCAGATTCGGGGCTGACAGCACCCCAGCAACAACATAACCCACAGCCGAAGGTGGAATCGTGTGGCCCCACGAGGAATCGGGCTCCCTCCTCTCTGGTTTCAGGGTGCATCACCTGAGAACCACCACTGCCAAGTCACTGCAGCTAGGCAGCTCCTGCGTTGAGCGTCTGCCCCCTGGCCCCCTGGTTGTCAGTGCACATCACAGCGACCAGTCAGGCGGTGGGACTTAGCATATTAGCCTTTTATAGAGAGAGATAGGCATAACCCATGGGCACAGACAACAGTGTGGTGAAGGCTTTGGGTGGGCCAGGGGCTGATGAATGACAATTATTATTTTTATAACCATTATTATAGTTAACTATTGCATGGGATCACTATGCAATATTCTAAGCACAGTCTATTTCCTATCAACTCATTTAATGTTTTCAATGACTCTGGAAGGTTAAATGACTGCCCTAAGGTCATGTAATGATAACTGCTGTTCACTGAGATTAGGGAATGATTTTGGAGTCATCAACATAAGGAAGGAGAAACACCCAAATATTACATGCAAGGGAAAAATGTCCAGTTTTGAAATTTAGAATAATGACTTGGATTAAACAGAGAATGTTAGGTTGGATAGCAGATGTGACCACCAACATGGAGAAGATTAACTCAGTTAGTCACCCAGCCCCAATCCTATGCTTAAAGAATACACTTAGGCCCTAGCCAGTTTTGCTCAATGGATAGAGTGTCAGCCTATGGACTGAACGGTCCCAGGTTTAATTCTGGTCAAGGGCACATGCCTGGGTTGCAGGCTTGATCCCCAGTAGGGGGCGTGCAGGAGGCAGCTGATCAATGATTCTCTCTCATCATTGCTCTTTCTTTCCTTCTCCCTTCCTCTCTGAAATCAATAAAAGAAAATTTATAAAAGAAAATACTTAGGCCTTATCAAATAACAATATTTAATAAGGTCTGGATGGAATTTTCACTTCATCTTGTTGGCTTGGAATGTCTGGGTTAGGATGGAGAGTTGTATATCGACATTTTTGAGGATAATTTATACCTTGGAATTCAGTTAAATCCATGGCGACAGGAGCAAAATACTGTGCTTGTGTTTGTGTGGATGTGTGTGAGCATCAACCTGCTGCAAAGATTTCTTTTCAAAAAGTTGCCCCGTGGAGACAAATA
Source organism: Myotis davidii (assembly GCF_000327345.1). Classification (NCBI taxonomy): domain Eukaryota; kingdom Metazoa; phylum Chordata; class Mammalia; order Chiroptera; family Vespertilionidae; genus Myotis; species Myotis davidii. Next base: position 3,292,527 of record NW_006282381.1, read on the forward strand.
GCCTGAGGTAAACACGCAAGCTATACATTCTGCTTTTGACTGCAGGCTTAACTTGTCAGCGATAATGATTTACATAGTGATGCTCTCTCTTGCTGTCTGGAAAGTTGCACTAGCTTCCAGCTATGTGTTCTGTTAAGAGTCATGAGGAGAGAAACCCTTCCTATGTCAAGCTGGTTTTATTGTCAGTTCTGTTCCAGGGGTGATGCGAAACCTGGGAAATGCAGGTGATCTGGAAGCAATGTTGCTGCGAAGATGAGTGGATATTATTTTTTAGAAAACAGGCAAACTGATTGCCCAACCGGCGTGGCTCAGTAGTTGAGCATCAACCTATGAATCAGGAGGTCATGGTTTGCTTCCCAGTCAGGGCACCTGCCCAGGTTTTGGGCTCGATCCCCAGTGTGGGGCATGTAGGAGACAGCCAATCAGTGATTCTCTCTCAACAATGATGTTTCCATCTCTTCCTCTCCTTTCCTCTCTGAATATATATATATAGTTGCAATATATATATATACATATATATGATTTTATTATATATATATATATATATAATAAAATAATAAAAATAGGCCAATTTATTTTAAATAGTGAATGCCACCCCACAATGGCATATTTCTACCTTGTTTCTTCACGGTGAATATTTATGTCATCCAGAGTCCTTGCTTATCTCAGCAAAGGCCCTGGCAAACAGTATGTCCCCAATAAATCCTGCGGAATAAATATATTCATCTACTTTTGTCCAATAATTTGTCAGCCCTTCAGAATAACAAGTTAATCGTATTGATTTTGAAAGTAAAAAAGTGATTCATCTGTGGAATGTCCTATTGGTTTCTAAATTCTCTCGTGCGTGTGTGTGTTTGATAAAATATTATAATGTGAATACTTTACCCATGAACTTCAACTTTTTTTATGAGACACTATACGTTAGGAAAGTTTAGGGGCAAAATTTAATGGCAACTATATTGATGTTTGAGATCTGATTCAGCAACTTCCAGCTGGCTGACCTTAGGCAAATTACATAGCATCATTAAATCTGTGTATGTCTACAAATTGAAATATATTACAGTGTGCACCTCTCCTGGATTTTGTGAGCATTAAATAAGCTATGCCAGCCCTGGCCGGGTAGCTCAGTTGGTTAGAGTGTCATCCCGGGAAGTCAAGGTTGCAGGTTGGATCTCTGGTCAGAGTAGGTACAGAAAGCAACCAATGAATGCACAAATAAGTGGAATGAAAAATTGCTGTTTCTCTCTTTCTCCCTTCCTTTCTCTCTCTAAAATCAAGAAATAAAAATTTTAAAAGAAAGAAGATTTGCCGTGGTATTCATCTAAGAACATACCCATGGGCGAAGAACAGAAGGAAGAACCAAATAAAGTAAGAGAGAAGGCAGAAAGCAGCGTAGGTTTTGAAATGATCTCCTTCTGTGTTAGTCCCTTTTCCTATCCTGGCCATTCGGGGACAGTGGCTGACTCTTTCTGCACCTGAGTTTATCCGTTAAGGGGCCACAGAGGTGATGTTAGTAGCCTTATCGCATGATTCAAGTGAAGGCTAAATAAGATTTTTAATAACCTGAAAAGCACTAGGTAATTAGAAAGTCTTAATTCCCTTGGTCCTGACTATACACATTCAACTTGCCAACTCTTTCTTGATCCAGTAGAATATAGGTGAATCCAAAGGACAAAAGTAGAAAACAACCTGGGGCCATCTGTATGGCCATTTTAAATGATTTAAAATTAATTGCATAGGCTACATTTTTCATACTAGAAATATAAATTCTAATAAAAATGGTTTGTTTCTACTACTGTTTCAAAAGCCCACGCCATAATTTGTACAGAGTTTGAGAGGACGTAAACTGTCCACGGGCTTACCCATAATCCTTTCCCACTTCCCCACCTCCTCAGCAAACTAACATAGTTTACTAAGTAAGCTTAGGGCCGTGGCACCTAAGTATGAACTGTGTGATGGTTTCATTTAAAGGGTCATTATTAATCCTGGCCCGTGTGGCTCTGTTGGTTGAGTGTTGTCCCATGCACCAGGAGATTGCTAGTTTGCTTCCCTGTCAGGGCACATGCCCGGGATTATAAGCTAAATTATTACGCTCCATATATGATTGGAAGGAAAAGGACTATGATCTAGTTTCTAGCATGAGTTGCAAGAGAAGTATATAACTGTAACAGTCAAACTGTGTTTCTGGAAAAATTTAGAAAGAAGAAAGGTCATCATGGTTGTTAGTTCTCTCATATTATCCCAACTGCCGGACTGGCCCTGCCAGCCACATTTATTCAGCAAAGACCACCTTTCAGAATCAGACACACCCCTTTTCAAAAAAGCAGACCTGTGTGGTCAGAAATGTCCTAAACATGGGCATCGGCCCATCCATCCAGGGCTAAAACAAATTAGTTTGGGCCTCATGAAAATCTCTCCCTGGATCCCAAATCCACTCCATGTGGCTTTTTTGTTTTTTCTCTCTCTCATGACTTCTGATCCTGTGTGCTTTTTTAATTCTGTATTCCTATGAAAGACTCGCACTTGCTACGTTTTCTGGGTCAAGGCTCCTGTCTTATGTTGTATCATTTGTAACATGACTTTCTGTAATTCAGGATTTCTGTCTTACTCGCTACTTGTTGCTCAGCCCTATCCTTCGTGTCTCTTCCATCCTGTCTCATCATCTCATTGTTTTTTTGTGTATTTGGGGTTGGGTGTTGGGGGTGAGCATGTCTGTCTTTTATCTTTTTTTAAATATATTTTTGTTGATTTCAGAGAGGAAGAGACAGGGGAAGATAGAAACATCAATGATGAGTGAGAATCACGGATCAGCTGCCTCCTGCACGCCCCTCACTGGGGATCAAACCCACAACCCGGGCATGTGCCTTGACTGGGAATAGAACCATGACCTCCTGATTCATAAGTGGACACTCAACCACTGAGCCACACCTGCCGGGCTCTTGGTATTTTTATCTGGACTCCCAGCTCCTTTCTGCTTGTTTCCTCTAACCTGCGGGATTGAGGAGAAGCTGGGATCGTTGCAATGCTTTCCCCAAGGACTAGTTGGGATGTGGACGATGGTTTCAGCTGTAAAAAAACACAAGACCTTTACGGGAGGAGTCTAATGACAGGAAGAGCAGAGGAGAAAAGAGAAACAGTGGCCATGATCAATAGGACCAGCCATTGCAAATGTCTAATGATTTTGGAAAACACCCCGCGAGGCTGATTATAAATGTTCCTGCAAAGGCAGGGACATAATCAGAGGATGAGTCCTGTCAAAACAACACTGCTCTGAGGGAGAAATAATAGGACACACACACACACACACACACACAGGCATACACACACAGGCACACAAGTGCACGACAAGAGGCAAGCTGCAATGAGACATTTATTTATACTTTCAGGTTCCCAGAAGCACATTAAAAAACATAAAAGCAAAGAAAATTCCACTATAAATAGCCCTGCCACATCCCAAATCAAGGCTCCGAGTGGCTAGGGTGTCGGACTTGGTTTGAGGAGTTACAGGATTTAGTCATTTGTAATGTCCATGTTCGCTCCTTCACCAAATCACATTTCCTCGGAGAATCTGCTAAAGAAAGGGACTGGGAGTTATTCTCTGTGGCCAAGGGCATGACCAGGACTGTCCTGAGGAAGGTCACCATGATAAGAGCTAGGAAGGAAGAGAGGAAACAGGAAGGCACGTGTCCATTTGGAAAGGACTCTGGGAGATGGAAGAGGCACAGGGAAGTTGCTGCAGGGAGCGGTGTGAGAGATCCACTCTCAAGCATCTGGGACGTTGTCCACCAGCTCGGCTCCCCTGTGTCCTGGGACTTGGCACTAAATCATCCAGGATTAACGTGATTCGTTTGAGAAACTGGAGAGCACAAGCTTTCTGCCTTCTTTACGCTCCTGTCTGTGTGTAGGGGGCTTCTGGTTCATTCCATTCAACTGGGCCACCCTCCTTGCTGCTGTTCTGGTGACTCTCCATTTAAGAGGAACCCACAAAATCGCCCAGTTGTGGCCAAAGCTTCTGGAACGAAGTTAAGGCCACAGGTCAGAGTAGTCAAGAATCCTACTCAACTCAGAGAAAAGCCAGAATCATCTCCCCCTACCCACCTAACCAGTGAGCATTTACTTTGGTCCAACGTGTCAATGTTCCTGTCTGAAAAGTGGAGACTATAACTCCATAAATATGTTGAAAGCACAGAGCAAGGTGCCTGGACTGTGCCATAAAAATATTCCCCTCGCCTTGGCCAGTTTTATCCAATGGTTAGAGTGTCAGCCCACAGACCAAAGGGTGGCGGGTTCGATTCCCGGTCAAGGGCTTGTACTTTGGTTACAGGTTCACCAGCTCCGTTTCCACATATCCAGGGTCCCCAGCCCCGGCAGGAAGCAACCAATCGACGTGTCTCTCTCACATAGATGTTTCTCTCCCCCACCCCCCCACCTTCTTCCCTTCCACTTTCTCTAGAAATCAATGGAAAAAACTATCCTGGGGTGAGGATTTAAAAAAATTCTCCTCCTTCTGTCTCTTCTTCGGTATCATTTTTGTCTTACTTCATCATCATATTCATTTTAAATATAGACTCTAAAATGAGAGAGCAAAGGAGACAGATACCGTGCGAGGCCCTGTATTTAGAGACCACTCCACAAATGATCACTTCGGCCATGGCACTGGCCCTGCTCAGGCCCAGACTGTGAGAGTTCCATCCCCCAGAGATAAAAGTCACCACAGGCAGGTGCCCCGGAGACATTTTCCTTCTGTCAAAAGCAGTGGTTCTTAACCTTCTGGCCCTTTAAATACAGTTCCTCATGTGATGACCCAACCATAAAATTATTTTCGTTGCTACTTCATCACTGTCATGTTGCTACTGTTATGATCGTAATGTAAATATCTGATATGCAGGATGGTCTTAGGCGACCCCTGTGAAAGGGTCGTTCGACGGCCAAAGGGGTCGCGACCCACAGGTTGAGAACCACTGGTCCAAGGGATTACATCCACCTCTGACTCTGAGGAGCACGCGAAGAAGTCACTGCAGTGGCCTCGCCATTAGACAGGCAGTTTGAGTAGATCTCACCCAACCACATACACTATAGTCAGACACCATACCCTGGGTCACTTCAGTGAGTCTTTTCTTATCTACAAGTTGGGGTGGCAGCCCAGCTCACTGAGCACCGCCCACATGGGGTTCCAAGGAGATGAGATGTTGCCATGGTTACTGGAACAGGCTCTGGGATCCCCACGCCCAGGTTTGCCCCCTGGCTTCACCTTTTATGCTTCGCCATTTTCCTGTCATCTCTAATGCAAATAACTCTTCCCTCCAGGGCCGCTCTCCTGATCTGGCCATGGGAATCACACTCATCAGAGGATTGCTAGGAGAAGTGAACAAGCAAACTTGATAAGGTATCCACTCTATAGTAAACATGGAATGGATCTAATCAGTTTATTTTGGTTACTTAAGATCTCCTTTCTCGCCCCCTCCCCCACCCCCATCACTTTCATGTCCCTGGAAAATGCCATCAATTTCATGGTCTTCACCCTACATTCAAGGCAGTAAAGATCTATGCCACGCAAGTGGGCTTTTTAGGATTAAAGAGAAACAAATATATGCAGCTCGTGTTTTATACCCTGCTGTTTCCCCCAGTATTTCTCAGCCCTCTGATCAGGCTTATCTGGATTCCGCTATTGTCTCCTGCAGGAGCCCAGTGACATTTTACAATATAGATAGATAGATAGATAGATAGATAGATAGATAGATAGATAGATAATTTCAGAGAGGAAGGGAGAGGGAGATAGAGATAGGAACATCAATGATGAGAGAATTATTGATTGGCTGCCCCCCGCATGCCCCATTTTGACCAGAATCAAACCCGGGACCCTCAGTCCGCAGGCTGACACTCTACCCACTGAGCCAAACCATCTAGGGCCCCAGTGACATTTGATACTTTGCAGATTTCAGAGCATCCCTGCCCTTCGTGGTAAATGCATGCAGGAGAAAAAGGAAAGAAAAGGAAGTTCATGGATCTGAGCAGGGAACAGTTCCTGTGAGCTCACTCGCCTCCACCATCCTCTGCAATAGACGGGAGTTCCCTCTGCAAATTGATGTCACAGCCTGTGGTGCCCTACACCTGCCACACGGGGTTCAAATGAGATAAGCAGCTTGCCATCTACCAAAAACCTTGCCCGGGGCTCTTCCAAACACCGGGGCCCATGACCCCTTCCTTTTGAGTGGTTTTCAAAACACACTCAGCCTGGATCCGGAGAGCAAAAAGCATGATTCAAGCTCTCCTGGAATTCACTGGCGACAGATTGATTTCTTTAAAAATGTACGTGCTTATTTCAATGCTCTACTTCGCACAGGAGACATTACTAAAATGCAGCTTCTGATTCCCTAGGTCGGGGACGCGGGGAGTGAACGGAATTCTGCATTTCTAACTATCCTTGCCAGCTGCTGCTGGCCTGCAGACCCTCACTTTGAATAATACCCAGAGTGCATTGTACTCCTCCCAGAGTAACATCGACACGTTCTGAAAAGTGAGGTGAGGAAGCCAGTGCTGATGAGAAAAGATATCACATCTTTACTGAAGACCTGGATCTTTGACAAGATGTCTGCACTGTATTCAAAATACATATAGATTTAGCTGGAAACAGGAGGGTACATGACCACATGATGCCAAAGTGTGTGGGTGTGTAGGTATGTATGGGGGTGAATTTAAGTAAAATGGAGCTCTAGCTGGTTTGGCTCAGTGGATAGAGTGTCGGCCTGCGGACAGAAGGGTCCTGGGTTCCATTCCGGTGAAGGGCACAGGTTGTGGGCTTGATCCCTGGTAGGCGGCGTGCAGGAGGCAACCGATCAATGATTCTCTCATCATTGATGTTTCTCTCTCTCTCTCTTCCTCTCTGAAATCAATAAAAATATATTAAAAAAATAAGTGCAACAGAAATGATATGTATAGATAAAAAATGCTGACATATAAAAGAAATGACTGTTTTGAAAACATGCATAGCCCGGCCAATACTGTAACACTTTTATTTTAAAATATATTTTATTGATTTTTTACAGAGAGGAAAGGAGAGAGATAGAGAGTTAGAAACTCTCTAGTTTCTAGAGAGAGAAACATCGATCAGCTGCCTCCTGCACACCCCCCATGGGGATGTGCCCGCAACCAAGGTACATGCCCTTGACCGGAATCAAACCTGGGACCCTTCAGTCCTCAGGCCGACGCTCTATCCACTGAGCCAACCCGGTCCCAGCCCAATACTGTAATACTTTTATCTTTCTGAAATAACATAATTCCATAAATAACTTTTCTAGGTTATTCTCATGTATTGAAAGGTTACAAGCAACATGCAGGATAATGAGATTAAAGTTTCCAAAGATAGTTTCCGGGCAAAAATTAAAATCTCCACTTCTGGTTACTACCTGGCCAACCCCATGATGATGGAAGTTGTTTAACATGCCTGTAGTGGCACAGCAGGGCTGTGGCCATTCTTTCTCTCTTCATAATCTCATAGAAATGATAAGATGTTCCAGCACTTTAATTTATTAATTGATGGGGTTGGCCTTCCAACTGCATATTACAGGTGTAGTTTTTTTAAAAAAAGATTCTATTTGCCAAATGAGTTTCACATTAAGTCATTAAATAATGGACCCCATGAATTTGCCATGTAGATGGCATTGATTTTTAAGAAAATTGAACAATATGCCACTGTCATTTATTTTACTCTCATCTTATAAGGTTTTTGAATGAAATTAGAGCCTACTCTAGAAAATAAATGGCAAAAAAATGATAAAGAGAAAAGACCTGCTAATCTAATCACATATATTGGAAAAAAGTTTTAATAGATTCATACATTTTCTTACAGGCTCCCCTTTATTGATTTGTGGTACAGTTATTAATATGAATCGATATCAGGAATTAACTCCTTATTTTGTTTTTAATGTGGGTTAAGTGAATATCATTTATTCATTAGATATAATCACACCTTTGGGTTTTATTTATGATCTTTTGTTATTTTCAATTGGGGATTATTTTTACACCAAAATCAGTATGTAGTGGTTATGAATATAATTTGGATTCTGCTTACATTAATATTTAAGAATCAAGAAATTTGGCACTAACGTGTGTGGATAATTAAAAAATAGCAGAATAGTAAAAATTCTTGAATATGGACGGTCCTGGTGAGGGGTACATGGAGGTTCATTCTTTCTGTAAAAATTTGAACATATATATTGTTCATGCGTACATACATATCTTAATAGATATGTGCCAGGCACCTGGGATTCTGCTTACATTAATTTTTAAGAATCAAGAAATTTGGCACTACATGTGTGTGGGTAATTAAAAAATAGCAGAATAGTGAAAATTGTTGAATATGGACGATCCTGGTGAGGGGTACATGGAGGTTCATTCTTTCTGTAAATATTTGAACATATATATATTTTTCATGCATACATACATATCTTAATAGATATGTGCCAGGTACCCGGTTCATATCTTTCTTGCATTTTGAAATCATATCTATATACATTTTATAACTTGCTTCTGATATTTACTCAGTTGCCATCTGAATTATAATTATCATAAATCTTAATAATCTTGTAACCATTCACACCAATCTGCCACGTGACATCGCAATGCAAGTCTTTCAAGATGTGCAGCATTGGCCTGCCCAGTTCTTCCCTGTGAGCTTCGGCTTCCAATTTGTGACAGGAATCAGTTCTCTATTTCCTTTTGCCTTCCTCCTGACTACCTTATTGCCATTGATTCCTAAAATAAGGTTACGTAATCCCCCAGAAACATAGGACTCTCATTTGGCTTCAGGATAGAAAAACATCTGCCTCAAAGAGATGACCCTAAGAGACCTGGCAAAAAAAAAAAAAAAAATAAGTATGACTGACAGACTGGAGTGGAAATGGAGGGAAAGGGTGTACTTAAGATATATGTGGAAGCATAACCAATAATAATTGGTGGCTGGGTGTAGGATAGAAAAACATCTGCCCCAAAGAGATGACCCTAAGAGACCTGGCAAAAAAAAAAAAAAAATGCAAGACTCTTCTTCCGAGAAGTCTGCATGGATTGAGTTCTCAGGGCATCTACAGAGGTAAGCGCGGGTTATCTATACTCTCACCTGGTCCACGGTAGGGAATGAGGTGAACAGGGTGAGGGTCTGAGCTGCAGAAAGACCCGATTAGGCAATGACTGGGGATGTACTTAAGTAGAAATTCAGCTAATAGACTGAGTGTGTGCCTGCACACGTGTGTGCATGTATGTGTGTGTGTGTGTGTGTGTATTTCTGCTGACTTACAAGACTAATATTATTCCATTTATTTATATCAGCATCAAAAGATTTCCAGCAGCTCTGGGATGCCTGCTGTTTTGAAGTGGGGACGCCGGCAAGAGGCAGACAACCCCAGTTGCTGGGCCAGATTGAGACACACGATGCTGACTTGCAGTCCTGCCAGACTGTTGGTGCACAAGGCTCCATCGGAGCAGGCGGAAGCCTCACGGACCTGACAGTGAATTGTTCTCGCATGGCCGGAGGTCCAATTTGGCTGTGGCTGCGTCGCCCGGTGCTCCTCACATGCAAACGGCCAGCAAAAATAATGGCATGTCAAGTGCAATTTTCTTGCCGGCTGCTGACACCGTAAACGGTAATAGAGTGTAATTATGTGGCATCCCGTGTCCTTCATACTATGCACCACCCAGACGATTTCCAAGTTACAGGCAAGCGGGGAGGTTAGAAGGTCAAATTTAAAGAGAGAAAATGAGTCAGTGCCTTGGAGGGAGAGGATTATAAATAGATGTGGCATCACCAGCGAGAAAGTACTATCCAAATAAGGAACTGCTCAGGCCCAGGTAGGAGGGAAGATGAGGGGAACGGAGCAGAGGAGTTTATGTAAGAGAGAGAGAGAGAGAGAGAGAGCGCGGATTTGTGACAGATCTCTGACCACCTGGACAGCGAACCAGTTTTCCCCACATCCAGCAGTTAGGGGAGCTGAGGATCACACAACTACAGAGCGAGAGATAAGGAACCCGGACCGAAAATTGAGAGATGTTTGTTACACACGGTTTTTAATATGGCTTGCCCCCCCTTCCCCATTCCATAGGGATTTGTATCTTCAATATAGTTCTGTAATTCACTATAGTACAGTGGGGCCCCGACTTACGAGTGTCCCGACTCACGAGTTTTTTGAGATACCAGCTGTCTCTCGGCCAATTTTTTGCATTGAGCTCCCTAACGAGCTTGGTCTCGGAACAAATTAAACTCGTAAGCCAAGGCACTACTGTAGTAGTAAGTGAAGACGTGTGGTCAAGAGAAGGCGTGTCACTTTCTCTTTTGGCCACTTTGTAGTACAGACAGAAGAACCCAGATCTCCCTGGGAGCCTTGCCTAGCTTCCCGCTGTCACTCAAAAGATCCCACCCCTAGTTCCATCTTCAGGTTACCCAAGCCTCCGCACATGTGATTTCCTCCGTTGGGAACACTCTCTTTTTCCCTCCCTGCATCCTGATTCACCTGGTGATGGCTTCTCAGGGCACAGGTATTGCCTTAGGGGAGAGGCCACCACCGCACAGGACAGCTTCCTCCGTACATGTGCGCCCAGAGAACCTTGTCCCTTCATTTCAGAAGACTTATCTCTATTTTCACCTGATGTTTTTTCTCATTCTTCTTAAAGTATGTTTTTATTGATTTCAGGGAGGAAGGGAGAGGGAGCGAGAGATAGAAAACATCGATTGGCTGCCCCCTGCAGACCCCCACTGGGAATGGAGCCCCAACCCGGGAATCGAACTGGCGACCTCCTGGGGCATGGGATGATGCTCACCCACTGAGCCACACCAGCCAAGCTAAAATTTCCCTTTAAGGCAGACAGAGTTGTTGCTTATGAGAGGAAGGTGAGAAGGGGTCGTGAGGAGTAAGGGTTTAGACTAGTTGCCCTGGGGGTAGGAGAGGAAACTGTGTAAGGATACCAGAAGAGAGGTTAAGCAGCATGGAAGGTCCAGTTAGGTTTGCAGGCTGTTCGTTTTTAGCTGCCCCAGTGTTCTGATTGTGCAGTTGTCTCCATTCATCTCAGCAGCTTTGAGGCATGAGAAGACAGGTAGGGGCATGCTCTGAAATGGGGGTAAGGCGGGTGATTGTGGTAGACGGTCATGGGACAAAGAACTGAGCTGTTTGCAAAGGCAGGATAGAGACACACTGAAAAAGAACAGAATTGATGCTGGGAATTCCTATTGATTTCAGAGGAAGGAAGTGGGAGAGAGAGAGAAAAACATCAATGATGGGAGAGAATCATTGATGGGCTGCCTCCTGCACTGTCCCCCGATGGGGATCGAGCCCACAACCTGGGCCTGTGCCCTAATAGGGAATCGAACCATGACCTCCTGGTGACCTCCTGGTTCACAGGTTGCCGCTCAACCACTGAGCCATGCCGGCCAGGCCAGAGAGTTGTTTTAATAAGTTCACTTGCCCACCATCATGACTCAAAGAACGTCTTTTACATTCAATACATAGAAACAATACTTGAGCTACCCAGCTGGTCTATAAAATACCATGATGAAAGGGAGAGCAGGAAAGAAATGCATTGGCCTCTTTATTGAAAAATGCTGTTTGTACTAAATCTGGCAGAATTAATATTACGTTTGTAAATTCCTCCATTACTTAGGTGAATTATTAATTCATTTGTTCATGCAAAATATTTACTGAGCACTTCCCATATGCAGTCTGTCATCTAAGACCTGGGGATATATAGTGAAGAAGAAAAGAAACCAAAAATAATTGTTCTTTGTAGAATTTGTATTCTAGTAAAAGACAAGTCATAAACGAGATAAAGAATAGAGTATGTGAGATAATGGTAATCTTGAAGGACAAAAAGCATAGCCCAAGGACATGAAATATTAGAGATGGGACAGTTACAGTTGAGACAGAATGGGACAGGGAAGGCTCTGTTGAATATGGTTTCCAGCTTCTTCTTTTTTCTCCTTTATTTAATTTATTTTTGTTTTTTTTTTCATTTTCAAATATTTTTTTATTGTTGATAATACTACAGATATTTCCCATTCCCCCCTTCTCCCAGCCCCTATCCATCCACCCCCAGGTCTTCACCACCCCATTGCCCATGTCCATGGTCCATGTATATCCTATATGATAAAAGGCTAATATGCAAATCAACCGAACAGTGGACTGATCAGTCACTATGACATGCACTGACCACCAGGAGACAGATGCTCAATGCAGAAGCTGCCCCCTGGTGGCCAGTGCGCTCCCATAGGGGGAGTGCTGCTCAGCCAGAAGCCAGGCTCACGGCTGGTGAGGGCAGCAGTGGTGGCTCCCAGATTGCGAGAGGGCGCAGGCAGGGCTGAGGGACCCCTCCTAGTGCATGAATTTCATGCACCAGGCCTCTAGTAAGTAGTTCTTTGGTTTATCTCTTCTCCTTCCCTCAACCCATTGAGGTATGTCAGTCTGTTACATGCCTCCCTGCTTCAGGTCTTCGTTGGTCAATTCATTTTGTTCATTAGATTCCAATTAAAAAATGGGCTGAAGACCTGAATAGACATTTCTCTAAAGAGGACATACAAACGTCCAAGGGACACATGAAAAAATGCTCGAAGTAACTATTCTTCAGAAAAATGCAAATTAAAATCACAATGAGATAACACACCTGTCAGAAAGGCCATCATCAAAAAAATCAACAAAGAGCAAGTGCTGGTGAGAATGTGGAGAAAAGGGAACATTAGTTCACTGCTGGTGGGAATGCAGATTGGTGCAACCAGTATGGAAAACAATATGGAGTTTCCTCAAAAATTAAAAATGGAACTTTCATTTGACACAGCGATCCCACTTCTGGGAATATATCCTAACCACCCCAAAACACCAATCAGAAAGAATATATGTACCCCTATGTTCACAGCAGCATTGTTTACAACTAGAGGCCCAGTGCACAAATTCGTGCACAGGTAGGATCCCTTGGCCTGGTCAGCGATTGGGGCTGATCAGGGCCGAAGGAGGTTGATCAGGGGGAGGGGCTGTGGGAGGTTGGCCAGCAGGGGTAAGGGCTGTGGGAGATTGGCTGTGGGAGCACACTGACCACCAGGGGGCAGCTCCTGAGTTGAGCATCTGCCACCGGATGGTCAGTGTGCGTCATAGCAACCAGTCGACAGGTTGTTCGGTTGCTTAGGCTTTCATATATACAGATAGCTAAGATTTGGATATAGCCCAAGTGCCATCAGTAGAAGAATGGATAGAAAAGCTGTCAGTCATTTACACGATGGAATACTATGCAGCCGTAACAAAGTAGGGATCTCTTATGCTTTGGCACCGCATGGATAGGCCTGGAAAATATTATGCTCAGTGAAATAAGCCAAACTGAGAAAGACAAATATCACATGATCTCACTTATTTGTGGAATCAACTTCATTTTAATTCAACAGGAAATATATGGGCTTACATTGCTTCTGACGCAGGGGATCCTCAGTAGTCCTACCCTGTCCCTGTAACATTACATAAACCTTTCTGTCCAACTAGGGCACCTAGCTTCCCACTCCACCCCACCCCACGAGGCTAACTGGTGTCACCCTTCAGTATACACCTAAAATTCCCTTCATCTAAGCCACCTAAAAGGGCTCTTATTTGCGCTCCCAGAGTCTTGGGCTTACTTAGCGCTGTCATCGTCAGTTTGTCCACCGCTCCAAACACACACACACACACACACACACACTTGTATAATTAATGCAATCATCAATACAATAATTAATTACTTGTAGGCACTATGCATACATTCTTTTATTTATTCTTATATACTCTTATTTATCCAGTTTGGAAAACTCTTTTTTTAAACTATATTTTTATTGATTTCAGAAAGGAAGGGAGAAACATCAATGATGAGAGAGAATCATTGATCAGCTGCCTCCTACACGTCCCCTACTGGGGATGGAGCCCGCAACCTGGGCATGTGCCCTTGACTGAAATGGAACCTGGGACCCTTCAGTCCGCAGGCCAACACTCTATCCACTGAGCCAAACCGGCTAGGGCCAAGTTGGATAACTCTTGAAGAGTTTTATTAATTTTCCCTAATGTTAAGAGCCAGAAAGTGTCCAAGCCAATATTCAAATCTCTGGAGAGTGCATCTCTAAGGCCAAGCTCTATCTCTGCATCCAGCTGCCTACTGATATAGTAAACGTAGACAATGGTGGTGTAAGGCAAGCATGTAAGGGGATAGGTGGAGAGTCAATCACTCCAACACTGCTCTGCCCTTGAGCTTGAACTCCGTCAGCCAGGCCCAAGGCCCTCACCATGGTGACTGGCAGGAGGGTCTTTCAAAGAGCAGGTGTGCTGAGGATTGACGAAGGTTCCTAAGCCAGCTCCTGGGGAGAGGTTCAGCGATACAGTGGTTTGGGGTGGGATGTGGAAGAGTGCGCACAGAGCTAAAACGCCATGAAGCCCCAGCGGGCATCCTGACACGGATCATCCCCACACTCAGCCTGCCTTGTAATCAGGAGCGGTCCCTGATGTGTATTTTTGGCTTTTCTACAATCCCAGATCCTTAAAGGCTAAACTGGAATAATTCAGGAGCCATTCCCCTTAAAGGAGAAATAGGTATGATTGGCAATGTTTGTGGAAACATTCTTCAGAAAATAGACTTAACTCTGAATTTGCAATTGTTTGGGAAATGGCCGGGGAAGGGAGCAGGACAAGTTAATTAATAGAAACAGTCATCAAGGAGCAGGAGCATGTCAGCTCTTTCAAAGTCCTGGGGGGTCGTTAGCCACCTTTCTGTCACTCAAAGAAACATGAATTTCTTTTTTTAAAAAAAATATATTTCATTGATTCTCCACAGAGAGAAAGGGAGAGAGACAGAGAGCCAGAAACATCGATGAGAGAGAAACGTCGATCAGCAGCCTCCTGCACATCTCCCACTGGAGATGTGCACGCAACCCAGGTACACGCCCCTGACCGGAATCGAACCCAGGACCCTCCAGTCCCCAGGCCGACGCTCTATCCACTGAGCCAAACCGGTTTCGGCAAAAAAACATGAATTTCTTGAGTGTTACTGAGTCACAATGGTGCCGAATGCCTCTATTACCTTATTTCAAGAAAGGAGGTGGGATTAGCTATCAGATTCTATGAGTCCAAAACAAAATCCTATATAATTACTTTTTCTATTCAGACCAAAGTGGAAAGTTCTTTCAGCAGGGCATGGTTGTTTATTTATATTATACAAGATGCC
The DNA here is from genome assembly GCF_000327345.1 of Myotis davidii. Taxonomy (NCBI): domain Eukaryota; kingdom Metazoa; phylum Chordata; class Mammalia; order Chiroptera; family Vespertilionidae; genus Myotis; species Myotis davidii. The sequence continues at coordinate 3,307,734 of NW_006282381.1, forward strand.
ATCAGTGTGATACACTTCCATAAAGAGTTAACTAATAGAAACAGGCAGGCGATATCTATCAATGATGCAGGTATGAAATTACCCAGAATTTCACATGGTACGAAACGACTTGCCATGCAGCTGGCTAAAGCAGTTCTAAATACCCAGAAAGTAAGAACGTAAGGATTCTGCATCTATGTTTAATTTGTTATTATTTTTAGAGAGAGGGGAAGGGAGAGGGAGAAAGAGAGAAACATCGATGTGAGAGTGAAACATCAATCCGCTGCCTCCTGCACGCCCCCTACTGGGGATGGAGCCAGCAACCCAGGCATGTGCCCTGATTGAGAATGGAACAGGCAACCATTAGGTGCATAGACAGTGCCCAATCGACTGAGCCACACAGGCCAGGGCTATGCTCAATAACTCTTAAGTTCAAATTACAGTTTAAACACGTGGCAGCTAGTTACTAAGGTATAACAGAATAGGGTGCATAAAATCATGGCCCTGGGGATCTCCAACCGGATTCAAACTCAGATCACTCGCTAGCTCTGTGATCTTGGTTTGCTTTATTAATCCATCTAGGTCTCAGGTCCTGCACTTACAAAAAATAAACCCCAAACCTGGTTCTGCTCAAGAAGCCCATATTCAAAACCCACGGGGAAGAAGTGTTTCAGAACTCAGAATTTGTCACATTTAGAAGCATGTTAAGACGTAAAAACTGTTCAGTAAGTAAGACCCTCAGCAGGGTCTGGGGCGCACCCTGTTATCAAACACATTAACATTTCTGCTGGGAAATACATGAACAGGCACAGTAATGGGATGCATTATGACTCTAAACAGCTCCCAGCCAGTTCTGCTACCTGAGTTTATACCAAGCATGCAAAAACAAAATCTTTTAGAGATTTTTGCCTTATGGACTTATGAAAGAAAGGTATACACGTGTACACATACACATAGAGCGAGGGGGAAGGAATTACTGTTAGAATAGGATTATGTCCACAAAGTGCTTTCCTGAGAGCATGCAACACTGGTACAGAAAACACCCAATACTGGCCAGAAGGTGAGGTCCTGGAAGACAGGGATCACTGCTTTGCTCATTGATCCCCCCCACCCCCACACCATGGATATGCCTAAGAGAGCGCTGGCCACATAGAGAGGGCTCAGTAAATAGTGTTTGGATGATTCGCAGCTCCTCATCCAGGTTTCCTCTGTCCAGGTGGAACTACTATAGGAAATGAGACAAGAATCCCTGAAGAGGCTCGCTTTGCTTTGCCAGGCAGAAGCAGGAAAGCCAGCAGAAGTTCCAGAGGAACAGAGCGTTAACTTTACGTTTCAAAGATCCACCTTTACTTCCCTTCCTGTTTTTTTTTCCTTTCAAACCTCGCATTTGGGAAACAAATAACATCGGCATGATTCACTTCCGAATCTGACTTATCAGGGCAATCAGCCATTGCCAGGCTCATACCTGGAATTCTACGGACGATGATGGTCTGTGTCAAAATGAACAGGAGCTTATGAACGGTTCTGAGGAACAAACATGTTCAGTCTTCAGCAACCCCCGTGTGACCATGGAGAGCAGGCAGCCCTGATCCGCACAAGAAACACTTGTCTAACCCGCCAACAACAACAGCACAAATGTACACCCTGTCTCACATGTGCAGGCACGCACGCCACGATATTCCAATTTTGCTTCTATAGATTTCATCCCATCTGATGATGAATGAAGCAGGTTCTACTGCCAAGTTTACTGAATCACAGTACGTACGGAGCACCGTTCAGCATCCATGCGAGGGGTTTCCCTTTCTGAATCCTAGGTCAATGATGGACACAAATAACAAACAAAGGGAGAAAACTCAACCTGAAATTGGAGAAACATGGCCTCAAAATAAAATGAAACCAACAAACAAAAAACCCCCCAACATTTTAGGAATCAAGGCAATATACATTCAAACTGAGCAAAACAGGCACTGGAAGTTAGAGGTTTGGCGTACGGACACCTTGTATGAAACGAGAAAGACAATCTGTGTGTGTGTGTGTGTGTGTGTGTGTGTGTATTACACAAGGGCTATTATTGTATCTATGGTGGGATGGAAGGCATGGGAGAGAAGAACTTTCCCCAGAAGAGCAGCGTGTCTACATTTAAAACTGTGGCCAGGAGATCCGCCCTATTCCCAAAGAAACCAAGAGGTAAACTCACTAACCATCGGGCAGAAAGTGCTCACAGTGAAGTGTGTCAGCAACCGTGACACGTCTGCCCTTAAGATCTAAAGACAAAGAACCGATCATGAACTTGGGAATCTTAAAAAACGAAAGCTTACCCGGCCAACAAGAATCGGTTCCGGTCCAGAAAACTCCTCCAGGACAAACATTTGATTCCAAACCCAGCCTCGTT
>NW_006282381.1:3310161-3317950 GCF_000327345.1 Myotis davidii
CGGGATCCACTGGTCAGAACTTGAGACGGAGTCGTCGGAGCCGTGTCCACGCAGGCGGGGAGAGTAATCCATAATATTATTAATGGAGTCCAGAGATCCCAGAGCGCTTCCGAGAGCCGTTCTGGCATGGTCCCACCGGTTAAGCAGATGAGCACGAAAATGAGACAATTACTCGTTTCGCCTCCGGTCCGCAGCCATCCAATTCATCATGCAGGGCGGAGTGTTTACTCACGGGGCCGCCACGTGTTCACAGCACAGCAGGCAGACACCATCTACACAGGGTTCTAAGACCAACATCCATTGGCTGGCCTTTTCATTGAAGTTTCCTGCAAAAAGCAAAAAGGGAGGAAGAGAGAGACAAGTCCACTGAGACAGGGTTTTCCAACGAAATCACTGCTTTCAAAGAAAATCGGGTGAATGAGCCACACCAGGCATTTCCTAAAACTCTCGAGTTAAGAAAGTCGACCTGAGGAATGGAAGCAAGTGGGCTAACAGGTCCTTTCGTTTTTTTAAGCTTTATTTCCTTTTAGTGTTCATATTTTCTCTGGGTTACTTATAAAGAACTGCTTCACGGACAGTCATAGAAATTTGCTTTCCCTTTTCTTCCTTTCTTCCTCCCTCTCTCCTTTCCACTCTCTTTTCTTAAATTTTTTAAAAAGAATTTTCTAATGCAACCTGGGGCGCATGCTAATGAAGCCATCTTATATTCTTATGGAGGTTGCAAACCTTTATTTTTTTTCTTTCTTCCTTCTTCTCCGCTGCCTTTCCTTCTTTTTCTCTTTCTGTCTTTCTTTTCCAGTTTAAGGATGGGTTCTAGTTCATTTTATGCTGAGCTATGTGAGGAAACTGGCCTTCACTAGTGGTTGTTTTTGTTTTTTAATTTATGAATGAGAATGGGAAGGGAAACTTCCCCAATTTTTACTGTCTTAGCTGCCACAGCCCATCAGAAGGGACCGTCTAGTTGGGTCACAGGATGCAATTCTCCACCAGGATGCTAATAACCAGGGAATAAAATTAGAATGGTCCCACAGAGAAAGCCGGCATGTCCAGCGCATATGCAGTAATCAGGACAGTGCCAGGACTCCCATTCGGAATGCACAGTTAAACAGGAGATTTCAATTATGAAAAGCTCCTTGGGGAGTAGGATATGGTAAAAATACAATTTTCAGTGGAGGAGATTCAGAAACGGATGGGCGAAAAAAATCCCCATTACCTCAGGTGTCAAATACATTTTTTTGCTTACCTTTAGCGTGGCAAAACGTATTTCTCCCCTCTCAAAAAAAATTACATATATATATATATATATTTTTTTTTTTTTTTAAATAATGCTCACTGCAGATCCCAGACAGGAGCCTCGCTGAATTCAATTAAGTGGGAAAATGATTTCTCAGGATGCCACTGGGAACAATTCCGTAGGCAACCCTTCAACCTCTAGGTGCCTGGTTCTATTCTGCCTCAGAATGGAAAAGCAAGAAAGTGGTTGCCATGAGCTGGGCTGGCTGTGGGATGGGTGAGGCCAGCTGCCAGGAGCAGACCCAGCTTCTGCTGCCCACACAGGCAGCATCTGATCTCACATGACAGCCAGTGGTATCGCCCTGCCTGTCACATGTTGCCAGGGCTCAGCTCTGTCCCTAGGACTCTGTACCTCAAATGCGGCTCCACCCCCAGGAGTGAACACAGGGGCCACTGGAAGCAGCAGCTGTTTTGGAAACGGAGGAAAAGCTTGCAATAGGGAACCGACTCAGAGCAATGCCCACCACCTAGCTTAGAGCTGCAGCACTCAGGGACACTCAGCCCCCCTTGAATTTTATTTTTAAATATATTTTAAAATACATTTTTATTGATTTTTAATATATTTTTAAAATGTATTTTTATTGATTTCAGAGAGAGGAAGGGAAAGGGAGAGAGAGAAATAGAAACATCAATGATGAGAGAGAATCATTGATCTGCTGCCTCCTGCACACCCCCTACTGGGGATGAAGCCCACAACCTGGGCATGTGCCCTGACAGGGAATAGAACCATGACCTCCTGGTTCACAGGTCGACGCTCACCCACTGGCGAGTTCAGAAAGGACACAATAATGGTACCTACCCAGAGGATGAAAAGATCACCATCCTTGTGAAACTATTAAGAAAAGCTGGAACGGACCATTATTTTTAAATTGTGCCAAAGACTCTGCAGATGTACTCTGGCATTTTCTGTGTTAATGATGCTGGGACAGGGACATGTCATCCCACTGAAACTCAGGACAGATGCTTCTTTGATGGAGACCATAAAGCAGCACTCAGGATGACCTATGACATGACCAGGGTGCTGCCTGAACTCGCCAGGCTCAGGGAACAAGTAGTAATCGGCCCTGGAGCAATTTCATAGGATGGCATGGCTTCATTAGTCTGAATGAAAGGATTAATATATAGATGCAGGGCCCCAAATACTACCCATGAACACAATACCTTCTAGTCAGAGTAAGCTCACTAGGCTTTGTACTGCTTTGTTCAAAACTGAGACACAGAAGAAATAAGTGACTTGCCCAAAGAATAGCTCCGATAAGAAGCAGGTCACTATTTCAAATCAATATGGTAGGTAGTCAAACTCCAAAATTCTCTTTCCTCCTCCTCTCATTATATAAATATCTGATGAGCATATACTGAGTGTCCAGTACTGGGAATGGAAGGGCAAATAGGTCAGAGAGTTTATCTTCAGGGACTGACGAGTCTAAAGGGTAAAGACTAAGAGATAAATACAACATCTAGGGCTACATAATCTGAGAACAGTTAGGGGAAGAGAGTGATGAGTATGCCTCTCATCGTGGCAGCATCACAGAAGGCTTCCTGGGGGCAGTGTCCTCTACATGTTGAGAAGTGACTTCCCAACTGGGGAGGGGTAGATGTGAAAGGACATTTAAGTCAAGCCATGGGCAGTCCAGTCTATTGACTAGTCCAGGAGCTCTGAATGAGCCAGCACCTAGGGTAGTGTCCCCATCATGACTCACTAGCTCATCCAGTCCATGATCATGGCATCTTCTCCCTACCCACCAAGTTCATCCTAGTCACAGCTGCTACAGAGTACATGTCTGTAGGGTCCCTTCTTCTCTGCCAATTCTCTGTGAAGAGAAAGGCATGTTTTTGGTGTGTGTTTTTAATATTTTTACAGAGAGGAAGAGAAAGTTAGAAACATCAGTGAGAGAGAAACAGTGATCAGCTGCCTCCTGCACACTCCCTACTGGGGATGTGCCTGCAACCAAGGTGCATGCCCTTGACTGGAATCGAACCTGGGACCCTTCAGTCCACAGGCCGATGCTCTATCCACTGAGCCAAACTGATTAGGGTGAGAAAGGCATGTTTGATTTCTCCTAAGCTTTGAGAATAAAAATACATACCCTCCCACAGAGCGGGAGTGGGAGACAGATGAGTGCTATTCCAATGCAGCCCCTCCTTTTTCAGAGAAAGGGGGAGTGACTTGGCCAACAACCACAGTGGGTGGCAGAGCCCTGGCGGAGCTCCAGGAAGAAATTGGCCCAGCTCTGCAGAAACCCTTCTTCTTCTCGGTTGTTCACTCCCACTACCCCTCTGTGCGCGCTTCTAGACCTGAAATACTCCTACACCCCTCCTCCAGTGCTGCCACACTCTTGAATCACTTGTACTGTTACTTTAAATTCTATTAAAACGCTTTCAGTTTTTAAAGTATTTACTTAAAGCCCACCCAGCCTGGCTCACTGGTTGAGGTTCGACCTATGAACCAGGAGGTCACAGTTCAGTTCTTGGTCAGGGCACATGCCCGGGTTGAGGGCTCAATACCCAGTAAGAGGCGTGCAGGAGGCAGCTGATTGGTGATTCTCATTAATGATGTTTCTATCTCTCATTCCCTCTCCCTTCCTCTCTGAAATCAATAAAAATATTTTAAAATTGACTTAAAAATGGGAAGCCAATATTATTTTCTACCAAATAATTAAAGTGAACACTTAGAAAACATTTGGCGAATATCCCCTCATCAAGACGGACTAAACATACTCACACACACACACTTTACTAATATGTGTGGATATGGTAAGTCATCAACACAGACTATACACAAATATATATCTACACACGTTAGATGTAACACACATGTATGTATTTATACCTACTCTTCAAAATAGCCCTAGTATTATTATGACTTTATTATCATTCCCATTTTAGAGGAAAGCAGACTGAAGCACAGAGAAATTGCTATGTAAAGCAATATTTTATTTTCCCTGATCTAGACAATGTCAAAGTCTCAGTCATCTCTCTCTTTGCTAAAAGGGAAGCAGTTAGAGGCAAGGGTGTGCTGTTCAATAAGTAACAAGTAGCTCTGGGAAAGGAAACTAGAATGTCTGATGTCTGAGTTCCATGCTACCAATATCTCCGCCATGACCAAAGTCAACCTTAGCATGACCGTTAACCAGCTCCAGGGCAGTTCCTCAACTTTTTAGCAATCAGCTCTGAGGCGTCCAGTAAGAGCTACCCCAGGACACCATTGTGGGGGTGCATCTCAAACTTCAATCTACATCCAAGGCACCTGTAACTCTAGCTAACATGCAGATTCTGAGCCAGTGAATTGAGGGCAGAGCCTGCGATTCTGCACTTCCAACCATCTCTCCTGGGACGCAGATGCTACCATCTGGGATTTGAGGACCACCATCTGTAAAGCCAGGGGTTCTCAAGGATAAGACAGCTCCCCATTCAGACCACCTCCTTGAGATGACTTGAAGGAATCCATGGTGATGTGGGAAATACACTTCCTGCTCAGTGTCATTTGAAGCCGTGCCCATAACCTACTATCACTCATTATATGGGACCACACACATATATCAGAAACCCTGCACTGAAGTATATGAATACACAGGGGTTTGTATGATGTCATAATATTCCTCCCCCACTGTATATCAGCATTGGGAGTGACACGGGAATCCTGTCCCCCTGGCTGGTGTGTCCATATACACATGCATTTTTTTTTCTTTTTTAAAATGCATTTTTATTGATTTCAGAGAAAAAGGGAGGGAGAGGGAGATAGAAACATCAATGATGAGAGAGAATCATTGGTCAGCTGCCTCCTACACACACCCTACTGGGGACGGAGCCCTCAACCCAGGCATGTGCCCTGACTGGAAATTGAACCATGACCTCCTGGTTCGTAGGTGGACGCTCAACCACTGAGCCACACCGGCCAGGCTGCATATGCATTTTATAGGAGGTGGTGAAACTTGGCCTTCCCTTCAGTGAAGTCTGTCACTTGGAGAGAAATGGGATTCCCTGGTGACAATGAGAGCCACACTGTTTATATGCTTGCACCTCTGCCATGGGCAGGGCTAATAGTATCCTCTCTGATGATCAGAAAAAAGTTGTGTAAGAATTCTTGAGATGCCATTGAATGTTATGGCACTGTTATTGGAATTAATAAACATTCTGAATAGCAACTGCTACACCAGCTGCTGAACTCTATGCAAGGATGAAGAAATTGTGCAAGGTTGTAAAGCTTGGGTGAAAAAAAAAATCAATTTATTTTTAGGTTTTCTAACCACAATATGTATGTCTGGCCAAGCAATCCACTTTATTATAATGCTGCTACATTGATTTACACCCAGAGAGTGAGATGAAGAGATTTCACAGTCTCTCTGGAATTCCTACAAATAAAAAAAGGGTTTGGAATTCCTCCATAAGAAGATAGTTCTCCTCTTGGGTAAACTACCTGCAATCCAACTTTTCATTCACACTCAGTTTCAAGACAGTTCTAATGACAACCTGGATCTCGGTCTCCTGACCCCAACATCCGATCAAGGTGAGCTTGGCCAGTCCTCAAATACGTTAAGTCATTACCCAGAAACATAGTGCACCATCGATTTTGTAAACAGCCTAAAGTTCCAAACGCTGAGCCACACACCGAGAGGTGATGTCTACAATAAAAATGGGCTTTTACAGACACTTTAGGATTCAATCCAGCAGATGATTGTGGTTGACAGGAAATTATGCTTTTATGATCCACTGGGCTTAGTGGCCACAATATTTCATGGAGGCAAAAATGACACACAGGACCAGAGAGTTTCTATTAAAAATGTTTCTGACCTTGAATTTAGAGCCATTAGCAGGCTGTTTCAAAACAGGTAAATGCACACTGAATTCAAAGTGGTATTTCAGGAACGCGGGGGATGCGAGTCAGCGTGTGGCCCAGTGCACTTCACGCCAGGCGCTGGAGGACTGGAGCTGAACGGGTAGAAATGGTTTTGGGATCTTGGAGAGGAGTGTGATACATGCATGTTTCCAAATATAAGTCATTCAAGAGAACCGCCTTCCCTAAAGCCTTCAGAATTCCCCAACCAGATTCCCCGTGCAGAATAGCATCCGCAATGTCTCCTGCACACACACATAAACATGTGTTTGTTTGTTTGCTTATCTCTCCCCTCAGCCGCAACCTTTCTGATGATCTCTTCTTGGCATTAGACCATCTACTAGTACTTATCCAGCTGTGCCTATGCACCCAAGGCATATCATTTGCCAAAATAATACCGGCCAAATCCACTTTGCTCTCTTATTGACATGCTCCTTTTTTTCTACCAGAAGCTTTAGTTTCTCTAAGTTCTCTAACGATTGGTTATTTTGGCAAAAAATAAATGAGTAAATAAATAAATGCCTTCTCCTCTTTTTCCCAAGAAGGAGTCAGAGCTTCTCTGTCAGTTACAGACATTTCAGAATGGGGAGACGAGGTCCGTGACAAGGTCAAGGAGGTCAAAATAAGACCCCCTTTTATAGAGTTACTAGAGGCTCAGTGCACAAATTCATGCACAGGCGGGGTCCGGCTGGCCTGCCCAATCAGGGTTGGGCCGGCCATGGGGAAGGGCCGCAGGTAGTTGGCCAACCGGCCCACACCCCCTCCCCTGGTCAAACTCCCGGTCAAGGGGACAATTTGCATATTAGGCTTTTATTATATAGGATAGAGCCAGGCCTTTATTTATAAAAACTTTCTTAAATGATAAGGTTAGTTAAGCTATTGAAGGTAAGTCTATGGTATTGGACTTGCTTAAAGCAATGCTGCATGGAGATCATCTCAGAAAGATGAGTGGAGGCCCTGGCTGGGTAGCTCAGTTGGTTAGAGCATCGTCCCGATACACCAAGGTTGTGGGTTCAATTCTTACTAAGGACACATACAAGAATCAAGAACCAACCAATGAATGCATAAATAAGGGGAACAACGGATCTCTCTCTCTCTCCCCCTTCCCTTTCTCTCTCTAAAAATCAGTCGGTAAGTAAAAATGAGTGGAAGTTTGACACTCACTAAATATAGGTAATGCCAGGAAGCCATTTCTCAAGTCTCATTTAAATCCCTCCTTCTTCATTTAAAGGCCACATCCTTTGCTGTCTCTGTATCACGTGTTCACAATGCACTAGTTGGTGATGGAATGCATGAAAACAATCTGTACTGGCCATTTGTTGGAGGAGGTCATGGAGAGAACGTTACCACCAGTGGACCCTTGCAGCTGGACTGGGGCAGTCGGAGGAGGCTCTTTACCCCTCCTCCTTGGAGGGGTCCTTGGAATGTAAGTTCTTCCCACTGTTCCTCCACTAGGAGCAACTTCAAGAATGCAGCTTGGAGAGAGCAATGTATAATTGCGACCAGGTGGACTGAATATGGAACTGAACCCATTGAGGCCTCTATATAAACCAGTGGTTCTCATCCTTGGCTGCACATTAGAATCACCTGGGAATCTTTTTAAAATCCTGATTTCTGGGCCTCATCCTCCAGAAATTCTGTTTCTTTGTTATGGGGTGGGGC
>NW_006282381.1:3318029-3318714 GCF_000327345.1 Myotis davidii
TTTTAAGATTCTCTCAGGAGGGTGCAGAGAGGAACTTGTCTGTGGTTGCCCAAGTCAAGCCTCCTATGTAAGTTCCCTTGACTATTAAAGTACCGCCTACCAATGTGGAATAGTTGGCCCCTTTCTCCAGTCTCTCCTTGCCCTCGAATTTCACCTGGAGAACTGCCAAGGTTGCAAGCCAGCAAGACCTTTTAAATCCCGGCCACCAATAGGAATCGATCTCATGCTTACCATTTTTATAACACAGATGAACTGTGGGGAGCTCCAAGGCACAGTGGTTAAGAACATTGACACTGGAGTAATCTGAATCATATTTCTATCATTCATAATGTAAATGGAAAATTAATTTCAAAATGTGGCAGACAAGGAAACTGAAGCTCTGTGTTTAATAATACCTAACTGGGAGGATTACAGAAAAAATATTATACAAGAGAAGATATGTAAAACTCTTTGTCAATGTAGCAATAATAGTTTTTATGGAATGCTTCATGTACTTCACAACGAATTTTAACTGATTTTATGAAATTATTTCATTTCAATTTCTTGCTGTGCACATCACTGGGGGAAACTGCAGTGCTCTGTGTAGACAGGTAATAAATAAAATAACCTTTTTTTCCAACCCTTGATTTTAAAATAAATGGCCTGGACCCAGTTGGATATAAATAAAATGGCATTTCATAAGTCG
>NW_006282381.1:3318825-3324794 GCF_000327345.1 Myotis davidii
TCCAAGTAGCTTTATTAGGCCTCTAAAGGGTTGCAGTTTTACCCACCCACCCCCACTCAACCCAGTCTCCCTTTGCAATAGATGCCATGGCCTTGGCCAGTGGTTCTCAACCTTCTGGCCCTTTAAATACAGTTCCTCATGTTGTGACCCAACCATCAAATTATTTTCGTTGCTACTTCATCACTGTCATGTTGCTACTGTTATGAATCGTCATGTAAATATCTGATATGCAGGATGGTCCTAGGCGACCCCTGTGAAAGGGTCATTTGACCGCCAAAGGGGTCGCGACCCACAGGTTGAGAACCGCTGGCATTGGCTATCATTATTTTCTCCTGAGAGGTTCCAGTGCAAGAAAGGCACTTCCACATCAGAGAAGATTCCCTTTCAGCCAGTACTTTCCTTCTACAAGAAAAATCCCACTGCATTTCACAGTCATCTATTCAGTTCCTGAGATGGGGGCAAGCGGGGAGTCCCTGGTAACGCAGAGAGGAGGCCAAAGGGATACCTAAACACTTCTCACGAGGGATCTCAGTAAAGCTAACGCCAGTTAGAGATCTGGTTCAGACAGTGTCTGCTTCCAAAAATACTCAACAAACTTCTGCTGTGCATGTTAAGGAATTTGAGCACCACTGAGGATAGAAACTAGAAGCTCTCCCTTCTTGCTTAGGAAAGGTGGAAATGGTTAAAATCAGTTCCATCACACAACCAGGCGCACGGAGTCTGCATTACTGAGACGGAAAAGCAGCCGAGTGTAAGAAGTCAAGATCCTGCCAATGAGATTACGCTGCGTGGTAACCACCTTACAAGTGCACTTTCCTGTCATTCTCTCATGTCTCAGACTTCATAGCTTAAATGCCACCCCCGGACGCTGTTCCCATGAACTCCGGACACAGATGATGAGGTAGACAGTCGGATAGAGAGCAAGCAATCACTTAACAGAAATAGCATCGAGATGTCACAGGGAATGCATAGTTCATGAAAATTAACTAAATTGCTAGTTTCTAGAAAGGGCAGACTAGCTTCAGCTACAAAATGTTAGTGAAACTCCAAGGCAAGTATGCTTTACTACAATAAAAACACATAGAACTTTTTTCATATTCATGAGCATCCTCATTTTGAAGAGGGGCCTATTTGGATGCAGTAAAGTTGAATTCTGTTTGTCAGGCTGAAATGGCAATACACTAGTAGAGAATGGCGTGTGCCCTTGTCATTGTTATATCAAATTTTAGAGATGAGATTGCACATACGAGAAAGCAAGCATTCCCTTGTGATATTTATATCATTCCCCATCTACATATTTTGTTATTCACGTCACATCAGAAATCAAATAATCATATTTTATGCATTAATCTACCTAGAAAGAAACAATGTCTGGAAAATATTGCTCTTACTGCTAATGGAGCATGAATATACTTTGATGATATTCTCTCTTAGTTATATACATAGAAAGGATTAAAAAGATTCTGTTTTCTATTCCTTTACAAGATATTCAATTTGCTTAAAATATCAGTAAACACATCCACAAAAGCATCTTACAATGGAATACACACACACACACACACATATATTTTTTCCTGTGTGTATATGTGAGAGCCAGGTACCGGCTGATTAAAAGCAATATACAGGAACACAGAGTAACTGTCTTCTAAGACACTCGGACTTGTTCATGAGGGGAATATAAAGTGTTTCATTTAAATTAAAAAATATATTATAGAGATAAGGAGATGAGCAAGTTTTTCTTGGTGATTTTTTATACTTTCCCAGGAGAGAAAGGCACCCACACTGAGTAACACATGTAACACTTCCATAACCAGAGCGTTTTCCCCCAATAAAATATAACTTTGCATCACATGCAGTTTAATAGCATGCTGGATGCAAGTCTAGTTTTGGAGGCATTCTCGTTTTTTACAAAGCTGACTTATGTCACTTTTATATCCCATAGCATTTAAAAATGATTTCAAAGGGAAAAAAATACGCTTTGTGCAATGTGAATAAAACTGATTTTAAAAGAGAGAGAGAGAGAGACTCTAAAAATAAACTCAGGGCAATTTATGAAACTTGTGTAGAGAAAACGGAGGTAGACCATCACAATATTGGACTTTGGATATGACTGTGTCCTGCCCTGCCTTTTATTGAGAAGGCACGGTCTTTGCTCATTGTTAATGCATCAAATAAACGTTTACTGAGCACTAACTCTGTGCTAAGCCCTCGTCCAACCATCATTCTAACGTCTGCAGTTGTCTTTGGCAGTAAAGGTAGGGAAGGCTAGAAGATTCCAAATAAAACTGTTATTCTTTTACAATGCTTTTCCAAAGAGACACCCGGAAATCACAACTCTGTGCTTCTACCTACTAATACAACTTAAAAAAAGACTTACAAAAGCAAGAAGGGGGTGATGATATTTACATAAGGAATAGCATTTGTAGATAGGAACAGGATACTGTATTGGTCCTGGTGATTTGTCATGAAGTGGCGATGGAAATTCAGTTCATGGTAATGTAGGGGAGACACAGCTGCCTTGCATCTCTTGAACTTACTTCTTTTCTGACCTTTGGAAGTTGCCAGGTTCAACTCATTTTCTGCTCACAGTTACACCTGACGCGGATTCCAAGGCAGGAACCAACCGTTCAGCAGAAATCAACTGCTTAGCAACTTGCATGGGAATGAAATGAGATGGGACTAACAGCTCCTGGGTGAATTCAACCCCACTAAATCAGATCCATCAAAACAGTATTCTGTTTCACAAGTATAGACATGACTGAGGTCTCACCGCACCACACACAGATGGACTGTTTTTAAAAGACTGGCTGACATATAAATTCAAGAGCCTGGGGGGCCAGTCAAATGACCTAAGGCAGGTGAAATGGCCAAAGGAACATGATAAAAATCTCATACTTGAACCACTAAATGAGTTCGTTATAGGGACATGTTTTCAAGTTTTTTTTCTGGCATGTGTGCGTGAGTGTGTGTGTGTGTGTGTGTGTGTGTGTGTGTGCGCGCGCACGCGCTCTGACTTCATTCTATGCTCCGTAGCATCTGTATAACACACCAAAGTTCAGAGCTGCTTCCCAAACTAAAAAGCCAAGTTAATCCATTTCAGCCATGAATACCAACAGTGCCGAAAACAAAGAGAAAACTGCATTTTTCCCGCCTCTCTGCATAGCGGTGTGAGAAATAGCAAATGACTGAAGCCAGCAGCAGCACTCGCACGGGATTTCCGCGGGAGTCCTGGGACCTTCTAGTGCATTCTAATTAAAAGGCTGCTCTGCTTCTGCTTGCTCCTGAGTTTGTCAAACGCCAACCTCTGCTGATGGGCCGGAAAGGTGTTGTTGAAAATATAAACGGAATGTCGTTCTACCCCTGAGAAGCTTCTGCTTTTGCGTGGACCATTTGCTCCACTGGAATGTCAAGGAAGCTATAAGGAATGCCACCTTGAGTAGAAAAATAAAGATGCTTATTTTTCTTTAGAGCGTTGAAGTACTTACAATATGTTTTTCTGAAGAGCTGAGGTATGGAGTCTAAACTTTCCTATCTGGGCTGGTTCCTTTTCCCTCGCCAATAACCAGCGGAAGGAACCTAGCAGCAAAACCCAGAGGCGCAATTTCTTGAACAGAATCATTATACCCTCATTCTGTGGAGTTTCCTAGTTTTTGCATGCAACAATCGGATGCTCTCTGGGAACCAGGAGCACCAGACCTTAAATACTTTACAAGGAAACGTTGAGTCAGGAGTGCATGCATATAACAGCCTTTCAAAATACTTTCTCAAGTGGCCTATTCCATTCTGCTGAGCGTGTTTTGGGGAATGATTTTTACATCCAGCATCCCACCGCTGGCTACTTAAAGTGTGCTCATTGCTAAATTCAGGGGTGGCTTTGGACAACAGCTGCCTTGCCCAGAGTTCTGCATGATACTCCCGATAGTTATTTTCCAGGGTAAAGACTCCCTTCCCTTTAGAGCTGATGTGTGCAGAGCAGGCACCCGGAGCTGCTCTTCGAGTGAAGGCTGCTGCCAAACTGTTCTGCAGCTAAATTTCTAAGACCCTCCAGAGCTCCCGAAAATCCGTGCCCGGTACCCAAACTATAGCCCCCCAAATGCTAGCATCTTGAGTGGAGAGGGGTACCTATCTGGAATCTTGAGAGTTTTAGGAGATTGTAGACTGAGAATGGAATGAGACCAAAGCATTTCATTGTCATAGTAACACTAATTGCAGGGGGAAAAGAGATTTAAAAGTTGGAATGACGGCATCACTGCACAAATTTCGGAAAACATAAGCCCGTGTCCTCCAAACATCCAGCCCATGTGTGATGGTCAGGGGATGCCCTGCCACTCCTTTGGGCATGTGGGGGACAGAGTAAGGAAGATGGACAGCCCTGCAGGGAGGGAGCGCCAGAGTTGCCGGCTGCCTCTTCTCTGTTTTCACAACAGATTTTTTTTTTTCTCAACTCTGAGTCCTTTTCAGGGCCCAGAAAACATCTCAAAGGTGATTTAAAATCCCGCAACTGCTCCAGCGTGGAATGGCTATGTGATGGGGCACTTCCCATCTGCTGGAGCAGATTTACAAAATATTAGGATTCATAGTATTATTTAATAAGAGGGATAGCCCTCCAATTTCTTTCAGCTACAGAGCTCCGGGAAGTGGAAAAACATGTCTGGACATGATAATTACGGAGAACTCCCTTGGAGTGGAAAAGAAAATGTAACCCTTCGAGAACATTCTTCAATGGTACCAGGTCTCTCAGTAGAGAAACTCCTCTCTCTCTCTCTCTCTCTCTGACACACACACGCACAGGCACACACAGAGACACACTCCAGATGAACCCCCCTGCAAAGTGGACACAGCTGGTGAAGGCAGAGGCAGCAGCCAGGCAAGGATCTCAGTTGTGTCTGGCGTGAAGGATGGGGCTCATTTTGCATGCAGTGAGGTACAGCCGTGAGGCGAGGGTGAACGGATGGAAAATCCCACTCTCCAACCCGACATAAATATCTCGTTCCCACGTCTACTTTTCCAGTTGGAAGCCTCCTATAATGAAGCCGGAGGTGACAGGCGAGGGGGGGGGCTGCTAACCATGGAGATGACCCTCAGGAGTGTTGTAAAGGGGACCTGCGCTTCCCCAGGGCCCCGACCAACCCCAGTCCCTCCTCTGGGCTCAGCGACAGTACCCGGAGCCCCAGGGCAGTGCCCTTGCCTACCTCCTTGGCGGGCGTCCCCTCTTTCCCACGGCCAGCCCTCAGGTCCTGGGGAGCCGGCGAAGAAAGCAGGCCAGCCGGCTGAGCTCATTAGCAGCTCTGGCGCTAACGGAGTGAGGGCTCCTCTCCTGCCTCTTAAAGAGGAAACTCTTGTGGAATCTTCAGGAAAAGGGTGGGAAAGTTGAAAGGACCCTGTCCTCCCTCCGGTTCGCTCCATGCTAAGCTCCAGCCTTTCATTGGAGCCGAAGTGAGCAGCTGCCAGCCCGGGGTTCCATTACAGACTAATGTTGTGCGTTTGCAACAATCAACAATTAATGTGGTTTGATTTCTTACATTTAGCAACCCAAGCAAACAGCTGCTCTCCCGCTCGCGGAGGCAGAGGGCTGGTCCTTCGCTGGCCACCGGCTCTGTGCCTACGGGGAAGGGTCCGCCATAAGGAAACTTTGAGATTTCGGCCACATTGGGGAGGAGGCAGGGGGAGCTTTGGTCTCGGGGAGGGAAAAGGCGGAGAAAAATGTAGATACCTGTTGGCATCACCGTTGCCGGGGGCAAGTCTTCGCCTTCTCCAGCCTCGGCTAGAGCCCGGGAGACCCGGGGCAGGTCCCTGAGGAACCTGTTACGCAGAACCCAGGCGAGAGCCCTCTCTTCCTCGGGGTCCTGCGAGGGGTGCGGCCCGCCCCCCAAGGGCTGGCGGGTGGGAGCCGCGAGATGACAGAAGGCGCAGCTGCAGGTTCTGCAGGCGCTGGGGGAGGAGGGGGTGGGGGAACCGAGACGTCCCCG
>NW_006282381.1:3326274-3326734 GCF_000327345.1 Myotis davidii
CCGGAGTTCTGCGGCTGGCGGGCGCTCGGGAAGCGTCTCCGTGGCCCACAGCTGCTTTCCCTGGGAGGAAGAGGGCGCACGGGGCAATGAGATGCGCGCTCCTGGGCAGCCCACCTCCTCCTTATTCCAAGAGCCTCTTGCGGACAGAGGGGTGTGTTTGTCAGAGCGCTGCCTTCTACTCAGACAATATGGGTTTAGAGGCTGCGTTGTGTGGTCCTGTGGGGGGAGCGCATTCCTCATACCCCTGGCTTCTACTCCTTTGGGGAGCTGAGATGAGGGAGAGCAGCAGGGTGTGCAGTAAGATGTGAAAAGGAGAGCAGACCTTGCTTGGCTATAAAGGGGGGCGTTGCTAAAGGTCTTCTCAATGTGTCCTGGCCTCCAGATCTCTGCTTAGGCGCCATGCATTCAGCCCCCCTAGCTTCCACCAAGGCCTGCCCCCGCCCCGCCCTACCCCCCCCCC
>NW_006282381.1:3326831-3332385 GCF_000327345.1 Myotis davidii
CTGATCTTGAGAAAAGCCCACCCGCGGTAGAGCCAGTGTAAGAAGAGGGGGTCATGAACTAGGAGGTCCAGTTTCTTTCTCATCACGGAGGCTAACACATAGAAATCCATCAGCCACTGTGATCATCTTTAAATAAAATTGTTGAAACATAGGATGCACTAATTCTTACTTTTTTGTGGAACTCCCTCCATAGAGCAAGCAGCTCAATTTAGTCCATCCCCTGTGCACTAGGAGGGGGGCTGGCTAAAGGTCTTCTCTTGTGTCCTGGCCTCCAGATCTCCTGTTAGGCACCATGCCCTCCCACCCCCAGCTCCCACCAAGCCCCCCCAAAAGTGAGCTCCGAGGAAGGCTTTTGCCATCTGGGGACAGAGCCCAAACAGATGGAGAAAAGAGTGCAGAGGACCAGTCGCAAGGTCTACAGAGCTTGCACTGTCTGACTCAAATGAATGAGAGCGAGTGAGCAGCATGAGAACCCAGACAGGAGATGCTTATAATATAGATGCAGATTTGACATTGTGTGTGTGTGTGCGCGCGTGCGTGTGCCGCATCTAGCATCCCATCGTGAAATGTTGAGAAGAATATTGACTGTAGGTCTAGTATCTGTCTGTTTCGCATTCTAGCCATCGTGAGCAAGACATTGGTATTTCAGAGAGGAAGAACTGAGGAGAGCCAGGAGGTACCTGCCACCAGCACCAGGCAGTCACTATGTAACTGTTCTTTGCTCAGACTCTGTGTGCTAACAGGGGATTCAGGACTTGGCTGATTCTGTCTTGAAAAAATAAAATAAAAAAGGAACAGCGGTCACACCTCAGTCACAGTATGACTTCTGCTGAGCAGGCAGCCCCATGTGGACAAAGAGATCCCACCTTGGGTCGGATTTCATTTTCACGTTAAACAAACGGTCTGAACCTTCCCTCGGGGTACCTTCTTACATCAGTGAGAACTGAAGAAAAGCGTGCGTGTTCCTGAAGGCTGGGGACTGTCACAAATAGCAAACTGCCCCTAAAAGGAAGCCAGAATGGTAGAGCTAGACATGATTGCAAATCCCATTTTCTTAAAGGCAAAACAACACTATTTGGACAGAGAGAAGAGAGTGAGAACCCAATGGCTTTTGGTACCTGGGGTTAGGATGAAGATGGATTGACTCACCTTGTCCACATTCACTCCCAGAGCAGCTATATCCATTGTCATTGGATCTTGGCCAAATGGAATTGATGGTAGCCCTCTCTCCACTGTTCATCTCCGCTCCAAGCGCTGCAGTAGGAGTTTCCTACACATTTCCTCCTTCAGAGAGGTCTGGGTGATGAAGCAGTAGGAAAGAGGATTAGGATGATGTTATAAAGCCCTAGAAAGATATTTCTAAAAGAATCAGGGATGTCGAAAGACAAGGCATTTGCCTCTCTCACAATTCCACCCACTCTTAATAGGATGCTAGTAACGTCACAGTGGTGAGAGCCTAACCCCTTAACCTTGTTTGCCAGTCAACATCCTTTCCAGGGTTGGTTACAGACTTCCAGCAGGAAGAGGGGTGTGTTACAGAGGCTTTGGGGAATGGGCACTGACACTGCACTTGTCATGGAGCATTTAGGGAAGGGAGGGAGTAATAACTGATAGGGCAGGAGTATAATCAGAGAAGGTATCGGGGAGGGTAGAGAGGACTACATTCAGACTACACATGCAAAGTGGGATGAGGCAGGGGTTCCCTGGCCTGGGTTTTGCTGAGGAACAGACAATTTTGCAGAGGAATCCACAGGAAATGGATAAGATGGAGAGAGATTCCATGTAGTAAATGACACTTTTTCACTGTGGGTGGGACTTGTTTTGATTTTGGCTGAGGGAAACAGTAAACCAAATGTCTGGCTAGTTGGAGAGTAAGGAGTCACATGGCTTACAGGAAGCTGTGCCCTGGAAGGTGTAAAAAAGCTAGGAAGATGCCAACTTCTATAGGTTGAGCAGGGACTGATGGTAGAAGCGAACGCATCGATTATTTGCTGCATTAAATTTAAAGTTATCTTATTTTCATTCTTCAGTGTATATATCCTCAAAAAACTAAAACCATCTAACTAAAAAATTCCCGCAACAAAATGTATTTGCTCTTGTATGGTTATTGAGAACTTTAAGATTGATTAGTTGCTTTTACGTGTAGATTAACTCATTCATTCATTCATTCATTCATTCACTGAATGCCTTCTAATGGTAAAAAGTTGAGGAGTTTGGATTCTGCGAATGAAGGGATTTCATGTGATACTTGCCAGGGGTATTTGAAAATAAGAGTTAAAATAAAAACCTTAAGAATCTAAACTATGAAGATGGCCCAAACATAAATGTTACACCAATGAATATGTACTCTTTTCCAGAAATTAACAGTTCTTTTTTTTCACACTTTATGTTATGTAATCCTAATGAAGAAATCTAACAACCACCTTGTCTATTTTCTTGGGCGGGGGTGGGGGGGGGGGTAAGTATTATATAACAACTTGTGCATTAGGCAAAAGAAACTTTAAAATTTTATTTTCAATTCCAATATCGAAGCATAAATTATAGGGATAAAAAATTAGGAAAGCAGTTTAAAGAAGTCTGTCAATGTTTAAGTAAATTTAGGAGCTTTTTATTTTTTTAAGAGTTTTTTTTAAAACCCCGTACCTTCTCCTCCCCCCAAAATCATGAAAATATATGATGGTGCTCAAGTTACATGAATGTGAGTGCTCACGGTGGCGTCAAGCTGTGGGCTCTGGACCAGGTCCTGCCTCTCTATTCTCAAAGGGATTGGCTAGAAATTCAAATTCTCATGCCTTGAATTGGGGCGGGGCTCAGAAATCTGGGTTATTCATAAATGATCCAGGGGACTCTGTGGCTCAAGTTTAAGAACTACTGCCTTAGGTATTATTTTTTCTTTTCCTTCTCTTTTTCAGGTGATATCTATCTATATATCTATGAGAAAAATACTTTCGTGCCCTGGGGCGGTGGGAAGGTGGGGGAGTCCCTCAGTCAGGCCTGTGCCCTCTTACAGTCCAGGAGCCCTCCTGTGATGTCTGATTGCCACTGCGCTCACTAGCCATTAGCCCGGCATATGGTTGAGCAGCCCTCCCCCTGTAGGAGCGCACTGACTACCAGGGGGCAGCTCCTGCATTGAGCGTCTGCCTCCTGGTGGTCAGTGTGCGTCATAGGGAACAGTCATTCCTCTGTTGGGTCGATTTGCATATTGCCCTTTTATTATATAGGATTTATTGTTTTTGCCCTGGAATATTCTGAAATAGAATACTATCTTTAATAAAAAAGAAAAGCATATGCACACTAAACTTATCTTGTGATTACTTCATCAATTTTATTACGGGATTTGAAAACTAAACTGATTCTTGAGAAGTGGTTATGGCTTCCTGGGCTGAAATCACCAGTGAGCTTGCCATTCTGAGTTGTGTTTCTCTCCATCTCTTGGCTGCGGGTTGTACCTGTCCCTGAAATTAGGGCCTGGATCTCTTAATATTGACTGTAATTACTAATCTTGAGCTGGCCATTATAGTTTCAGTAAATGGAGGTGTAGACACTTTTGTGAAAACCACATCTGTGCTGAGAGCCTTTTGGAGAGGTTTTCAAAATGGCATTATCTCCCATCTTCCCAGGTGCTGGGAAAGAGATAAGCTCCAATTCAGCTTCTGAACAGAAACTGAGGCGTGGAGTGGGGTGGGCAGTAGATATATTTAAGGGAGCTGGTACAAAGCTATCAAATATGCCAGCTCACTGGTTTATTTTGTGGACTACCCACTTAGCATTTTCTTTCTTTTTTCTTTTTTTTTCTGAAAGAGAAGAGCAACTTGATTAAAATTCCAGACCCTTCTTAGTTTAACATGGGAGCCATGAAGAGGGGGGAAAAAATTAAAATAGTTCAGGGTACATCGCTGGGTTGCAAACTTGACCCCCAGTGGGGGGTGTAGGAGGCAGCTGATAAATGACTCTCATCGTTGATGTTTCTATCTCTCTCTGCCTTCCTTCCTGAAATGAATAAAAATATGTTCTTTTAAAAAGAGGAATAAAGGGGAGCCTTTCCTCCCACCCCCTGAAATACTACGCGTTTCATCTATCAGATTGTATTCAATATTAAAACATAATAACGACATGTAATAGATCAAAGTCTGATTTAGAAGATGGCCAGCATTTGCAATTTGCATACTTACACTCTCACATCATCATACGTGTATAGGCGCATCCAGATGCCTAGGGGGAAAGACCCATCCGCGCCTCCTATTTTGCCTAAAATAGAGTTTCTAGCTCTGATCTAGCGGGTGATCCGAAGGAAGGCTGCTCTATGCGCATCCAACAAAGGCTCCAAGAAGTTGAAAGGCAATCACATCCCTGAAATGTGAGCAGAATGTCTTTATTAGTCCGGGCTGCATAATGCTGTCGAAGGAGTTTTTCTGTTTGTTCATTTATTAGAGCGATGCTGGCGCGTGGGAAACAGGCAGGGTGTGCAGGCTGCGGCTGCTGCCTGCACAGGCAGCCGGTGAATGTCAGGGCATTTTTTCTTCTACCTCAAGTGCCCTCTAGCGTGCAATCGGGGCGCAGGTTGCTATGCAGAAGGAGGTGGGAAGGAAAGAAAAAAAAGAAAAAGAAATAGCCTACCGATCGCTACCCTGATTCCTGAGTCGCTCGGTTTTTCCTCCTCTCCTTCCTCAGAGGGGTCATTTCCACAAAAGTGTTTGGCAAAACAAAAAAAAGGCGCCGCTGCTTTTGCGTGGAAAACAAATCACTCCTTGGCTAAATGGGGAAACGCAAGCTAATCCTTTCTCGGGGGTTGCCGCGCCACATTCATCATCATTTTCCAGAAGTTGCATACACTCTAGTCATCAGGCAAATCAAAAGAAGGTAAGTTGCTCCCTGGGAAGAAATTCCGTTTCGTTCCTCACTCACGGCAGCCCAGCTAGAAGACATTTGATGCAAATTGATTAACCTCTCCGTGGGTTTTCAGCTGGTGTCTCCATAAAACTGCCTAATACTTCTTTTTTGCCTCAGGGGGGTGGTATGAGGCCTAATTGAGGTTTAGAAAACAATTTCCGTTTCTCTGATACAACCTGATAGACGGTTGAACCCGCCTTTCATCTTCTACCTACTAACGGGGTCTCCAATTTTCTTGGGGAGTCCAGAGGGGCAGGGTAGCCAGGATCTGTTTTCATAAACGTGCCATTACAACAGCTTTATTGGAAGGAGCGGGTGTGCTCCAGAGACGTGGAATGGAAGGAAATGGGAGAGAAAAATGTGCTTGCCTTCGCAAACATGTCTGTGTGCGAATAAATATAGCTAACTAGTTAAGGTGAAATTCCTACAAGACATCCATTTGAGCATATCTCCCTAAATTTTAACACAAGCTAACAATAACAGAAGGTGATTTTACTCCCCCAAACACCACCCGCTAAACAGTCTCTGCGAGGGAAGCAGATACCTGTAAACAAACTCCTATATTGGCATCCGTTCAGGGGTGGGATATCTAAACACCTGTTAGGCAACTGAGAGATGTATTTACTAATGATTTGGTTAGTCTGGCAGTGGTTCTCAACTTGTG
>NW_006282381.1:3332581-3340024 GCF_000327345.1 Myotis davidii
TTAATCAAAAATCACTTCTATTCTTTAGTTTTCCAGATTATTTCCTCTTGTCTTTTCTAGATAATCCTACTTTTATTATTTTTTATTTAAAAACATCTTTATTGTTGAAAGTATTACAGATGAATCCCATTTCACCCCCATTGATCTCTTCTAGCTTGCACCTGCCTCCCGCCCCAGGCCTTCCCCACGCTATTGTCTGTGTAGACGGGTTATGCACATATGCAAACAAGTTCTTTGGTTGATCTCTTTCCACCCACCACGCACCCTCACCTTCATCATCTCACTGTAGAAGAGACTCATACACGGCAATTCAAAACAAACTAAACGTGATATGTTTCAAAACAGAATCAGAATCCTTTAACTGCATGTGGTTTGTAAATATGGACCCGATTGCATGGTTAGCCAACTAAATCAAACTCTCCAAGGAGAGTGTATTTCTTAAAAGCAAACAAGGTGATTGAGACTCGGGGTAACAAGCACTGTCTGGCAACCCCTTGAAAATACGGAAACCAAATGGACCCCAAGGTCTTGTTTCATTCCTCTGTGCTGGAGGCCAAGGTTGAGGCTCACTTCTGCCGTTACTATTTAGATCTGTATAGCCCTTCAGCTATTCCCAAGTACATCCGCTCTCTCATTTGATCCTTGCAATCATCTTGTGAGGTGAGAAGATAGTTATTTCCTCGGTGTTACAGAGTTAGAAGCTTTTAGAGCCAAAAGGGTCCTTAGAGATGGTCTAGTTCAACCTCTTCATTTTATGGGAAAAGAATCGGGTGAGGCTCTTGACTCCCAAGCCTCAGGTTCCAGAACTAACTGCAGGCCAGGTTGTCACTTGTCCCTGCAAATACGGCCCAGGGACCACTCATTGAGCTCATAACCTGAGCGGGCTTCAAAATAGGAAGCCGGAAGAATGGGGGCTGGGGTGAGGGAGGAGAAGACAAAACCAAGTTCAGGGACTCAGATGCAAATTAATGCAGTCTAGAAACAATTCTTTCCTTTGCTGCTGAGATTACATTTGCTCCCTGCACCTAGTATCTATGCGGTCTCATAATATGTCTTGTCTTGGTTGAATTATCTCAGTCCTCTGGAGTTTGGCTCACTAATGCAGCCCCAGAGACTCCGTCAAAGAAGATCTTGTGTGCTATATATATTTTTGAAGTGAGGCTTATTGGGACATCATAGGAAGACAACAACATCAGAAAAAAATAATGATGCTAACATACCCCGCCCCCTGTTACCTTCTGGTAGGAAACCCAGAGTGACCACTCATTTCCAATGAAGATGTATAGGGCTGGCTCCTGCATTCTCCAAAACCGGACAAAAACCAAGTGCATGTGTCTTGCCAAAACGATGGAGCCTAATGAAAATTCTGGCTTTCTTCCCCAAATTATCTCATTGTGCCTGAGCAGGCAACACCTTAATTTTCACCAGGTTGTACCCTTCCCTGAAATCACGTAAGGTGGAAAATCACTTTCCTGGAAGGAAACGTGAAGATAAGTAGCCTTGGCAGTTGTGGGTATTCTTATTAGGGAGTGTTTAGTACCCTCCTAGGAACCCCCAGATTGACTGGCATCTGCTATCTATTCTCCACAATAACCTCCTAATTGTTCAGACGGAGAAACTGTGAAGGGAAATGTATTTTCCTTCTCTAAATCCCCATTAGGCCTCTGTCCATCACTCTACCTTTCCTTCATAGCACAACCTATTTGTCCCGCAGGCACCGGCCCAATGAAACCATTCTCGGGCTTCTGGACATGTTAACTCCCTGATCTGGGGGTAGGACACATGATGCCTCTAAGAAAAAGCACAGCATTTGGAGTCGTCTCTATGTGGTTTCAAATCCTGGCTGAACACACGACTGGTTCTGGAGATTAGACCAGCTCGCCGGTTCACCAGTTTGATAACCACTCGGAGTCTCCTACACTCTTTGAGGATAAGGTCTTGTATGCTTTACTGGAATGTTCCACGCATAGGGTTGTTTTCTTAAAGGATGCAATAAAAGAAACCATGTCTCAATCATGTTAGTTTCATCTCAAGTGGGTCCATGGATACCCACCTAAAAAGAGCAGAGGGCCAGAGAACAGACCTTCGGAGAAATCCCTACTTGGCGAGGCTGCTCCTCTTAATCGTCTAAGCCCGTCTGGTGGCCACACAGGGCACTCGGCCAGCCCTCTAAATGGCATTCCCACTGTTCTCCAGCACATTCTGAGCTCCCGGCAAACGAGCCATTCACCTTCCCATCATCCCTTTCTCAACAGGTTACACCTTGCACCCTCAACTGTATTCCTTCCTGAAGATGAAAATTGTGTTTTTTATGATTTTGTTTGCTCCTCCCTCCCCTCACCTTAATAAGGGGCTAAAAACAGCTCATGTTAAAAGGAAACTGGCTTTAGTCTCATGATCTGACATCAAAATATAAATATTGTGCATTTAATGACCTAACGGAGAATTAATGGGGTCTCAAGGCATAAATGAGAGAATAAAGGTCCAGGGCCAAGATCCTTCTGGAAGAAGCAAGCGCTCTCCCACTTCTCTGGGGAAATGGACTCGGGTGTCAGGTGTAGGTGAGGAGGTTTCTAGGACTCAGACAGGGTAAGGACCTGCCTCCAGGCTTCACACCCGCATTCAGAACCTTTGGGAGGTGAGGCCTGGCCAACTGAGGGCTTCAAAGAAGAAGCCACCTGCCCACAATAGGTCGGGCCCACACTCATTTCCCGGTCCTGGACTTCTGCTGGGAATGCCCCGTTTTCCCAATGATCCGGAAGCGATGGACCTTGGGGACTAGCGCTTGGCCAGCCTTACCATGGGAAGGTCTCAGGGGAAGAAATCTGGGCCCAGAAATGCCTGGGCAAAGGCTGAGTAAGAGCGTGTGGCTCCTCCGGGGACTTGCCTAAAACCTAAATTTGCATAGAAAGAGTACAGTTTCTATGGCCTACTTGGAGATGCCTTGTGCTCAGACACGCCTTAGAATTGCCAGTAGGTGTGGCTCTACTCTGGGGATGCAGTTGAGATCAGCTTGTTGAGTAGACCCTCTCAGGATGCTTCTCAATGGATAGTGGACATTGTTTCTTTCATTCCAGATGGATCCCAGGTATGTCTTATGCTCTCCAGTCTTCACGCCTGTCCCCACCTATATACCTCTGCTATTCCTGCACACGCCTGTAGCATGAGGCTGAACACCCCGCTCTATCATGTTCATTTGTCTATCGCCCTTGCTGGAATCTGAGCTCCTCCAAAGCAGAGACTGTACCATCCATACCTATGTATCCCAAACCTCACCCCAAACCTGATATAGTCCACATTCAGGAACTGTATTATTTAAGGTAATGAACAAACGACTAGGGCTACAAAGATAACCAGAGTATTGTTGTCAACAGTTCGCTAGAAATAGACCCAGATTTAGAGTTAGAAAAATCAGATGGCCCAGCAGATTGGTGTGGGGAACTCAACAAGCAGAACAGATTTCACTGGAAATGAGAGAGGGAGAGAAGAGGATGGCAAAGCAAAGTACAAAGAAACAAAACCAGGAAACTCGATCTTTTAGAGCAGAAAGAGAACTCACACACACAAAAAAAGCATCAACAATTGATCCCTGTTCAGTAGGTAGGAGCTTCGTTCCTTACACTCAAGGGTTGTGGGGTTGATTCCCAGTCAAGTTGCAGTTTCAATCCTGGTTGAGGCGCCCTTTCTTAAATAAAATAAATCACTAAAATCATCCTCGGGTTAGGATTTTTAAAAAGGGGGGAGAACCAACAATTGA
Source organism: Myotis davidii (assembly GCF_000327345.1). NCBI lineage: Eukaryota > Metazoa > Chordata > Mammalia > Chiroptera > Vespertilionidae > Myotis > Myotis davidii. The sequence goes on from NW_006282381.1 coordinate 3,336,339, forward strand.
AAAGAAATTAAAAATTCCTCCAACACAATTAGGAGCGAACATCAAGAAACAATTCAGATCCCAAGTGGCAATTTGCATAACAGTGGTGGAAATGGCCATTCTAATGACGCCCCCAGGTATGAATGAGGATGCACTTGCCCTTTAGTGCCTCATAATTCAGCGCCTGAGTGTTTACAAAGCCATTGCCCATCCAGGAAGTAAGTGAACCCTGAGGCAGAGGGCACTGTCTCTGTGGCCTTTTGAATCCCCAGGAGCCCAGAAGAGATGCTCCATAAACTTCTGTTGATTTATCACCTCCTATCTGTGGCACAGCAAACCGCAGGGTAAGTAGATGGTGTCCAGCGCCCCGGTGTTTCAGATGAGGAAACCGGAAACAGCTCATCAGAGTAGATGCCAGGGAACCAGCCTGGGATCTTTGAATACAGTGGCTTTTCCTGCTGTGCCTCACCGAGGTCTGGAAAGATCACCAAGGTCACATTGCTTATTAATGTCTCCTTTCCTGCCCTGGCTGGTTTGTTCAGTGGTTAGAGCTTTGGCCCATAGACGGAAGGGTTGAAGGGTTGATTCCTGGTCAAGGGCATGTATCTTGGTTGCAGGCTCGATCCCTGGGCCCAAGGTTGGGGTGCATGTAGGAGGAAACCAATCCATGTGTCTCTTTCACATCAATGTTTCTCTCCCCGTCCCCCTCCCCATCCCCCCCTCCTCTTCCCCTGCACTATCCCTAAAAAGAAAAAAGAAAAATCAATGGAAGAAATTTCCTCAGGTGAAAATTAAAAATAATAATAATTACTCTTTTTCTGTCAGGAATTCTAAGAATGCACATTCCTTTAGTATTCCTTGAGAGGATCAAAGAGATCTCAGGCCAAAGTCACCACTTCTCATGCTTTGCAAAAATCAAGGGCCAGGCTGAGGGCTTTGAGGTGGGTCTTGAGGACCTAATGCGTCCTTTCCCATTTTGAAGTGATGGGAAACAGGAGGGGCATTTAGAATCTGCATGTAAAAATCCATGTGTGTTCTCAAGGAGATGGAAGCCATGCGTTTCTGATTAATTTACACTTAAATCAACGAAGTGTTTTGGAAAAGATATGTGATGTTTGAGAAGCCTTTTAAAAGGAACCTGATGAGACTTTAAAGCTTTTTTCCCCTTAAGAAGAGAAACTTATTTCCCCCCCCAGGATTTTACACCCAAATGATGTCTCATTTATGAACAGAATCACGTGGCTCTCAACGTGTCTCCTCTTCCCCCTACCCAGAGGTAGTTAACCTGTGCTCTTTTATATATTATTAGTATTTTTTTCATCTATATGTCTATCTGTTTATTTTGCCAGTGTAGCTTTTTTAAATTGATTTCAGAGACAGGCGGGAAAGAGATGAAAACATCAGTGATGAGAGAGAATCATTGATGGGCTGCCTTCTGCATGCCCCCTACTGGGGATCAAGCCTGCAACCCAGGTATGTGCCCTGACAGGGAATCGAACCATGACCTCCTGGTTCACAGGTCAAGTTCTACCACTGAGCCACACCATCTGAGCTGTTTATTTATTTTGCCAGTATAGCTTTTAACAGAACAGGCAGATATACTTGCGGTGGAGGTTGTCAGAATATTGGATGTGATTTCTGCAGGACTACAAACACCTCAGAATGTTCTAGAACAATGAGGGGTAACTTACACAAGTTAAAGAAGATCTTTTTGTGTGAAGAAAGGATATGTGAAGGGTGAGGGCAGGGGCTTGAAATGAATGGAGTCTTAATGTCAGTAGATTAGACAGAATGGAAATACAAACTGAATGGAGGGTTGAAGGTAACCAGAACTAATTGAACAACAAAGGGGAGGAGATGTGAGAGCCTGTCTTCATACAAAGGCTCTCACAAAAAAATAAAAACTATTTTATTTTTTAAATAAAATAAAAACATACTGTATTCTGTATATTGGCGTTTTTACAGAATGCTATTCCATGTAACCCTCCCAACTGTTCAGAATTGCAAGTGCCACCCCGTCCATTTTTCAGTTAAAGAAGGGGAAACAGAGGAATTCCACCTTTGCTGGTTAACTTGTTAGGAGACCCCAGTGTTTGTCACATGGCAGGTGGTGCACCCCCGTGGTGATTTCTGGTGGAACACAGACCTGGAAAAGAAATACCATTGGATCTCACGGTGGGAAAGTTACTTACTTTTCAATTCCCTTTCAACCTTCTGATGATGTCAAAAGAGAACATTTCAGGAGCCTGCCTGTGCCAATCTCTCTAAGCAGAACACTGGCCTGGGGCTCAGAGCCTGGAGCATATACTTCAAGTGCCTTGTTAGAAGGTTAAGAACATTGCCTTCATTCATTTTATTTCCAAGTTTACCTTGTCTTTTTTGGCAAGTGAAAAATAATTGTTTTTAATTTTTAGGTATAAAGTTCCCTGTTAAAAAAGTGAGTTGATTAAAAGATTGTATCACACATTACTTAAAAAAGAAAGCCTACACACACTACACAAATGATTGTAGTTAGGAAAGAAGAAAACGCTTATTAAATCAACATCCTCTCAACGTACTATTATCAAGTCAATTGTCCCCGTAAACTTGAAGATATATATACATATAAAATATTATTCCTGAGATCAAAGTTTTTTTGCAATATTAAACGTTCCAGATCTCTTGAGTTTGATTTCCGATAAAATCAACTCTTAAAATTATAAATGTCAGGTCTGGGAGTTATAAAGAATTTAAATATAACCTGGTGGACATTGCAGAAATGCTTTTAGTCTTCAGGCACAAAAAGTATTACACTTTTGTATCTCTGTCTGCCACCTCCCCCTAATATTTTGAAATCATAATTATCACCTTTCATTAACATTGTCGACACAGGCTGATGACAATCCCACTGTAGTTTCGTGTGTTTTTCCCCCTCAGGAAAGACTAAACAAAATAAATAAAATTTCCCAGTGTACAGATTTGGAGAAAAGTGTGTGTGGGGAAAAAAAATGCCCAGCCCATGTGGCTCAGTGGTTGAGCATTGACCCATGGGGTCATGGTTCCATTCCTGGTCAGGGCACATGCCTGAGTTGTGGCTAAAGCCCCAGTAGGGGACATGCAGGGGGTGGAAGATCAATGATCATCATTGATATTTCTATCTCTCTCTCCTCCTCCCTCTCTGAAATCAGTAAAAATATATTTTTTCAAAAAACACCAAAAAACTAGAACCTACTTCTACTTTTTGTTCCTATTTTATTTGGTTTATTACCCAGTTTCATATGGGGAGACATTGTAGTCCTCTTCAATGAGAGTTTATTTTTATTTTTTCCTTGCCAGTGTAAAAGGAAGTCAACATATTGCTCATAAAATGTTAAAGTCTTTATGAACTGCTGATAGATATCAAGGAAAAGCTCTAAGGATTAAGAGGTGAAATTGGGGCAAAATATCCACTTCCTCTAAATATTATCTTCAGTAGCTTTATAGCAAATATTGCTGAAAAAAGAGAATATAAATCACTTTAGTCCCCCAGGACTTAATACTGAAGTACCATTTATGTGTTCCTTTTGTTTGAATTACTGACTAGCACTCTACTTCGGGAGGCAAAGAGAAAAAGAAAGAAAGGCTTTAAAAAAAAAAAAAGGAGAGAAAAAGAGAGATTAGAAAAATAGAAAAGAAAATTACTGAGCGTAGTCTGGTCTCCTTTTGATCCTTGGGTTTCATGGTATGGC
>NW_006282381.1:3340323-3357823 GCF_000327345.1 Myotis davidii
GCGTAGTCTGGTCTCCTTTTGATCCTGGGTTTCATGGTGTGGCCAGGTTCTTGGGATTTTGGAAACGCCTATGGAGATATACCCAGTTTTAAAACACACACACACACACACACACACACACACACACACGCACACGCACACGCACACACACACAACTCTTTTCAAGGCCAGACACAGACACAACTCTTTTCAAGGCCAGATGTGATGCTCACAATTCTGGAAAGCGTTTTGGGACTACACAAGTTGGGAGTTGGGAAATCCTAGGACAGCCCTGGCCGGGTAGCTCAGTTGACTAGAGCATTGTCCCCATACCCCAAGGTGTTGGGTTCAATCCTCAGCCAGGGCACATGCAAAAATCAACTAATGAATTCATATATAATTAGAACAACACACTGATGTTCCTCTCTCTCTCTCTCTCTCTTTCTTCCTTCTCACCCCTCTCTCCCCACTCTTTCTTTCTTTCTCTTTTCCTCTCTCAAATAAGTAAATATTTTTTTTTAAAGAAAGAAAATCAGGGACATATTCTGGGCCCAGTCACTTACTGGATACAGGGCCTTTAAAAAGTCAAGTAGCAGGTGCTCCAGCGTTGTTTTGATGTGTTTGTCTTTGAACAATGAGGTTCTGGTAGTCATCACTTGATAAATTGTAACAGGACCCTCCCGTTCTCTTCTCTCCCTGCCCTGTGAGTCTGTAAATTGCAATAACAAACTGCTGATGGAGTCAGTCAAGACGGGAGTGCTGATTTATCATCGCGGTCCTTCATCAGTGTCACTTGGCGCTCTGTACAGAGCGTTCATGGTTTTCCTTCTGCATCACAGTGACTGGCCTCACTCCCCCTCACTGAACTCCCTGAGCCTCAGGCTCTTCTTCAGGAATTTGGCAGAAATAACCTTTGCCTCACCTTTCTCATTAGGCTGCAGTAAAAAGCTCATCATGTGAAATACATGCGACAAAACTGTGTCCACTACACACACATGCACAGGTATGATTTAGTGTGTGACTGTGTAAGATCAAAAGCAAGAAACTTCCTGTTTTTCTGACATTTGGAGGCTAACATGTTACCTGCCATATGGATGGTTACCTACCATCCATAGCGATATTGCAGGTAGAGAGGCTAGAGTCCACGTGTCTGGGCTGACATCTCCTTGACCAGCAGACGTCCTTGTCTGGCTTGCCATTCCCTTTAAAAATCTCAGCGTGAGCATTTCTCATTAAGAGTGAAGGCATAATATGAGCGCTCAGCAATAACAATATTTAGTGTGTTTGATTAACCCACTAGAAGTCATGTCAATACGTAAAAATAAGTGCACATATAAAGACACCTATATGACTGATCAGTTTCCTCGAGCATGCGTTAATTCTCACAGTGTTACCCCACTTAGTACCAGGCGCAGCAAATGCAGAGATGAATGAGACAAGATGCCCTCAAAAGCTCAGTCAAGTAGCAGAGACAGACAATGCGAACATTGGCTACACTGGCTCTTGGTACAATAATAGCTCTCAAGGGCGGCAGCAGAATGGATTGATAGAAACGGTGGGGGCTGAGGAGTTAGGGTACTTAACCTCCCTGATGTCACTTAACCTCCCTGAACATCCTCGTAGCCTTCCAACCTCGTCACTCACTTACCTTCTCTGACAGGTGTCAGGTGGGCTGGAACGTAGGATAGATGGGTGAATAGAAGGCAACGATGGTGGGTCATGTGCCCAGGGAGTTAAATGGACCAGCCCAGGGGGCCCTGTCTCTTAGACTGAGAAATTTGGACATAATTTTCCAAGCCTCTGGTGAAAAATAGCCATTAAGTGTCCATATACCGGTCACTTCTATGATAACCATCTATAATAATAAAAGCGAAATATGCTAATTAGACCAGACAGCTGAACAAGCTTCTGGATGTCCTTCCGGATGACCTTCCAGATGAAGTCAGGCTGCAAGAGCCTAGGGAGCTGCTGCAGCTTCGAGAGCTAAGCCCCTTGCACGAATTTCATGCATCGGGCCTCTAGTGTGAAAATATAGTCCTGGAGGTTGGGTGGAGGTGGGAGGTTGGTTAGACTGAGTAACGGAATGGGAGGCATGAATAACCGTTTAGAAGTAGTTGTAATACTAACAAAACAACCACAAACATAAAATAGGTCTGTTTTAAGTGTTTTTAACTTATAAAACCCCTTTGCGACAGGTATTCTTATCATCCTTAGTTCACAGACCACAAGTGTGAGGTACAGAGGGGTTAAGTAACTTGCCCATGATCACACAACTAGTGTGACTTCAGAGATTCTACCCTTCGCCATTCTATTATACTGTAGTGAAAAGCTGATCATGTGAAATGCATGTGACAAAACTGTGTCCAGGCTAGAAAACTGGAGGGCCTGGACCATGTGAAAACCTTGTAAAACGTGCTTCTTATTTGAGTGTACGCTTTGGACTTGCTATCTTTCTGCCTATTCTATTGTTAGTTTTTATTTTTTGAAGCCATGGCTCCAATACAGGCCCTCTGAATGCTATGAATTATTACTTGTTTTATTATGTTCTAATGGAGCCTACTCTACTGCCCGGCAAATAGCAGGTACTCACAACTGTTTACCAAATGCACCACGGTGCTGGGGTCAGCAACATCAGTAGGTTCTGTGTACATGCCACTATAACAGATGCCTGACTGTGTATTGCCAAGCAGGCAGGCAGCAGCCTCCATTGCCTCTCCTTTCTCCAAATTGTTGCTCATTTCTTTTTTTAAAATATATTTTTTATTGATTTCAGAGAGGAAGGGAGAAGGAGAGAGAGATAGAAACATCAATGATGAGAGAGAATCATGGATCGGCTACCTCCTGCACGCCCCCCACTGGGGAGGGATCTAAGCAGCAACCTGGGCATGTGCCCTTGACTGGAATCAAACCCTGAACACTTCAGTCCTCAGGCTGAGGCTCTATCTACCAAGTCAAACCTGCTAGGGCTTATTGCTCATTTCTTTAGCCTAGAATTTCTTCTTCACTTTCCCTGGCAGTTTACACAGACAGCAATGTGCCTGACCTCCAAGACCCAGCTAGATAGCGAGGCGGCTCCTGGAAGGAGCCTTTGTTGCCTCTGTGCCTCCTTAGTCTCTCCGCTGTGCCTGCCATCTCTCATCGATATCTGATGTCTGTCCTCTCACACCGACTAAAAATCTGGGAATCAGCAGCACGTTATTTAACCAAGTATGGACTACACAGGCAAGGCAGTCTGCAATAGCGAAGATAAAGTGTATGAAAGGATTGTCAACATTTGGGGCACGATAAAAGATGGACAATGTCTACATTATAGGGATGGAGTAGTGATGAGCTTCATCAAATGAAGTTTGCCCCCCTAGACTTTTATAAATAATAGAAGGAGTACCACATAAATGAGGGTATAATTTTGTCACAGTGTATCATTTCCTCATTCCTTTGCCAAATAAGCTTTGATGCTTCCCTTGGCTTAAAAGCCTGCTTCCTCGGGCTCCTAGGAATCCCGCCAGTGCACTTCCTCTAGGATTTCCCCAACTCAAGGGGCACCGCTCCTCCTGTCGCAGTATAGCACAGTGTGCAGCACACAGGAAATCCTTACTGTGGGCAGCCTGGCTCCCTGGCTGCAGCAGTCACAGCTACCTCCCTGCCTAACATGACTCACTGTCTTAGCTAGCGCTGCTGTTAACAAAATACCACTGACTGGGTGGCTTAAACAATGGACATTTATTTCTCACAGTTCTGAAGACTAGGCTATGATCTAACCACTGAGCAACCGGCTGGGGAAAACCAGTTAGATTTTAACCTGCATACAAGCAGATCCCCTAGCTCCTTCCTTTCGCCTCTGCATTGTCACACACAGTCTCATCTCCAAGATCAAGGTGCTAGAAGATTTGGTTCATGGTAAGGACTCTCTTCCTGGCTGGTAGATGCTCCCCATCTTGTAGAGTGCTCACAGGGTCTTTCCTGCAGAAGGGGAGGGGGAGAAGGGGGAGGGAAGACAGGCTCTCACATCTCCTCCCCTTTGTATGAAGTCAGTGATCCCATTATGTGGGCACCGCTCTCATGACCTCATCTAAACCTAATGCCCTCCCAAAGGCCCCATCTCCAAATGCCATCGCATTGGGAGTTAGGGCTTCAGTATGAATTTGGGGCACGGCACATTCAGTCCATAACCTGTGTATGCTTCCTGGGGGTGGGGGGAATGCTCCTTATATTTCCTGTGGCGATTGTGTGTGCCTAGCACTTAGTAGGAGTGCAAGGAAGCGGAAGTAACTGGCTGATGCGTGGGAAAGAGCAAACCCGATGAACATGGGATCCAGTTTTGTATAAACCAACAAATGGAGTTTGAGGCGAGGGGAGATTGACAGGGCCATTAGGTAAGTTAATTTGCTCTGAGATGTCATGTCATTCTTAGCTTTCCTGGCTTTCCTTCTGCGTGAACACCTTGGCTTACAGACAGACAGACAGACAGCTTTGGGGTGAATTCAATAATCGGTCAAGTGAGAAGAACATCACCCAATGTGTCTGCAAAACCACTTTTACTTCAAGAATGATTATGAAAAGCCACAAAGAAGGCAGGGATAACACAGTTGAAACACTGACTTACTGATCAAAAGAGACACTAATATGTACTCCTTAAAAAAAATCCACATTTTTTCTGTTGTTGTTAATCCTCACCCAAAGATATTTTCCCCATTGAATTTCAGAGAGAGAAGAAAGGAGGGGGAGAGAGACAGAGAGAGAAACATACGTGTGTCCTTGACCAGAATCAAACCCGTGACCCTTCAGTCCGCAGGGCTGTGCTCTAACCACTGAGTGACCAGCTCCTTCCTTTCTCCTCCGCATTGTCACACACAGTCTCATCTCCAGAACTCTCCCTTTGGGGCTCAGCTCTTTTGCAGCAGTTTTCTTTGCTTTTTGTTCTACAGCCTTCCTTTCCTTCTTCCTTCTTTTTTTTTCTTATCTACTTTGGCAAGATAGTTTTTTCTCTAGATTTTAGAATTTTTTGCATCACTCTTTTGTTTCCTTTTTCTCCCTTCGTTCATTTTTCTCTCTCTTTTTTTCAGAAAGATTTTCCTCCTCCAATAGGTGTTGTGGTCATGAGGATAGCAACCTGTACAATTTGCTGAAAAGGAACTTCATCCAACAAAGCTACAGTGGAATTTAGGCTTTAAGCCCCAATTTTTTAAAATTAAAAATATATTTTTAGTCCTGGACGCTTTGGCTTGGTGGATAGAGCATCGGCCTGCAGATTGAAGGGTCCCAGGTTCAATTCTGGTCAAGGCCATATGCCTGGGTTGCGGCTCAATCCCCAGTGGGGGATGTGCAGGAGGCAGCTGATCAATGATTCTCTCTCATCATTAATGTGTCTATTTTTCTCCCCTTCTTCCTTCCTCTCTGAAATCAATAAAAATATTTAAAATATAGATAGATAGATAGATAGATTACAGAGAGGCAGGGAGAGGGAAGGAGAGATAGAAACATCAATGATGATAGAGAATCATTGATTGGCTGCCTCCTGCATGACCCCTACTGGGGATTGAGCCTGTCACCCAGACATGTGCCCTGACCGGAAATGGAACCGTGACCTCCTGGGATGAATGGTATAGGAAGGTATGAAGGATACATCCTGTCACTGAGTTGCATGATCCTCTGATAGTTCAGTAGAATTATTACATAGCACGATGCTTGGTGGCCTTTAGCATATGTAATCTGCTTCCCGAGCCTCAGTTTTCTCATCTGTAAAATGAGAACGATTTTGGGTGGCATCTACCATTGCTGTCATGCCCAACCTGCTCTTCTGTCTCAGGAATGAATCAAGTACTAGAGAGGGAAAAACCAATTTCCTAGGGGAATTAGTGCTCTCATTCTTGCCCGCCTGTTTCAGGACAGTTGGGCATCCGCGGCTGTGACTCTAGAAGCAGTGGAGGTTTCTCTTTCTGTCCATTGTATGGTTGCTGTGGGGGCAGCTCACCAGATTTTACTGTGCTGCTTTCATGCTTTTCCTCTTTTTAATGCCTATGGGTGGGTGGGTGAAAATGTTTGGATAGAAATACATGCATACTGCTCAGAGCCCTTAAAAATGTCTCCATTCCACCTCTCCTGACAGGTGGTCATTCTAGCCATGCTCCTCCTCACAGCGAGGGAGGCTGCAGTCCACCTACCAGAAGTCTAGCTTGCATGTCTTCGTCTCTCTAGCCCCCATCTAGTCTCTCAGTAAGTTCAGATGATTTTTAGAATTTACCAAATATATCCATTCATACTACCTACCATTGCTCTCTCTAATTGTTCACCATCTCTTGTCTGCATTATTATAAGAGCTCCCTAAGTGGTGTGCATGAACCCACTGTGCGAGACATTCTACCTGTCAAGTCACCTTTCGGAAATGCAAATCTGGCCCTGTGAATTGCACACCTGCTCCTCCTGGCTTTACCCCCTCCATTCAGGATGCTCTTTGCATCCCTGCTGTGGTTGTCCTTTCCTCCGGTACACAGATTAGAATCCTTGTCATTTCCCACAAGACCCCGCATGTCTGGTTTCTACCCACCCGTCTTCCTCCTGCACCAACCCCTGCTTCCTCTCTGTGGTGGGGAATTCTGGCCTTTCCCCAGTTGCCCATGCACGCCTGGCTCTCTTTGCTCAAACGGCCACTCCCCTGGGAGTTGGTGTCACTCATTCTTCAGAGCTCAGTGCACGTCCTCACTCTTCAGGAAAGCCTTCCATGAATCTGTCCCCATTTCCAGCAAATGGGATGCTTTCTGGGAAATGCTCTCAGACGACTGTCTGCTCTTTTACATAGACATTGGCACTCAGATTCTGGCTCTGCCACATTCAACTCTGTCCTCTAGCCAACTCTGTGTTCAGTGTCTTTACTGGCAAGGTGGGAGTGATGTTGTCCACCTTGGAGATGTGCTGTCGTGATCACTGGAGATAAAGAGGTAACGGTGGGCATGTGTTTGCTTTGTTTCAGTGGATCTGCATCTTCAGTGCACAGACAAGCATCTTACACACACACACACACATGCACACGCACACACATGCACACACACACACTTCTCTTGCTTTTCCAGAGACTGTGCCTAGATGGCTTTCTTCAAACTCAACCTTACATCTGAATTTAGAGGGAAGGGAAGAGGCATTGAAAAGCTTCATTGATTTCTTTCCATGTTTTTTTTTTTTCTTTTCTTTACAATAGTGGTTAGCAGTGTAGACACTTCAACATTGCTGTCTAGGTTCAAGTTCCGACTGCACTGCCTCCTTGATGTGTGACCTTATATAGCTTATTTTTTTGTGATTCCTCTTTAAAATGGAATAACAGGACTTAACACGTAGTGTTGTAATTAAGGTTAATACATTAGAACCATGTCCAGATGTAGTATGTAAGTACTATGCGGCTTGTGATTCCTCTTTAAAATGGAATAATAACAAGACTTAACACATAGTGTTGTAATTAAGGTTAATACATTAGAACCGTGTCCAGATGTAGTATGTAAGTACTATGCGGCTTCTAACTAGCATTACAGATCAGCTTATCTTAAAAACACAGTGCATGTGGTCTTCTTTGCACAAGACAATGGTATTCTTAGTATTCAGAAGAGGTACTGGGAAATAGTGAAAGAGAAAGCAAGCCAGTCCAGAGTCACCTTTTTATGTTATTTATGTGTCATGTACATGGAAGTTAGGCAAGAGTGAAGAAATCCATTTGTTTTCTTCTCTATTATAAGTCAGCGTTTAGGGCCATGAATAGAATGAAACGAACACATTACACCAAAACAATGGCTTTCTTTTCTATTCAATATATTTCTTCTGCAAAAGCTTCTGTATATATTTTAATATATAACTGAGGTCCTCAGACTATATTCACTGCAAAAGGATGGTTGGGAGAGGAGTGAGGGGGAGAAGGAACTATATTTGTCAAGTGCTAAGGAGTCCCCAGGCAGGAAAACAAGAAGACGATCTTATTCATTTCTTTGAAAACACTGTGAGTTGTAGGAACTTACTTGCCCTTGTGGTAGAGATAAGAATCATATCTTACTCCCCACCCCACCCCCCTTTCCCAAGGACAGCATCATCTTCATTTCAGTCCATTGTTCCTGCCATATCCCTTAACGTTACTATTTTCCTGAGACAATTCCCATCTTGATCCTTAGCCAACCCTGCTGAATCAAAACCAACATTCCTTACAGAGAAACAGAACTTTGGCCATGCTTTCTGGACCGAGGAGATATGAATATGCCTCTTTCTGGAATGAACTTCCCTTTTCTCCCTGTCTGGCCGACTGACATTGTTTTTTTAAAATATACTTCTATTGATTTTGGAGAGGAAGGGAGAAGGAGAAAGGAAAACATCAATGATGAGAGAATCACTGACCGGCTGCCTCCAGCAAGCCCCCTAATAGGGAATGAGCCTACAATCCTAGCATGTGCCCTGACCAGACAATCAAATGGTAACCTCCTGGTTTATAGGACCAAGTTCAACCACTTAACCACCCTGGCCGGGCTTGGCCAACTCTTATTGTTCAATGTTTAACTCAGATGTAATCTCTTCCAGGATGCTCCCCCTAACTGCTCCTAGTCCCCCAAGGAAGGAGTTCCATATAATTTGCTCTGCTCTAGTCATCAGGGAGGCTACCATCAGCTTGACACTTACTGTGCTTAGTGGGCAGCTGCCATCATTGCTGCTTGTAGAATAAGGGTGGAGTGGCAGTGGAGAGAATAGATTTCTCCTGAGTAGAGACTGGTAGTTGACTCTTCCAAGGGAATTTCCAGAGAAGGCCTGGTATTTAATAAAAGAAGCCTTCCCAAACCCTATTTTATCTCAAGCTGAGTTTGTCAGCCCTTTTTTCTTTTTTTAAATCCTCACCTGAGGATATTTTTTTCACTGATTTTTATAGAGTGAAATGGAGAGAGGAGGGGAGGAGAGAGAAAGAGAGAGAGAGTCATCAACGTGAGAGACACATTGATTTATTGCCTCCTACATATGGCCTGACCTGGGCCAGGGATGGAGCCCGCAACCAAGGTACATACCTTTGACTGGACATCAAATCCAAGACCCTCGGGTCCTCAGGGACCCACATTCTAATCACTGATCAACACCGGCCAGGGCTCAGCCCTTTCCTGAGTTCACATTGCAATTCCCCACCTCCGTCAGGCCTCTTAACCATCTTGGTCTCTGATAATCTGTCAATTCCTTGTGGCAGCACCTTCCTTTTCTTCATCTGTAAATCTCTGCTTCTGAGCAAAGAGCCTGACCAATAAGAGGTGCTCAATATAGACACCACGCCAGAACTAAATATGGAGGGACCAAGAATGTAGGGAAGCTGGAACTGCAGAAAAAAGCGGGAGGTAGACACAGACCTTGAAGCCCCCATCTTCCCCAGGCCCTCATCTGAAATATCCTGAGACATTTGATTCCCCCAAACCCTTTCAGGAATGCAGGAGGGGGCACTTGCACTTGGATACTTGGATTGCTTTTACCACCTGCTGTCTGTGACCACACCTGTCAGAAAGCCTACAAACCCTCAGAAGGAATCCTAAGCTCCCATCCACAAATGGGACTGCTCCCTCACGGACACACCCTTTCAACTAAATTTATAATTGGAAAGATCAGTGCAGACCCAAATCTGCCATGGACAACATGGGGAATGAAAGATGTAGGAAGAGGTTCTGTTTCTTAATGGAAACCCTGGCATTCCAGGGAGGACTAGCTTTTTCCATTCAGTGATATTGGTGGCATGGCCCCCTCTTCACTGTGAGAGGACAGTCTCAGTATTACTGGGCTCAGAAGACCTCTTTGTCAAATATCCTGTGGGCTCCAAGTGCCATTCCATGTGCAGCTAAGTCTCTGCATGCTACCAATTTTTTTTAAATATATTTTTATTGATTTCAGAGAGTAAGGGGGGGGAGAGAGAGAGAGAGAGAGAGAGTTTGATCGGCTGCCTCCTGCATGCCCCACCCTGGGGATTGAGCCCATAACCGGGACATGTGTCGTGACCGGGAATCACCCGTGACCTCCTGATTAATAGGTCAACACCACTGGGCCGTGCCCACCTGGCCCTGTACAAGTTAAAGCACATTTGCTATTGTATTCAACATTGCCCCTGGGTTTTTCCTCCCAGGTGCTGTCTGCAGTCAGCACCCTGGGCAAGTGCCCAGACTGGGAATTGAACTGTGACCTCCTGGTTTATAGATGAACACTCAACCACTGAGCTACCCCTGCCAGGCCATGCTAGCAACTCTTAAAAAGGTAGCAGGCTCATGCACATCTTAGCTTCTACAATCAACAGAACCAAATAATCGGGTGCTTGATAGTAAAATTATTTCAATTATTCTATTTTGCTTCTGATTAAAGACAAAGAGTGTTTTCTTGCGTCATTGATTTACATTGCAGATGTTTTAGAAACAGAAACTCTGAAAGAGTAATTTTTACACGTTAAGATAATGTTTAGTGGGAGACATTTTATTCAAAAGGGTAGTTGTATATAATCCTGTGTAAATTCCCAAGTTAGTACTTTTTGCAAAACTATGGTAATTATGGCTATTAATAATATAATGGTTCATTGTGATAAATGTGAACCTTGGTTGTATATAAAGATGAGTTTATTTTCCCCATAATACTTGTTTTCATAATAACTCAAAAAGACACCCCAAACATTAAGGGGATTTTTACATTATCATATGCTCTAGATAAGGAAGAACACAGTTAATGTCTAAAGTCTTCAGAGGAGAATGTGTCTAAAGAAACATACAAAACATTTATTAGTTTACGGGCTCAAAAATAGGAATTTCCCAAGTGTCGGAGTTTGTGGTCCCAAAGCTCTCTACCACTTCCCCATGCTCTCTGTGCACTAAGACACAGGAGGGCTGTTACATTTGAGAATTGGAGCCAATAATCATAACTTTGATAACGCTAACTTAACTGCAGCAGAACAAAATATTTTGTTGCCAACATATGCATCTAGTTTCTTTATTATGATCTCACACTCCAGTAGTTCATTCCAGAGAGGAAGTGATAGTCGCCGTACAACTAGACTCCAAGAAAATGCTTTCTTGAATACTTTAATAGAAGATGTTCTGTGAGTTTTTGCTTGAACTGTCAGAAGAATTCTCAGAACACCCTAAACACTTTTTTGGCATCTATTAACGGAGTGTAAGCCAGGGAGCATGGAAAATGAATGCATCTATTAATAGATTACAAGTCATCTGAGCACCTCGAGAAGTTGTATTTGTCTAGAATTTTTACAAGAAAGCTTTTGCTAGAATTCCAGTGGACAGCCAAACCTACTAAAAGTATGGGGTTTGATGGTTTAAAGAGAAAGACTGGTATTTATTAATCACCTTGGCATGCCATACTCTTGATGTTCATGAATTCACCTAATTTTCAGCATGCTGTAATGAGATTATTGGTATTATTTCTGTTCTACAATGAGAAATTTTAGACTTTGAGAAGTTACGGAGTTTAAGTCATATTGCTCGTAAGTGACAGGTTGGGCCTTCAAACTCTTAACCATCTTCCTCCAAGATGCATAGCTTTTCTGCTAAAGTTTACTGCCACACACAGACAAATATTTATTTAAAACAGTTGCTTGTCCTGTGGAGTTTTTCCTTCCATTGTTGATGCAAATATATTCTATAAAGAAAACTCTGTGTTGCCCTGGTGCTTTGAGAGGCACACTCTTTGTATTTTGACCTTTAATATTTGCAAGTGTTTGGTTCATCAAGACCATTCTCAGCCTCTATGTCCAATGACCGTGCCATTTCCTCTGTACATTATTCAGGGCAGAGATTAATAAATCCACTCCAGAGATGCTTTTCGGAATCTCATTTTACTGAAATGGCATTTTACGGAAATGGCTTCCCCAGGGTGGCAATGGATTCCTGTGACAATTATACTCCTGGTTGGGAGGCTTAATCAAAGCAAGAACCTCAGAACCTGGGACCTACCAGCCTTAGTCCAAGAACAAGGATGAATATTATTGCACCTTATTTTGACACAGAACAAGCACCAGGGACCAAAGTTTAATTTCTAACAGGACCAGCTTTGTAATATGTAATCTCTATTAAGCTACCCATTTGACCCCTAAGAGACAGATAAAACCACTCCTAGGCCCCATCAGGAGAATTTTGTGAGTTTTAGGGATAGTTTCCTTCATCTTGATGCTACTCAGCAGGTCTTAGGGATTTTCCATTTTCTATGCAAGGAAAGCAAGAATATTCCTCAGCTTTAGGTAATGACAAAGGATGTCCTAAGTGATATAGTATCTCAGAAGTTGATGTCACCTTCATTTGAGCTTTCCATTCTAGAACGTAGCGGTTCATTTTCCTAGTTTAGGCTAATATCATCAAACACTAATTGCAAACCAAGCGACTTCTGGCAGTCACTGATTTCTACATCAGTTACACGTAAAGAGAGCAGATGGAAGCAGTTGCCACACGCACAGGCCCCCGTATTTTTCTCTGTTAGCATAAGCACCCATGGAATTTATGTTGCCTTATTTCACCACCTCCTGGATCTTACCCAGAGACACAGCTGTATTGCTACACCAGGATGAGCGGTATCTGTCATTTGCACAGGAACTTTCTCCAGTGCAGTAGGATCAGAACCTCAGACAGGGTAGCTCAGGGGGCGTGTGGATGGTTATGGCAATGCCGACTACCTTGATGTTACTCTTTCTGACTTTCTGTATTTCCTGCAGCCTTTTCTTTTTGTTGATGAGAGAGAGAGAGGGAGAGGGAGATTGGTTAGTTTTTAGGAATTAGCTCACGTGATGGCTTAGTGAATTAAAATGTGCAGCATTGGCCAACAGGCTGGAGACTCGAGGAAGAGTGTGGTTTGCACCCAAAGGCAGTCTGCTGACAGAATTCCTTCTTGTTCAGGGGAGGTCAGTCTTTGTTCTACTATGACCTTCAACTGATTGGATGAGGCCCACCCACATTGTGGAGAGCAATCTGCCTCAAGTCCACTGTTTAAATATTAATCTCATAAAAAAAATACCCTCACAGAAACATCTGGAAAAATGTTTGACCAAATATCTGGGCGCTGTGGCCCAGCCCAGTTGACAGATACAGTGAACTATCCTACCATCTAAATTTCTTCCCGTGAGCTTATGATCAGGTGCCATAAGAAGGAAAGGCTAGATAGTGGTGGTTGATATTTTGAATGTCTTTCATTTTAAAGAAAAATAGGGTCCTTTTAGAGACTACACAACTGTTTTTCAGGAAGATGCTTAAGCTCAACCTCTTAAATTAAGTCTCAGTTGTATTGTTGCATTCCAAATATGCTTTTGTGTTTCTGACTTCCAGGGCTCATATATAGCTCAAGAGCTCTATTGGTTGGGAGGAAACTATTTGGGTTTCTAGAGATAAAAAGAATAAGAAAATAGGAACTGATGTCTGGAGAGGAACTCCCTGGGTCTAGAAGTATGGATACTGATTACAGAATCACCCAGGGCAGGTAGCCATGCTAGTCTAGACCTAAAACCACCAGTCTTCAACTATGGAAAACCACCAGTTGAAGGAGCCTTCAATTATGTAAGCTGAGGATCATCCTATTCAAAGAGAGCAAAGATAAAGGACTTTACCTGTAGAGTAAATTCCCACATGTTCCAAGAAAACTTCTGCCCTGGATTTGGGTTACAGAGACTTCACTGTACTCAGATGAGCCACAGTGGTTAACAGTGGAAGACCCCATACAAGAGCCTAGCATGGGGCTTTGCACAGTAAGGACAACATCTGTTGTTCTATCAGGTGGTAGTCCCAGAATCCTTCCTCTCTCTACACACTCAGCTTTAGTTAGGAGCCTGCCTGATGTTTCAACTCCTAGGGTTCTTAAGTGATTCTTAGGCACTAAGAACAAAGAAGGGATATAGAGGTAAGACACTGAAACTACGTTTTTATCAATTTATCAGGCGATCAATGTAATATAATTTTCGGGGGGGGGAAAGTATTGTAGCTTTCCTTGTTCAAGTGATGTGGAGAAGTTTTGAACCATGGCATCATTTCATCCACACAATAGCTGGCAAAGCCTTTTTTCACTTCTCTCATTTTACAGATAAACCTGTGGGCTTGGGTGCTAAATAACTGAGTTGAGATCACTTGGGAAGTAGGTGGAAAAATGTAGATTTAGATTTTGCATAAATTTCAACATCTTAGTGACTTGGTCTGCTTCATTCAAAATAAGTCAAAATGATGCACAATTTTGAACATGTGATTCTGTTATATCGCTGAAGATGTTACTTATCAGGGAAGGACATATATTTTTTTTCTTTCCTTATCACTGTAAAAGAGTTTTGCACCAGCCTCTTGTGCCTGATTGTCTTATTTTCACTCAGCCTCTCTCCGAGTCCTCTGATAAGACGCTAAACGTGCATTAGGTCGTACATTATGTGTCATCAGCACTCTTTTGTTCCTGTGGGAGCTCTCATTTTCTTCATCAACATCCCTTGCAGTTCAAAGTTTGGAATCGGGCTGTCAACATATGTAGAACAGTCATGGAAACCAAGGCCAAAAATATGCATTTAGAAATGACTCCATATAACTGACAAGAACACGTGCATCCAGGAGTCACACCAATTTCAACGTTCAACCACTGGTCCATGGCTGATTGGGAGCACTTCACTGAGGACTTGATAAGATAACAACAAGGGCATGGAAATTCCACACAGAGGGATGAATATCCACCATGGCTACGAAGAGATGGGATCCATTCTTCCGAGAGACACAGCTTCTTTAAAAAGGAAGTTACACAGACTCTAAATACATGTTTGCATTAGTAAGTACATTTTTAGGAATGTAATTGACCCAGCCGATATGGCTCAGCAGTTGAGCGTCAACCTATGAACTGGATCATGGTTCGATTCCTGGTCAGGGCACATGCCCAGGTTTGCAGGCTCCATCTCCAGTGTGGGATGTGAAGGAGGTAGCCATTCAATGATTCTCTCTCATCATTGATATCTCTCTCTCCCTCTCCCTTCCTCTCTGAAATCAGTAAAAATATATTTTTAAAAAGGTAACTGATAGGGTAGGTGGTAGACCATTTATTGTAGCTGGTGCTCCACATCAGCATGCAGCACAGCCTCAGAGCACCTTTCAGAGATTTCTGTCTGGAATGATGATGCTCTTTAGGAATGCACTGGCATACTCCATATTAGATAAGAAACAAGTAAAAAATAAAACTTCAGTGTCCTTTTCCAAATGGTTTTTGATGCTGTGTTCTATCATTTCAGGGGGAAAAAATGTGGCTTCTTGGCTGTTCCAGATCATGAAGTTACAGTGCTGGCTTTCATTCCAAAAGATGACATGCAAAGGATTGTTTACTTTAATTAGAATGGATTATCTGCTTTATTTGTAAAAGAGGGCATTCAAAAGATTGTCCTTTATAGTATCAGAGGGCCTGGCAGAGGTAATCCATTTAGCCAACATGTCTGAGTCTTGACCCTGTGGTCAGTAGGGAGGTATTAAGATGGGGAAGAGGGAGCCAGGAAAGATTAAGTTCTTCTTCCTCGTATTAGTCATTTATCCTCCATTCACCTTAAAGCCACAGGATAGGGACACACCTGGGTAGGAAATGCAGAGGTGTGGAAGGACTCAAAGGCCAGGTTACCTTAAAACATCTTTTGCTTAAGGCTCGGTGTGTGTAGTAAAGATAACCCTTAAATGTATGAAATACAACACAGATTTTGTTGTTGGCTCATCACATTTTAGCAGCAATTCTGGGCAAGGTTTATTGGAGAATTTTTAAAATTTAATTTTACAGCCCAGACCATTACTACCATTTTAGAGATTAGGCTTTGAGAGGTTAAATAATTCTTCCAAAGTCAGCTGTTAAATGGTGGAGTCAGGAAACCCAAATTTTATTGTTCCAAACTATATATTTGTTACTTTGTATTACTGCTTGTTTTCTCCTTTTATTATTAACTAGAGGCCCAATGCATGAAGATTCATGCAAGAATGGGCCTTCCTTACCCTGGCTGCTGGCACCACCTTCGCTCTGGCCCTGAGCTGCCTTTCTGCCTTCCCACACTGCCCAGAGGCCTGGAGCAGCTGGGGTGGTGCTGACTGCCTGGGTCGTCGCCATGGTGATGACGCAAGCATCCCGCCCTGCCTCCGGCCACTCACACCAGTGTATGCAAATTAACCTGCCATCTTTGTTGGGTTAATTTGCATGCTCACTCCTGATTGGCTGGTGGGCGTCATGAAGGTATGGTCAATTTGCATCTTTCTCTTTTATTAGTGTAGACTGTTTTAAATTTGAAATGAAAAGAAGTATAGATGCACAGAAATGTTCACAAATATTACATAGAGTTCCTTCAGCTTCCCCAATGGTAACATCTTATGTAACTTATCAATATGCAAGCCAGGAAGTTGGCATTGGTATGATACTGTTAACTAGACTACAGACATCTGTCAGTTACTAATTTTTAAATTAATTTATATTGATATATATTTAAGTAAACAATATTACAACATTAGGACTTTATATTAATGAACAAGCTTAGCAAAAGAAAATTACAGGTAATTTACAATGAAGTCCGGCTTTAAAGCATACACTAAACACTAAAAATGAGTTTTCACTTTGTGTCATTTCAGAGCCTTAAGCAAAGCAGGTCTTAACAAGTGTGGCCATGTGACATTAAATAGAAATAGTCACATCATGGATCCAATTTTCTCTTAAGAGCAAGTGTTCAATACATTCTTTAATATCAAGTGGTTGGTGTCAAGCTTGTTTTATCCCCAAGTTATAAAGTTCAGAAAGAAATATAAGAATCAATCTAAATGAAAATATAGTGAAATACAAGATGTATAGATGGATGGAAGGATTCTGAGCAGATTCTCTGAGCCACGCCCAACAGAATAACAAACACTCAGGGCTCTGTGCTCTGTGGTTAGAAGCCTTGGGTGGATTAAAGGAAGTTGAATTTCTACTTTCCTATCTCTTTCAATTGCCCCACCCAACAGGAATAACCAGCAAAACATTTCTCCTAGAATGAAAGAAATAGAGCTACTCAATTGATCTGGAAAAAAAAAGTGTATTAATTCACTTTGTTATCTTCCAAGAAATATCATTTACACCATAAACAAACAACAAACAAACAAACAAAGGGGCAGGGGGATTGTATATTGGCAGCTCTGGTAAATATTTGCTATAGGATTTCTGCTATTGACTGAGAGATCCCTGTTAGTCAGTGGGTAATGGTTTTTAGGAAACACTTTCAAATAAATTGGCCCATAGTAATAGCACTCAGAGGAGAATGGGGGGTTTCTAAAGCACTCCTCACCCATTGGGAATTTTTTGAAGGATTGAGTGGATGTGTGGAGAAGTGAAGTTTCACTATATTGTCATCAATAAGGCTTAACAAGCTATTGACTTTTTGTTTTTATAGGAAAAACAAGTCAAGAGGAAATGGGGGAGGGTGGGTTCTCTGTAGGGAGTACAATATTTCAGGCACCTATTTGTCAGTATTCAAGTCCCTGCCCCCCGCCATAGAGCTCTTTCATGTTTCTGAAATCAATTTTTTTTCCTTTTG